>NC_052154.1:4704520-5004520 GCF_902713615.1 Scyliorhinus canicula | reverse complement strand
TGGCCTAACTCACCACAGTTCAAGGAAGGCAGGAGCTAGCAGAAAAAAATTAAATTAAAAACTTTCCTTTACTGGATAAAATAACTTTTAAATTAACTTAAAAAATAAAAACGCTATGAAGAGACTGTCCGCTTGTGCTATAGTGCATGTTGAGCGCTTACTATGACACCTGCACAGTGGTGTGTCAGGCACTTGTATCCAGCTTTCTCCTTCGTCCCTATGTCCTAAACAACTAATATTTCAAAGTGCCCTCTAAACATCCTAAAAGTCTTTCAATTCAAAGACACAATTTGGTCTTCAATGAATTCATGATTTGAAAAGTTGCTTCCATGTCCACCCTCAAGTCCTGAT
This sequence comes from Scyliorhinus canicula, assembly GCF_902713615.1. Taxonomy (NCBI): domain Eukaryota; kingdom Metazoa; phylum Chordata; class Chondrichthyes; order Carcharhiniformes; family Scyliorhinidae; genus Scyliorhinus; species Scyliorhinus canicula. Next base: position 5,004,169 of record NC_052154.1, on the reverse strand, counting down.
TCATTCAAACTGTTTTCTCTTTTTTTAAAAAACGGGTCCACACTGCTACACTTCTATACTTGGGCTATTTATACAACAGCCACAGAGTCTGAATGCCCCCTCTCAGTCATGTCCCCTTCTCTTTCCTGAACCATTCCTCCTCCTCGCATGTACACACACATCGTGCCCTGCCACTGGTCCCATTTCCTGCACCAACTTGGTCCTTCCGCCCAACAGCCAACTCTGCAAATTACTAATTGACCAACACCACCTGACTGCCTCACTCACATTGCTCGCCAACGCTGCGAGCAGTCACTGGGTAAAGGGAATAAGAGTGCAGCGTTTGCTATTAACCTCAGTTGCCAACTCTCAGATCTCTTCATCACCCCACCCCTCAGAATTGTAGCTTGCCAAGCAACCCAGTCCTATTTCTCACTCCAACCTTTCCCCCCTCCCCTCCTTCCAAGCGCGCTCTCAAACCCCAGCAAACACACACCTCTTTTGGTAGTGTGCTGAGTGAGATTTTAATCCCCCTAAGCCTTTCTGATAAAACATTTTTTTTTTGATTAAGGTGTTGTCAGACACAGGGAGTTATTTACATTTCTGGAATGCACACTTATCCTGCCACAAGTCATTTTAAAATTTAGTTAATGCCTTCATGTTCTCCCCCCCCACCCCTAAACAGAAACTGATAGCGGCTGCATTAGACAACGGCTGGCCCTCTCGATTGATACAATTGTCTAATTTGGTCTTTTATCTTTAAATATTATATTATACAGTGCGGCTTGCAGCTTTTAGGCTTCATTCTCTGCTGGAGAAGAGTTGTTTGTTGTGACTACTGAATCGGGTTTTCGAGACATCCTGTCCAGCTCTGCTTGAACATCTGTTAAAACCGGCTTTTGTCCTAGAAATAAAACGGGAAAAGGTCCATTAACATAAAGCAATCATGAGAAACAGCCCAACGCTGCACATTCTGTCTCGTTTCTTTTACACTTTCTCAGTTCTTTCTTCTAGTCTGTGTAGAATCATAAAACGCAAAAGATGCCATTCGGTTCATTGCGACTGTGCATGCTCGAGTGGTCCGGTTAGTCTCACTCCCCTGCTCGTTAACTTAGAGCCCAGTGATTTTTTCCCCCCTTTATTATTTATCCATTTCCCCCACTGAAGGTCACTATTGGCTCTGCTTCCATCACCCTTTCAGGTACTGCTCATGTGTTACGAGGGAAGACTATCTGAACCAGAGATGATTGATTCAAGAAACAACCTATGCCCACCCGGGAGGAGGGGTGCAGGGGAAGCAGAGAGCGTGAGAGAGAGAGACATAGAGGCACAATTACAGCATAGATATGGAGATGGAGACACACTGGCTTTATATTCCTGCAGGCAGCAACAGGGAAAAAAGACCTGCATTTATACTGCACCTTTCACAACCTCAGAACATCCCAAAGGGATTCTTCCTGACATGACTTTTTATTGGACTCGAGATTTTAATTCTCTCTCTCCACAAATGCTGCCAGACCCGCTGCGTTTGTCCAGCATTTTGTTGTTATTTCCGATCTCCAACATCTGCAGTATGGAGGATCAACCTGTATTTTTGTGTTCAAATCTCTGAAGTGCAGACCTGAACCCACGTTCTTCATTCAGAAGAGACTGTGTGTTCTAACACTACATCATAAGAGGTCAGCGGATTGCAGGTTAGATTGCTGGGCTCTGCGGAGTTGGTTACTTTGTCAGAGGCTATAAAAGCTGCTGAATAAATGCAAAACGTAACTATTTTTTCTTATTTAGTTAGTCACTGGGGAACGCTTCATTAATCAAGTGTGAAAACTACTTGGCAGGTAGAGGTATAAAGTGTCAGAATACTCCTGCCTCTTGGCCACCCTGTGGTTAGTTGCTCAGTGAATGCATCTTGTTAGTTTTAAAACTGCCTGAAGATCTAGTCTCTCCGCTCCAAAGAATTTCAGGAATTTCCAATTAACTCCAAAGGAAACTGGCTGGCTGGATATAACCCAATTGATATAAAGATCTTGGGAACTCCTCAGCACACAGTTCCTGATGGCTGAATTATCTGATTTTTCCCTTTAACACACAAAAAAAAATTCAGAAAGTACGATGTTGGAAACAACATTGCACCCAAGTCGTCTGGACCAAATCCCAACAACCGAATGCTTCCATTCAATCTCTGATCCTAACTGAAGCAGATTTGCAGTTCAAACTCAGCACGGTCTAGTCAGTAACTAATGGGGAAGATGAGTATTTAAACAGTTGTTTTGCACAAGATACAGGGGCAGAGCAATTCCTGTCTTTAGTGGACAAGGTGATACAGAAAGATTCCAATGAAAATACTTCTTTTCACCGTGGGGGCAAAACATGTGGTAGGTCAGGACATGATCCAGGTCAGTAAATAATAAGGAATACAGATAATGTGAACGCAGCCAAGCCATTTAACTCTGACAAACTGATTAAGGGTCGTTCCCCACTTTCAAACTCGTTGCTCCTCCTCCCGATGGGCATTTCCTCCACCATTACTGACATGGTCAATGTCGCCATTTGCTCTTCCCAAGCTTCTCTCAGAATCCACAGATGTAAATCACTAAATTTCATTTTACGATTCTCCTATGTTAGAAGTTGGGGTAACTTAGGGAGTTACGGCGGCGCAGTGGTTAGCACTGCTGCTTCACGGCTCTGAGGACCCAGGTTCGATCCTGGCCCTGGGTCACTGCCCGTGTGGACTTTGCATATTCTCCCCATGTCTGCCTGGGTCACACCCCCACAACCCAAAGATATGAAGGGTAAGTGGATTGGCCACACTAAATTGTTCCATTAATTGGAAAAAAAATTTAAATAAAATAGTTGGGGTAACTTTACCTGTCCCCATTATTAACTGTATATGAATTGTATTTAATTGCATGCTGGCATTAGCTGGAAGTTCCCATATGCCCTTACAAAAAGGAACAGGCTGAAACCGTGTGTCGTAGCGCAAGGAAGTTGTAATGCAGTCATTGCAAAGAAATTTTACAAAAGGGTGTACAGATTGGCTCCAGTTCTATCCTTCATCACCTGGTTTTCTGGATTATAACATCCATCTCCATTCTGTGTTGAATGCCCAGGAACAGTTTCACAGTGCTTAAGCTAGTGAACGTTACCCGTATGGTTTGATGTGACAGCTGTGAGACCCTAATGATTATTCAGGCGCCCACACAGCATCCTTACATGCATGCACAACACTCATCAGGACCAGAAAAGAGCAATGGCAACATGAGGAAAAAACACTTTATTTTGCAGCGAGTAGTTAGGATCTGGAATGCACTGCCGGAGGGGGTGGTGGAGACGGATTCAAAAGAGAACAGAATAATTATCTGAAGAGAAAAGATTTGCAGTGTTACAGGGAAATAGCAGGGCTGTGGGACTCGGTCAGTTGCTGTTGGAGAGAGCCAGCTTGGACAAAATGGGCTGAACCATCTGTGCCATAAACATTCTATGATGATCCTTTCTATAAACTGGGAACATTGTACCTAATCTTCACGCTCTGAAAGTGAAGAGTTAATTCATCACAAACCAAGAATCAAAAGAGGCATCTTTCTGGCCTCGAAGGCAATCCAGAGACCCTGAATTCACTGCTTAAAACTCCCCAAATTTGACTTCTGGTGTGGACCATGGAGTAAGTGGTCACACACAAGGCAGCTCCTGCCCCAGGTTACAGAAAAGAGCACTTTTTTAATCAATACGGGGTGGAATTTTGATGAAAAGATGCAGGTGAATGTTGGAGGAGTACTTTCCCCCAGGAATGGTATGTCTCTTGGTTACCAGACACCGGCAGAAACAGTGAAAGATTTGGCTGGAGCTGCAGTAAAGACAAAAGCCTCTTCCAGCATGCAGGCGTGGGAGGGCGAACTTAAAGGCTTCAAGCTGACTTGAGGGTCTTTATTAAAGCTGAATTCTAGCAGCAGAGGGAACAACTGTGAAAAGATCCCACCAAGGTCATTGAAGAAGCGGTGAAGAGACTTCCGTTGGCGGCCATGGAGGAGTAGGTCGCGCATTCGGCAGCTCCCGTCTGGAACGGACTCTCTGACCTTTTTCAGGAGTTTTCATGGACTTTTTGGGGCAGATTGGTGAAGCGAACACTGCCAAAAGGATTCCCTCTCTGTTGTATGGATAGCTGGACCAGAAGTGGCCGGGTGAAGCGTTTAAGTCCCAGCAGGCAGATGCGTGTGGAGCGGGCACCGAGGCACAGAATGGCGGCTGGTATAGACCAGGGTGCATGGGCGCAGTGGGTACAGGAGCAACAGGAGTTCCTTAGGGGCTGCTTTGCTGATCTTAAAAAGGACATGCTGGCCCCGAAGAAGGCATCAATAGACCAAATAATCGCAACTCGGGCGACACAAGGGAAAGCGATTAAGGAAATGGAGAAAAAGCTATCCAACTATGAGGACCAGTTGGTCGTATTGGCCTTTAAGGTAGAGGCGCAGGATGACCTCTACAAGAAGTGGCAGGAGAGGCTGGAGGACCTAGAAAACAGATCCAGCAGACAGAACTTGAGAATTGTGGGCCTCACCGAAGGTGTGCAGGGGTCGGATGCAGGAGCATTTGTGTCCAAGATGCTGTGTCCAGAGCCCTCGCAATGAAGCCCAAGGTGAATGAACCGCCGAGGGCCATGGTGGTGAGATTTCATCGCTTCTCAGAAAAGGAACTTGTCTTGCGGTGGGCAAAAAAAGAACGGAGCAGCAGGTGGGAAAACAGCGTGATACGCATTTACCAAGACCTAGGTGCGGAGCTGGCCAAGAGGCGTGCTGGATTTAACCAGGTGAAGGTGACCCTCTTCAGCAAGGGTGTGAAATTTGAGATACTACACCCAGCGAGGCTATGGGTCACATACAAGGAACGACATCACTATTTTGAGATGCCGGACGAGGCGAGGTCATTCGTCAAACAAGAAAAGCAGGACTCGAATTAAAGGCAGCTAAGCTTTGGTGGAATGCGGCGGTGGGGCTGGGTAACACGGTACCGTTTCTTATATAAGATCGTACACAATGTTGGGTACGTGTAAGGGCTGTGGTGGTGGCTGGAGGGTGCAGTGTTTTCGGCAAAGTTGAGATACGGGGGGGGGGCCTGTACTTAGTGCGAATTTTCTGGAAGTTTGAGCCTTGGTTCAACAAGTGTCCCCTCACGGGGCAATGTTAGTGTTTAGTCTTCTGTTTATTTTTCGTTCCGTATTACTATTTACTCACTGGGGCTGAAGAGATGGTTTAATTCGTTAATTTGTTTATTCATGTGGGGAGAGGGGTACGGACAATGAGGCAACAGTCTGATCGGCGCCAGGGGTGGGAGCTGCCAGGATCAGCGTGGGTCAGCTGACTCTCGGGAGTGTAGAGGGGGGTGAGCAAGTGCCCAGCTGGTGCTTGGCGGGGGGTTTTGGGTCGTGGGGCTGTGGGTGGGGGGAATGCTGCTTTGCTGACAGAGGAGGTATCAATTTCAGGTTACCTATTGAGGGCCGGGGGCGGCGGCTCCCTGTGGGGGCGCTCGAGGAAGCGAAGGGCGCAGGCTCGAGATTGACCAAGAAAGGGCGATGGCTAGTTGGCGGTGGGGGGGTTTAGCTCCCTGTCCAGGCTGATCACATGGAATGTGAGGGGTTTGAATGGGCCGGTCAAAAGAGCACGCGTGCTCGCCCATCTAAATGGGTTAAAGGCAGACGTAGCAATGCTTCAGGAGAGACATTAAAGCTCGCAGATCACGAGATTGAGAAAGGGATGGGTAGGCCAGGTGTTCCATTTAGGGCTGGAGTCGAAGACCAGAGGGGTAGCAATTCTGATCCGTAAGGGTGTAGCATTCGAGGCTGGGAGAATTGTGGCAGATAAAGGGGGCAGGTATATAATGGTGAGTGGAAAGTAGGAGGGGGTCCGGGTGGTGTTTTGTGAACGTCTATGCTCCGAATTGGGATGAGATGCATGCTGGGCAAAATCCCAGACTTAGAGTCACACAACCTGATCATGCGGGGAGACTTTAACACAGTTATTGACCCCGAGCTGGACCGGTCGAAGTCCAGGATAGGGAAGCGACCGGAAGTGGCTAAGGAACTGAAGGGTTTTATGGAGCAGATTGGGAGTGGAGGATGGATCCCTGGAGGTTCGCGCGGCTGAGAGCGAAGGAGTTCTCTTTTTTCTCCCTCGTTCATAAGATTTATTCCCGCATAGACTTCTTTGTCTAGAGCAGGGCATTAATCCCAAAGGTGGCGGGGATAGAATACTCAGCAATCACAGTCTTGGACCATGCCCCGCATTGGGTGGACCTGCGGCTTAGTGAGGAGAGGGGACAGTGCCCACTCTGGAGACTGGATGTGGGGCTGCTGGCGGATGAAGAGGTTTGCGGGCGGATTAGCAGGAACATCCAGGATTATGTGGAAACAAATGATACGGGTTAGGTAGCAGCGGCAACGGTCTGGGAGGCTCTAAATGCAGTTGTCAGAGGGGAACTCATCTCAATTCGATCCCATAGGGAAAAGAGAGAAACAGCACAGAAGGAGAGACTGGTGGAGGAGATATTCCGAGTGGACAGGAGATATGCGGAGGCCCCCGAGGCGGGGCTACTGAGAAAGCGGCGTAGGTAGCACAGCTGAGGAAGGCAAGGGGGGCAGTCTATGAGTACGGGGAGAAAGCGAGTAGAATGCTGGCACACCAACTGCGAAAGAGGGAGGCGGCCAGGGAAATCGGGGGAGTAAAGAATAAGGAGGGTAACACGGTTTTGGATCTGTGAGGGGGGGGGGGGCGCGAACGGAGTCTTTAAGGAATTCTATAGTAAACTATACGAGTCGGCGACGGGAGCGGAAGGGGATGAGGCAATTTTTGGACCAGTCGAGGTTTCCAAAGGTGGAAGAGGACCTGGTGGAGGGGCTGGAGGCTCCGATTGAATTGGATGAGATTGTCAAGGGTATAGAGGGCATGCAATTGGGTAAAGCCCCGGGGCCGGACGGTTACCAGGTAGAATTCTAGAAGAAATTTTCGGAAATATTGAGCTCACTCCTGATGAGGACCTTCAATGAGGCCAGAGAGAAAGGAACCCACCCCCCAACAATGTCACAGGCCTTGATCTCACTCATTCTTAAACGAGGGAAGGACCCGGAACATTGCAGGTCATACAGGCCGATTTCGCTTTTAAACGTTGTTGCCAAATTGCTAGCCAAGATTCTGGCCACAAGAATTAAGGATTGCATCCCAGGGGTGATAGAGGAAGACCAGACTGGGTTTGTTAAAGGCAGACAACTCAATACCAATGTCCGGAGACTTTTGAATATCATGATGCCCTCAGAGGGAGGGGAGGCGGAGGTGGTAACAGCGATGGACGCAGAGAAAACCTTTGACTGGGTGGAGTGGGAATACCTGTGGGAAACGCTGGGGAGGTTTGGGTTTGGTGAGGACTTTATTGGCTGGGTGAAATTGCTGTACCAGGCATCTGTAGCAAGTGTTTGTACAAACCGGCTGAGGTCGGGGTACTTCGAGCTTCACCGGGGAACGAGGCAGGGGTGTCCCCTCTCCCCGTTACTATTTGCCCTAGCTATAGAACCACTAGCTATGTTGCTGAGAGCCTCGAGGAACTGGCAGGGACTGGTTCACCGGGGGGGGGGGGGGGGGGGGGGGGGGGGAAAGAAAATCGGGTGTCGCAATACGCGGATGATTTGCTCCTGGACATTTTGGACCCTGTGGAGGGGATGGGGGAGGTTCTGCAGATCCGGAGGGATTTTGGTAGTTTTCAGTGTACAAACTGAACATGGGAAAGAGCGAGTTGTTCGTGATCCAGGCCAAGGGGCAGGAGGAGTGACTGAAAGAGCTGCCGCTCAGGATGTTAGAGAAAAGTTTTCGTTACCTGGGTATACAGGTGGCCAGGAAATGGGATGCCCTGCACAGGCTCAACCTGACCTGGTTGGTGGAGCAAATGGAAGGGGACTTTAAAAGGTGAGACATGCTCCCGCTGTCACTGGCAGGGAGGGTGCAGACAGTGAAAAAGACTGTCCTCCCCAGATTTTTGTTTGTCTTTCAGTGCCTCCCCATCTTCATCCCAAGACCTTTTTTAAGCGGGTAAGTAGGATCATTATGGGCTTTGTGTGGGCGAATAAGACCCCGCGAGTAAGGAGATCGTTGTTGCAGCGCAGTCGGGTGGAGGTTGTGGGTTGGCGCTGCTGAACATTCGTAACTACTATTCGACGGCCAATATAGCTATGATTAGGGAGGGGCCGATTTGGGGGGACGGGCGGCGTGGGAGCAGCTGGAGACGGCGTCATGTAAAGGTACTAGTCTGGGAGCTTTGATAATGGCTCCTTTGCCGTTCTCGCCGACCCGTTACTCCACAGGTCCGGTGGTGGTGGCGACACTGCGGATCTGGGGACAGTGTAGGAGGTACAAGAGGATGGAGGGAGCGTCGGTCTGGACCCTGATATGCAACAACCACAGATTTGTCCCGGTTAGGATGGATGGTGGGTTCCAGAGCTGGCAGAGGGCAGACACCAGAAGGACAGGAGATCTGTTCCTAGACGGAAGCTTTCCCAGTTTGAAGGCGCTAGAGGACAAATTTAATCAGCCGCCAGGAAACGCCTTTAAATATCTGCAAGTACGGGCCTTCCTGAAAAAACAGGTAGTGGCCTTTCCGACGCTGCCACCATGGAGGATACAGGACAGGGTGGTCTCTGGCACCTGGGTGGGGGAGGTGAGGGAGTCGGATATCTACCAGGAACTACAGGAGGCGGAGGAAACCCCGGTGGAGGAGCTCAAGGGCAAGTGGGAGGAGGAGCAAGGTGAGGAGTTGGAAGCGGGTCTGTGGGCAGAGGTCCTGGGCAGGGTTAATTCCTCATGTGCCAGGCTCAGTCTAATTCAATTTAAGGTGGTCCACCGGGCACACATGTCGGCAGCGAGAATGAGCAAGTTTTTTGGGATAGAAGACCCCAGCTGTGAGGTGCAAGGGCAGCTCTGCAAACCATGTCCACATGTTTTAGGCATGCCTGGAGCTTAAGAGTGTTCTGGCAAGAGTTCGCGAGGGCAATGTCCAAGGTGCTTAACACACGGGTGGTGCCGAGTCCAAGATAGCGATCTTTGGAGTGTCAGAAGACCCGGGGGTTCAGGGGGCGAAAGAGGCCGACGTCTTGGCCTTTGCCTCCCTAGTTGCCCGGAGACGGATGTTATTAATGTGGAGGGACTCGAAGCCCCCGAGTGTAGAGACTTGGGTTACCGACATGGCTGGGTTTCTCAGCCTTGAGAAAATAAAGGTTGCCTTAAGAGGGTCTACGTTAGGGTTCTCTCGGAGGTGGCAGCCATTCATTGACTTTCTCGGGGAAATTAAAATCTCAGCAGCAGCAATCCGTAGGGTTGGGGGGGGGGGGGGGGAGGAGTGCTTCATTGGGATGGTGTGGGAAGACTGGGTCGCGTGGGGTAATGTCTATTTAATTGTTCTTGTATATTCTCTTTTTGCACTATGTTAAGGTTCACTCTAGTTTGTTTTGTTATTATGGTTACTACTGTTTTATTATGAAAAAAATCTGCAAAACCTTAATAAAAATACTTTAAAAAATAAATAAAACTCCACAAATTTAGAATTATTGATGAATGCTTTCCATGAAAATCTCCTTCACCAGCACTACCACACAATGCTTTATATAAATCTCAGTGACAACAACTGAATGAGCCACTTGCAGCTCAGGTGGACATGACTGGTGGCAAGGACTTACCCGACTTCTTAGCTGCATTTGGTACACCTCCAGCTCCAGGACTCCCAGGAGAACCTGTCTTTTTACTCAATAAACTGTTAAAGAAGTTTGCCAGCACTCCTTCATTTGCAGCAGCAGGACCTGAAATCAGAAAAGACAGAGTAATTCAGCCTTGATGCTATGAAGAGAATTTGGACCTCACGTACACGGGTGGACAAGGGGCATTCTCTGGATAGATTTCTACAACCATCTCCCTATTTACTAGATGGAAGTGGGAAAGGCGGTAATAAGGCAACCTGAGGAAGTTTAATACACCCGTAAGCAGCTCAAACCAGCCCAAGCAAATCATATGCTGTATTATGAGTATGTTACGAGATCAAAATCTGGAACTATGTCCCTATCAGCACTGTGGATGTACCATACCTGCTCGAGGGCAATCTGGGATGAGCAACAAATGCTGGTCTTTCCCGTGGTACACTCAGTCCATGAATGAATGAATAAAAAACCATGAGGAATGTTATTTGCCCAAATTAGCACATTCATTCTTCAGTGGAAGAAAATAACCTTTCCTCCTACCAGCATCCAATAATTAATTAATTGTTTAATGGGTTTATACCTCAGTTCACTGGACAGAAAGTCGATTATGTGCTAATCACTCTGAATTTTTATTGATTCATTCACCGAGTGTGGGCAAGGGCCATACAAAGATCTAAGTTTGGACGAGTAGGCCACTTGGTCCGCCGTTCAATAAGATCATAGCGGATCTCATTTCAACCTCAACTTCACATTCCAGCCGACCCCAGATATTTTGCACCCCCTTGCTGATCAAGGATCTATCCAGCTCTGTCTTCAGGATATTCAAAGACTCAGACTCAACCACCTTTTGAGGAAGACAATTCCAAAGTCCCACAACCCTCAGAGAAAGTTATTTTCCTCACCTCCATCTTAACTGGGTGACCCCTTATTTTTAAACAGTGACCCCGAGTTCTAGATTCTCCTACAAGAGGAAACATCCCTTCCACATGCACTGTCAAGGCCCCTCAGGATCTTGAGATGTTTCAGTCAAGTCGCCCCTTACCCTTCTAGACACCAGAGGATATAAGCCGAGCTTGCCCAATCTTTCTACATAAAGCAATCCGATCATTGCAGGTATTAGTCTAGTAAATCTCTGAACTGCTTTGAATGGATTTACATCCTTCCTTAAATAAGACCGATACTGTATACAGTACTCGATGTGATCTCATACCCGTGTCCACAATTATAACCTCCCTAATTTTTGTATTCAATTCTCCTCAAAATAAATGATAACATTTTCTTTCCTGATTACTTGCTGTACCTGCATGCTAGCCTTTTAAAATTAATGTACTAGGATACCCAGATCCATCTGAATCTCATAACGCTGCAATCCTTCCCCATTAGATAATAAGCTTATTTTTTTATTTTACTTGTCAAAATAGACAATTTCAAATGTTCCCACATTATACTCTATTTGCCAGATCATTGCTCAATCATTTAACCTACGTTTTCATGTAGCCTCCTTATGTTCTCTTCATAACATACTTTCCTATGTATCTTTTTTTTTAATTTTAGAGAACCCAATTCATTTTTCCAATTAAGGGGCAACTCAGCATGGCCAATCCACCTACCCTGCACACATTTGGGCTGTTGGGGTGAGACCCACGCAGATATGGTTTCCTATGTATCAAAAGCAAATTAAACAAAACGCTGAGGCCCCAACACTAATCCCAGTGGCACATTACCTGTTACATTCCACAAACCAGAAAAAGACCTATTTATGACGATCCTCTATTTCCTGTTAGCTAGCAATCTTCTACCCATACCAATATATTCCTCCTTACACCATAAGCTTTTATTTTCTGCAGTACTTTTTTTTTTTAAAACAAACAATTTTATTGAGGTATTTTAGGCATACAGAAAAAGTGACATTGTACAGTACAAAAAAAAGTCGACACAAATTACAAATTAAACATCATGCAAAGCACGGCTCTGTTCACGCACGGACCCGCCTCAATATCCCCCTACTAGACTCCACCCTTGCCACCACCCCCCCCCCCCCCCCCCCCCCCCCCCCCCCCCCCCCTTTCCCTGCTGACGCTTACTCCTCTGTGAAGAAGTCAATAAATGGCTGCCACCTTCGGGCGAACCCTGGTTGCAAACCTCTCAAGGCAAACTTGACTTTCTCTAGGCCAAGAAAGCTCGCCATGTCCAATAGCCACACCTCAGCCCTCGGGGGCTTTGAGTCCCTCCATGCTGACAGTATTCGTCGCCGGGCTACCAGGGAAGCAAAGGCCAGAACATCGGCCTCTCTCTCTTCCTGGACTCCCGGCTCCTCCGAAACCCCAAAGATTGCCACCTCAGGGCTCATTACCACCCCAGTTTTCAATACCCGGGACATGACATCTGCGAATCCCTGCCAAATGCCCCTGAGTTTAGGGCACAACCAGAACATGTGTACATGGCTAGCCGGCCCTCCGGTGCATCTAACACACTTGTCCTCCAGCCCGAAGAATCTGCTGATCCGGGCCACTGTCATGTGGGCCCGGTGCACGACCTTAAACTGGATCAGGCTGAGCCTGGCGCATGTTGCGGTCGTGTTTACTCTGCTCAGGGCTTCATCCCAGATACCGTCCTCCATCTCCCCACCGAGCTCCTCTTCCCACTTAAGCTTCAGGTCCTCGGTCTGCGTATCCTCAGCTCCCATGAGCTCCTTGTAGATGTCTGAAACTCTACCCTCCCCCAGCTCTCCCCTAGAAACTACCCTGTCCTGCCTCCCCTTTGGTGGGAGACGTGGGAAGGACGGCACCAGTCTGCATACAAGATCCCTCACCTGCAAGTATATAAAGTCGTTCCCTCTCGCCAGCCCAAACTTCTCCTCCAGTGCCCTCATGCTCCCTTCCAGGAACAGATCCCCCATCCTCACCTTCCTCCACAGTTGATAACCCCTGTCCATGTTCCCCGGAGCAAATTGGTGGTTGCCGCAGATTGGGGTCAACACCGATGCTCTTACCTCCCTACATGTCTCCTCCACTGGCCCCAGATCCGAAGAGCCGCCACCACTAGCGGGCTGGTGGTGTACCGCGCCGGCGGAAGTGGCAGAGGCGCCGTGACCAGGGCTGCTAAGCTAGTGCCCCTGCACGAAGCAGCCTCCATCCACTCCCAAACTGACCCCACACCCACCATCCATTTCCTTATCATCGCTATGTTGGCCGCCCAGTAATAGTTGCTGAAGTTCGGCAACGCCAGCCCCCCTTCTCCTCTGCTCCTTTCAAGCATCACACTCTTCACCCGCGGGGACTTCCGTGTCCATACAAAGAACTCCAATAAATTGATTATGATTTCCCTTTCACAAAACCATGTTGACTCTGCTTGGTTGTTTGCATTATTCTAAGGTTCCTGCCACAACATCTTTAATAATAGCTGCCAACATTTTCCCTCGGACAGATGTCAAGCGAACTGACCTGCAGTTTCCTGCATTCGGTCTCCCTCCCTTTTTGAATGAAGGAGATACATTTGCTAGTTTCCAATCTCATGAGACCTTCCCGGAATCCAGGGAATTTGGGGACATGGTGATGGCGAACTCCCTTCTTCAATACTGAATGATTTGTCAGGCTATTTCAGAGAGCAGTTAAGAGTTAACCACATTACTGTGAGACTTGCAAATTTAAGTTTGCTCTTTCACTTGAATGGCTGTGTTCCCCCGTCCTCTTCCATGCTGTCTAAGCTCTGGTTTTTGGCGTTTTTTTCTGGAGGGCAAGCAGGCAGAGAATGGGAGGACAGAGAGATCATCTCATGCTTATTGAACCTCGCAAAGTGGTTGAGAAAAATAGCATGATCTTTCAAATGCTGATGCAGCTGCTGACCACTTCCCAACATGTAATAGGGTATGAAGGAATTGTGGTTTTTATACAGAATGATTGTGTCCTGAACTAAGACAAAAATTGCACAGCTCTACAAAGCCTGAACCTGATCTCATTGGCCAGCCTGCAACGAGTTTTCCCTGTTCAAGGGATCTTCCTTCGCAAGCATAGTTTCCAAACATCATACAGATTTTCTATTGATGCCATAAACTAGCAAAGAAGGAATGAATTCGATAGAAATGCAATCACTAAAACAAGCTAACTGTATGCGGCGAGAGCTGGAACTTCCAGTCTCCTTCACTTTATTCTCAGTCACAGAGAAACAGTAATGCACAAAGCAGCTGTCGTGTGCACAGTTCAGTTTCACTTTTCAGTTCCTGCCAGCAAGTAGACTGCAACATAAGCAAACTGACTAAAGAATGCCCACAATGACCAGCCCTGGAATGCCAAAGAATCCACAAGAGAATTTACAGTCCACAAACAGGCCATTTGGCCCAAATGCTCTGTGCTAATGTTTATGTACACAAACCTTACTTCACCTCGTATGTTTATCCAGCTTCCCTTTAAATTTATCAATGCTATTTGACTCAAACATAGAAAACAAGAGGAGGCCATTTGACCCTTCGAACCTGCTCCACCATTCACTACGATCAATCTCTACACCTCTCGCAGCTCACCCTCCCATCCAGCTTTCTGAAAATTTGGAGATATTACATTTAGTTCCTTCACCTAAATAATTAATATATATTGTGAAGGAGTCCTAGCACTTATCCCTGCAGCACCCCACTTGTCACTGCCTGCCACTTGGAAAAGGACCTATTTATTCCTGTCTGAATCAGTTTTCTATCCATCTCAATACACTACCCATTGTACATGCTAACCTCTTACATGGAACTGTGTCGAAAGCTTTCTGAAAGTCCAAATAAGTCACATCCACTGGCTCCTCCTCATCAACTCTACTTGTTACATCCTCAAAGAATTCCGGTAAATCTGTCAAGCATGATTTCCCTTTCGTAAATCCATGCTGATTCTGTCCCATCCTGCCATTGTTTTCCAAGCGCTCTTCTACTAAATCCTTTCACCCGAGGAAGGAGCAGTGCTCCGAAAGCTAGTGATTTGAAACAAACCTGATGGATTTTAACCTGGTGTTGTCAGACTTCTTACTAAATCTTTTATCATGTACTCTAGCACTTTGCCCACTATCAATGTACGACTGACTGGTTTTTAATTCCGTTTTCTCTCTCCCTCCCTTTTTATATAGTGGGGTCACATTACCTACCCTCCAATCCGTAGGAACTGTTCCAGAGTCTATAGAATCTTGGAAGATGACCACCAATGTATCCACTATTTCTTCAGTACTCTGAGATGTAAATTATCAGGCCGTGGGAATTTATCGGCCTTTAATCCCATCAATTCCCCCCAACACCAATTCATTACTGATTTCCTTCAATTTCTCCCTCTCACTAAACCATGGGTGCCATGATGTGGAGATGCCGGCGTTGGACTGGGGTGAGCACAGTAAGAAGTCTTACAACACCAGGTTAAAGTCCAACATGTTTGTTTCAAACACGAGCTTTCGGAGCACTGCTCCTTCCTCAGGTGAATGAGGAAGGAGCAGTGCTCCGAAAGCTAGTGTTTGAAACAAACATGTTGGACTTTAACCTGGTGTTGTAAGACTTCTTACTGTAAACCACGCCGGCGGGATGCTCCGTTACAACGGCTGGTTAATGGGGTTTTGCACTGTAGGGCAGCCCCTCGCCGGCTGGGAAACCCCTGGGCGCTGGCAAAACGAAGCATCCCACCCCATGTTCCACAACATTTCTGGTATGTTATTTCTGTCCTCCATTGTCAAGGCAGAACCAAAGTATCGATTTAGTTGCTCAGCCATCTCTTTGTTCCCCACTATAAATTTCCCAATTTCGAGTTGTAGGGGACCTACATTTGCCTTCACCAATCCTTTTCTTTTCATATACCTATGGAAACTTTTCCAGTCAGTTTTTACGTTCCCCGCAAACTTACTCTCGAACTCTATTTTCCCCTTCTAACTCGATCGCTTTGTCCTGTTTTGCTGAATTCAAAACTGCTCCCAATCCTCAAGTCTGTTGTTTTTTTCTGGCCAATTTTTATGACTCTTCCTTGGATCAAATACTATCTCTAATTCCCTTTGTAGGCCATGTACCCAATTCATTTTTTCCAATTAAGGGGCAATTTAGCGTGGCCAATCCACCTAGCCTGCACAACTTTGGGTTCTGGGGGCGAAACCCATGCAAACACGGGGAGAATGTGCAAACTCCACACGGGCAGTGACCCAGAGCCGAGATCGAACCTGGGACCTCAGCGCCGTGAGGCAGCAGTGCTAACCACTGTGCCATCCCTCACCTTTCCTTGATGGGAGGAAAAGAGAATATGCAGGAACAGCTTTTGATCAGATAGGTGGCCCTGTTCTTAACAAACTCTCACCATCAAAGCTCAACTGGTCAGTATCTCCCTCAACACACCCTCGGAACTCGAGCAAGCGAAGACTCAAGCATTGAAAGTAAGACTTGAATTTTTTGCAGCACCCTGCACGACCTCAGGACACCTTCAAGCGATTTACAACCAATGAAGTACTTTTTGAAATGTAGGCACTGCTGTACCATAGGAAACACAGCAGTCAATTTGGGCACAGCAAGATCCCACACTGTGGATGTGGATTCTTCACCTGTGCTTTCGCACAGACAAAGTGAGGACAATGATGGATATGGGGAGGAGAGGGGGGGGAAGTTGTGGTGAAATATTCTCCATTCACCGTCTGCGAGTGCAATGTACACAGCCCGTCAGCAATACATAAAATTAATGGGGTTCAATGTATAGTAATCAGAAAGTGGATACAAACCACTGACAAGGCCAATATTAAATAGCCTTTATATTTAGGGAGTTGAAATGCAAAGAGGTGAAAATTACACTATAGCTATTTACTGCTCTGGTTAGGTTCCATTTAGACTACTGGGTTTAGTCTGTGTACCACACCTCAAATGATAAATTAGTTTTGGAGGGAATGCAACACCAATAACAGGCTAAGATGGCTGAATTAGCAAAGGTTGCAAAGGCTGTATTCTCCTGTATATAGAAGATTAAGTGGCTCATTGAGGTGCTTAAGGTGATTAAAGGATTTGACAGAATAGATCAGGAGGAACTATTGCTCTGATACGCGAGTCCAGGACAAGGACACAATCTTAAAATTAGAGACTGCCACTTGGGGGTGATGTCAGGAAAGACCACTTCACACAAAGGGTCGTGAAAGTCTCTCCACCCAGAAAAAAGCCACCAAGGCTGGGAGCTCATTTGAACATTTCACAAATGAAATTGATAAGATTGCTGTTTAGCAGGGAAAATAAGCCACAGATTAATCAAGATCGAATTGAATGGCTCGAGGGCTGATTGGCCTCCTTCTGTTCTATGTTCTCTCTAACTGGTCATAAAGATGCAAAGCTGGAACAGATTTGCCCCATTTCCAATTAGCCTCCTGCTAAAAGTGCAGGTTCCTGTAACAGCCTCCCCGAACAGGCGCCGGAACGTGGCGACTAGGGGCTTTTCACAGTAACTTCATTGAAGCCTACTCGTGACAATAAGCAATTTTCATTTCATTTTTTCCTGCATTTTACAGGAGTCTGAAACGCAAACCCAGTGTCAGCTAATAATTTCCTCCTCTGAAGGGGCACACTAACTCATTGTCTGGGATCAAAGATGGGCTGCAGTCTCTTGCTTGAGGTACCAGAGGGAAATCAACACAAATGGAACTGTAACCCAGTGCCCTCAGGAGTACAACCAGCTGCATTTATATAGCATTTTTGGCATAGATCAGCGGCGTGGGTTCGGCCGGACAAGAGGAAAGGGAGTCTGTCAGAGGAGGGGGAACGAGAGGGGCAAAGTGGGGGTTGGGCAAGGGGGACAGTGGCGAGTCTGTGCAGTCTGCATGTTCTCCCCATATCTGCAGTGTTGATGTAAGCCTACTCGTGACACTAATAAAGGTTATAATCATTAGTGACAGGGGACTAAATCATCGGGTGTCCAGATCTTTGGAGACTGGAATTACACCAAACATGGACAAAGGGGCCCTGCGGAAGTCCTGACATGCAGATCGCCGTGACAATTGCCCGGAAAGCTTCAATTTCCAGTGGGCAAATACCCTGCTCCCTGGGTCCCTCCATGAACGTCTGCAACTCTAAGCTTGACTCAGAGACTTTGGATAGTCTGTGGGACTTAGCTTACCCAGGAAATGCTAGGCAGATTAAAACCTAATTGAACATAACTGACCCCCCAAATCATGCACCCTGACTACTCGTCCGACTTGACCCTATTACCCAAATATTACACCTCTTCCCAACCCTCCTCAGGGGGGTCCTGTCTTTGTTCGATCCTTCTACACTTTGACAGAGTTTCCTGCAGGATGATGTGCTCCGCATTTCTGGATACGTCAGGGTCAGAATGTCCCGAAAGAGACGCAGAGCAGTATCATATCAGGGAAGTGGCAATTCAACAATCATTGCTGCTGTTTGGAAGATCTGGGCCAGGTCGTTATTCTGGATGGAGATGTGAACGGTCCTCTTCTCCAAACCAGTTCTGCTACATTTAAACTGGACATGCGGGGCCCTCTACTGCTCATCTTCCTATCTGCAGGCTCAAGAGTAATTGATTTTAAACTCTACAGTAGCGTTCAGAGATTGTGAGATAATTACTGATGAATTCAGAGTTTCATGAGGCAAGTTCATATTGTCACTAAAACCTGATTATCCAAAAGTCCATCTTCCCACTCAAGTCAAATCTGATTGAAAAGTAGGTGAATTGCACTGTCACACCCGCAAGTAACTTAATCACAGCCAAGTGCTCACTGCATTGCAGCATTACAGCTGGTAATCCGTCCCCCAAGATCTCTGGAAGGCCTGGCTCTATTCTGACCGAGTTCAATCAGGTCAATAGGCAGCAGTGTGGTGAACCTTTCAATTTTGTTCCCCACAATATTGTCATGGGTCAGGGTTTAGAGAACCAGAAAGTATATCATGGTGTTCACCTGACCAACAACCTTGAATAGATTGTGGTTATGGGGAGCACACGGGCCTTCTTTATAGGTGTGATGCAACAGCAATCTACAGTACTTTTAAATTAAAACAATGTTTATTTATGAAACCAGTTAACACTTTATAAACCCCCAGTAAACATCTTAACAACTATCAACACCAATAAATCCCCAAAGAATACAGTACTCTCTAAGTAACTCTTAATCTTTCCTTGCAACATCCATAAGACAAAAAGAACCCTTTTTACAGAAAGACATCAGGTTTAACTTCTCTACTGAGAAGTTACCACGTTGAAATCACCAAATGAACATTTACAAGCTTGCAGAGATTCATACACATCTTGCTCTGACTGCAGCTTCTTCAAATCTAAAACTGAACTAAACACACCCTGTAGCTGCGAGCCAAAGTGAAAGTAAAAGCAGACAGACAGCCCAGCTCCACCCACTCTCTGACATCGCTGATAAACACCCATTTCTTAAAGGTACATCCACTACAGCTATTTTAAGGTACTCTCACATGACAATATGATACAACAGATTAAGTTTTAGTAACTGAGGAAACTTGCAGCACCCAGAGTCCAGGTAACCGGCCAAAAGGTCAAGTAGCGTTCGATTCTCTAGCTCGTCAATCCTTTCTAATTGGACATTTATATTTTCCGCTCACAGGGACGAACTCTCCGACATGCCCAGTCAGAAGTAGTAAAATCTAAACCATCACCCCAATTCCTTCTTCCAAGCTAAAGTCTGCATTCACTTGCTCATCCACCCAGGAATGCCCCCACTGTCCTTAATTTGAGTTTACAGATTTATCAAACATATCGTGGTTAAATTAACCTGCATTCTTTAAAATTCTGAATATTTATTTTAAAGTCTCACTGGTTCTTCCTATCTCAGCTTTAAGCTAAGATATAAACCAAAAGTAAACTATCATTTTTCTTTTCGAAGGTACACAAATTGGATAGAACGATGGTCGCACAGAATTGTCACAATAACAGTGTAGTGTAAAATAGAACAAAGAGAACAAAGAAAAGTACAGCACAGGAACAGGCCCTTCGGCCCTCCAAGCCAGTGCCAACCATGCTGCCCGTCTAAACTAAAATCTTCTACACTTCCGGGGTCCGTATACCTCTATTCCCATCCTATTCATGTATTTGTCAAGATGCCCCTTAAACGTCACTATCGACCCTGCTTCCACCACCTCCTCCGGCAGCGAGTTCCAGGCACCCACTACCCTCTGTGTAAAAAAACTTGCCTCGTACATCTCCTCTGAACCTTGCCCCTCGTACCTTAAACCTATGCCCCCTAGTAATTGACCCCTCTAACCTGGGAAAAAGCCTCTGACTATCCACTCTGCCTATGCCCCTCATAATTTTGTAGACCTCTATCATGTCACCCCCTCAGCGTACAAAATTCAGAAATGTAAAGAGAGAATTCTCTGAGCACAAATGAGAACGTAAGAAATGGGAGTCGGTAATTCAGCCCCTCGAGCTTGCTCCACCATTCAATAGGATTCATCCGATTGTGGCCTCAACTCTGCTTTTCTGCCTGTGCCCCATAACTCCCGACTCCCTTGTCGATCAAAAACCTGTAGCTCGGCCTTGAATATTCAGTGAGCTAGTCTGCACTGCTTGATGGGAATGAGAAGAAACTTTGCCTAATAGCTGACTTAAAGGGAGACCCCTTATTTTGAAGATGGGCCCCTTAGTTCTAGATTTCACCAAGTGGGGAAAAGATCATCTCAGCATCTACCCTGTCTAGCCCCATCAGAATCTTCTAAACACCCATTAGTATCGGCACAACTTACAAATCATTTTAAATCAACTTAGAACTGTAAAATTGCAATCTAGTAGAAACTAATTATCAATTAGATGTTAAGTGCTTAATAAGAACAGAAAATGATGGAAAAACTAAGCAGATCTGGCAGCATCCGTGGAGAAAGAATCAAGTCCGTCCGACCTTTCGAGAGCTGGAGTCATACAGACATAAAGTGTTTCTCTTTCCGCGGATACTGTGAGACCCGCTGGGTTTTTCCAGCACATTTGATTTTTATTTCAGAGTTTCAGCATCCACAGTATTTTGCTTTCATTTTAGATACAAGTGCTCACCTGAATAGGTGCTAATCACGGTGTGCCAGAATCTGTCAGCCGTTTTGAAAATTTGGGTGTGTGGGTTGAAAGGATGTCTAAAGTAAGCAGTATATCGACTAACACAGCCAGTCTGAGAGAGCACTGTGTGTGAAGATTGCAGCATAAAGAGTACTCAAACCTCAGGAATCGGTGCAAGTGGGAATTCGGTGAAGAGGAAGCTGCTGCATTTTTGCTTCGACGCAATTAGCATTTCATATTTTTGCTAGTGTTTGTAGTGCTGCTTAGAACAGGATCCTCCAGGGTTTTTAATCTCTGGAGTATAACCCAAGACCTGTGCAAATTGGGGTGGGGATAGGCAGATTGGGCAGGTAAACAGGTTGTGGCTGAAGATTGGGAGCAGGAGGGGTTCCATTTCATGCGACACTGGCACCAGTGCTGGGACAGGAAGGAACTGTGCTGTTGGGACAGACTCTACTTATAGTACATACAGTGCAGAAGGAAGCCATTCGGCCCATCGAGTCTGCACCGACCCACTTAAGCCCTCACTTCCACCCTATCCCCGTAACCCAATAGCACTTCGTAACTTTTTTGGTCACTAAGGGAAATTTATCATGGCCAATCTACCTAACCTGCACGTCTTTGGATTGTGGGAGGAAACCGGAACACCCGGAGGAAACCCACGCAGACACGGGGAGAATGTGCAAACTCCACATAGACAGTGACCCAGAGGGAAATCGAACCTGGGACCCTGGCGCTGTGAAGTCACAGTGCTAGCCACTTGTGCTACCGCACTGCCCTTGAACCTGGCTGAAGCCAGGATCCTAACGGAAAGGATAAATAAGGCAGTCACAAGAACTTTAAACTGTAAGTGGGGGGATGGGTGTTTAGGTGAAACAAGTAGCATCAATTTGGAAACAAACAAAATAGAAGGAAGCAGAGTATCAGTCAGAAATTGAGAGAATTAATGATAATCTTTATTATTGTCACAAGCTAGGCTTACATTAACATTGCAATGAAGTTACTGTGAAAGTCCCCTAGTTGCCACATTCCGGCGCCTGTTCGGGTACACAGAGGGAGAATCAGAATGTCCAATTCACCTGACAGCACGTCTTTCGGACTTGGGGGAGGAAATCGGAGAAGCCGGAGAAAGCTCACGCAGACACAGGGAGAACGTGCAGACTCCGCACAGACAGTGACCCAAGCCTAGAATCGAACCTGGGACCCTGGCGCTGTGAAGCAACAGTGGTAACCTCTGTGCTACTGTGCCGCCCTATGATGGGAATACTGGACCCTGTCCTGGGATGTATTAATTAGAGACAATTAGTTTTATTATATCAAGATGTGGGTGATGCCTGATTTACTGTGGTGGCGGTAGTGGGATTCCTTCGTGAACAACTGCAGTTCTGGTAGCTAATGATGGTGAGGAAGGAGTTCACTGAATAACAGCATGGAAAACAGTTGACTATTAAGATGGGTCAGTCATCCGTTTACTGTCTCTTTGCTGAATGGTTCATGGTGTCAACCATGGCTCAGTGGGTAGCACTCACCGCCAATCCAGTGGTCCAGGTTTCAAGTTCCACTCAAGATTGGGAGCACTGACACTCAATGAGGTGGTGAGGGAGTGTTGCACCGTCGGAGATGTTGTTCTTTGAGAATGAGATGTTAAACCGAGGTACCGCCTGCCCTCTCATGTCGCACTATTTTGAAGAGCAGGGTAGATATCCCAGTGCTCAGGTCAATATTTATCCCTCAATCAATATTAAAGAGATGAGGATCTTGTTACTATCTCATTTCTGTTCATGGGACCCTGTTAAATCGGTCGCCAATTTACAATGCTGACTGCATTGTAAAGTACTTGGGAAAACCTAGAAGGCAGGAAAGGCACAAATGAATGCAAGTTCTTTCCTTTTGGTCAGTTTGTGGTCCATTTAAAAAAAAAATGTTTTAATTAATTACGTGAACACATATAACCCCTCACAGCAGATTGGTCAATCTACTAAATCACTTGTGGGGTACAGCACTCACCTTTGGGAGTTCCTGACGTCATGGGTGGGACTGCAGTCACCATGTTTGCCCCGCCTGGTTGTCTTGGAGTCCTGGGAGAGCCGCCTGGTTGTCTTGGCGAATCCTTAAAGAAATCACAGTAAAACAGGTCACTCATGTTTGACTTTAAATACATTTGAAAGAGGCAGAACATGAGCAAGACCACACTCCTGGGATCTGGCAACACGCCACCCACATCTAGTACTTCAGAGTCGGTCTTAAAACATGAGCAGGTATCGAAAACTGATCAAATCCACAACGGTGACCTTCCCAGGCAGGTCTTCCTGACTGTCAGTCTGCAATAGAACCTTACAGCACAGAGCTCATTCAGCCCATCGTGTCTGTGCTGGCCATCTGAAAGAGTTATCCAATTAGTTCCCTTCTCCAACCCCATCTCTTTCTCCATAGTATTGAACATTTTTCACTTTCAAATATATACCCAATTAAAAAAAAAAGAATTCTTGAGCCTGCTTTTACAGGTATCCTTATGGGCAGTGCCCTGCACATTGTGGCTTATCCATTTATCTCAAGTACAGAAGGAGGTCAGGAGCAATGAATGCAAGCTTGCAATCCTTTGCCGGGTTATTTCCTGCTAAGTTTGTCTGCCAGTTTTCCGATTCGATCAACAATTTAATCTCTTGCCAAGAGAGTGGTGCACAGAGTTCAATTTATTCTCATTTTGTCCTATTAAGTGGTCTGAGCCAGTGCAGTACTGAGGGAATGCTGCACTGTCAAAGATGCTGTCTTTTGGATGAGACAGGTGAGTTCACCCCAGTGCCCTGGGGGGGGGGGGAGGGGGAAATCAATATTTCTCCCTAAACCAACAGCACAAAAACAAATCATCAGGTTATTATCTCATTGTGCTTGTAGAAATTTTGCCATTCAGTTTATTTTATTTTCAGGATGTGAGCGCTGGTAAGTCCAGCATTTACGGTCCATCCATCATTACCGTTGAGAAAATGGTGGTGAGTCACCTCCCTCAATACAACCTAATGTCTTGCTGCACCATTTCAGAGGGCAGTTTACAGTCACCCACCTTGCAGTGGGTCAGAGTTATTCTGACTTGGAACTTATCACTGCTCCTTCACGGTCCTGGAAATCCCTCCCTTACAGCGCCGTGGGTACAGCTACGCCACAGGGCTGCACCAAGAAGGCAGCTCGCCACCACATTCTGGAGGGCAATTAGGGATGGACAACAGATGCTGGCCCAGCCAGCGACGCCCACATCCCACGAATGAATAATAAAAAAAATATAGACCAGAGTAGGCAAGGACTACATGTTTCTTTTTTTCAAGGCCATCAGAGGCCATCAGTGAACCAGATGAATTATCCAACAAGCTGCTACTTTCATGGTTACCATTACTGATACTAGCGGTGTATTCCATATTTATTCAATTAACTGAATTTAAATTTCCCAGCTGCAATGATGGGATTTGAACTCAGTCTCCAATCATTAATCCAGCTTTACAAGTCAGTCAGGTGGGTACTATGGTACCATATACCCGATTGGATGCCAAGTTCCTGACATTATCACAATAATGCTCTTCACATTGGTTCAAGCATTCATTGGTTGTAAAGTGCTTTGGAAAGTCCTGAAGATATAAATGCAAGTCTATCTTTCTTCTAGAAGACAATGAGTTCTAATCATTTACTTTATTAAAGATAAATTTAGAGTACCCAATTCTTTTTTCCAATTAAGGGGAATTTAGCGTGGCCAATCCATCTAACCTGCACATTTTTGGAGTGTGGGGGGTGAGACCCACACAGATACGAGGAGAATGTGCAAACTCCACACGAAGTGACCCAGGGCCAGGATTTGAACCCGGGTCCTCCACGCAGACCGCAATGCTAGCCACTGTGCCGCCCAAGTTTTAATCATGGATATCGGAACTGAGAAAGCAGACGCATTTAAAATTGGAAAGCATTTCAGTGTCGTGAACGTGGAAAGCCTATTTACTCCAAATGGGATATCATGGCTGTGAATCATCAGTTTAAAATTGTACGCAAGACAGCGAGGAAAAAGAGCATTGGAGCTTTGCCACAGTGAGGTGTTGAGGCCGGTTGAGGTTAAGGGAAAACTGGATACGTTTTTGAAATGGAGGAAGATACAGAGTAACGAGGAAAGAACGGAATAGCCAGACTGCATTGCTCTCGCAAAGTCGGCACAGAAATAATGAGCTGAATGGCCAATTCAGCAATAATTCAAACAGCTTGCATAATGTTGACAATTATGAATCTTCTGCATCACGTTCCCCACCTCCAACCCATACCAACCCCTCAAAATAATAATAAAAAAATAATACTCACTTATCATCACAAGTAGGTTTCAATGAAGTTACTGTGAAAAACCCCTAGTCGCCACATTCCGGCGCCTGTTCGGGGAGGCCGGTATGGGAATTGAACCCGCGCTGCTTGTCTTGTTCTGCATTACAAGCCAGCTGTTTAGCCCAGAATAACTTCATTATGCAAACTGCGCGGTATTACCCTGCAGGCACACAGTGGCTGGCCTGCAGTGTAAACATGGGGACAATTCACCTTCCTGGCTCCCCTCCCTGCACAGAGCTCATCCAAGTGGCAATCTAAGTCCTGTTGCAGCAACATGAACTGCCAGCTCTGCCACACTATGTCAGCACTGCAAGCAAACATCAAGTCAGGAGTTCGATCCATTCTCAGCCCGACTCTGCACCTGGCAGTTCTTCAATGCAAGAGACACTATGGAGGATCAGCTTAACCTGCCTTTATACTTAATGTACTGGCTTGAGTGCAGGAGTTTGAGAGCCAGCTCCCACTGCTTGTACTCGGGACTTAACACTCTTTGCAAGTTAATAGGAACTCAGACATTGGCCTCCTGAACCGCTAGTTATAAAGCAGCACACACGTAAAGGCATCTTTAGGCAGACTACTTCAGTGCAGAAGGGTCTCTTTTCTGATTGGGATAATTGCCTAGTCCACAGGAACACAAAGCCTTTTTGGTTTAAAAAAAATAAACAGGTTACTGTTTCAGACAGTTCAAGCTCTCGTTTACTCAGACTTACGGCAGGTCTTGAAGGAGTAGCAGGCTGTTTGGCAAGAAGAGACTGCAAGAGAAAGGGTAGTGTTAGAACACATCTGAAAAGGGAGATATTGTCTCACCACAGAAAACTGGAAACCTCCCTACAACTTTTGTCAAGTCATCCATCAGTTTGTGTTGCTGCAACTGCTAAAGTTTGGGACCTATGAAGATGGCCGGAAGTCATTTTCAGCTTTGGGGTGAGGGTGGAAGCAGAGGACAGAAAATGAAATGAAAAAAAAAAGGAAAATCGCTTATCGTCTCAAGTAGGCTTCAAATAAAGGTCCTGTGAAAAGCTCCTAGTCACCACATTCCAGCGCCTGTTCGGGGATGCTGGAACGGGAATGATTCATCCCATTTATTTTTACTGGTGACATGAAGCATTGTAAAGTTCAAAGCCATAATAGTGGGGTAGTTTAGTGTTGTGGTTATGTTTACTGGACCAGTACTCACGACCTCGATTGGTAATGCAAAGAACGAGAGGCCGGCCAGTCAAAGAAGATCATTTCGGTTCACAACATAAAAACAGATGCCGGTGAAAGTGATCGTGAAGCAATTGGATTATCGTAAAACCCCCAACTGAGGTTCTCTAGTGAAAAAGATTTGCTTTTAGCAGCCAAGTGTTTTACAACCAATGAAGTACTTTTAAAGTGCAGTCACTGTTACAAGGTAAGGAACACGGCAGCTAATTTGCAATGTAGTATTGACCAGATAATCTGTGTGACATTGCTTGAGGATTAAATATTGGCCAGGACACAGAGAAGAACTCCCTTGCTCTTTTTTGAAAAAGTGCCATAGGATCTTTTACATCACCCAAGCAGCTAAGATGGAGCATGTTTCAGATGCTGGTCAAAAGACAGCGCAGAGCCAGCCTTGCTGTGTTTTTTTATAAAGTTAGATTACACAATTCTTTCTTTTTTCTAATTAAGGGGCAATTTAGCATGGCCAATTCACCTACCCTGCATATCTTTGGGTTGTGGAGGTGAGACCCATGCAGACATAGAACATACAGTGCAGAAGGAGGCCATTCGGCCCATCGAGTCTGCACCGACCCACTTAAGCCCTCATTTCCACCCTATCCCTGTAACCCAGTAACCCCTCCTAACCTTTTTGGTCATTAAGGGTAATTTATCATGGCCAATCTACCTAACCTGCACATCTTTGAATTGAGAGGGGAAGCCGGAGCACCCAGAGGAAACCCACACAGACACGGGGAGAACGTGCAGACTCCACACAGACAGTGACCCAGCGGGGAATCGAACTTGGGACCCTGGAACTGTGAAGCCACAGTGCTAGCCACTTGTGCTACCGTGCTGTCTGGTGCTCCCACATGCTCCCACGCAGACACGAGGAGAATGCGCAAACTCCACACAGACAATGACCAGGGCTAGGATCGAACGCTGGTCCTCAGCGCTGCGAGGCAGCAGTGCTAACCACTGCACCACCGTGCCGCCACAATGTTCGTATTCCAAGACCTGGATTGGAACTTGAACTTAGATTCTTATGACTTAAAGACAAGAGTGCTACCACGTGAGCAGGGCTGGAAATCAAAGCAAGGAAACTTGCTGTCTTGTATCCACAGTTTGGTATGTGACTCCAGCTCAATGTGTTTGACTCTCACTGCTCTCTGAAGTGGCCTAATTATAACACAATACTACAGACTGTGGCGGTTCAAGAAGGCTGCCCATTGTCACTTTCTCTAGGGACAATGTGCGTAGCCCAAGAATTATTATTTTTTAAATACCCAGTTCACATTGGAACTTTAAAGGCAAGACTGGAGCAGGGGCTCCAGATTCGCACAGACTTGAATCCATTGCACCGTCACCCTACTGCAGTACTGTTCTGAGAGTAAAGCATCTTCAGATAGATTTAATCTGCTTCGACCCTTTTGCTTGCCTCTCTTCCTTTGCAGAATAAATTCAGGCAACGTAGTGGGATGCAGTGCTCAGAAACAGTATTTTACCACAGTCCCCCAAAGATCCAGCACACGGTGACTCTTCATTTCATGAAGGGCACTATATAAATGTAAGCTGTGGTTGTGGGAATGGAGGCAGGCGCGGAAGAGGCTGGGGTTTCAGCATCACCCTGTGGTTCAGAGCTCCAGATGGGGAGTTCCGTGGGGAAAACCCCTCAAAAGCATTCTCTCTCTCTCTCTCACAACCCCTGCTACATTAGCACACGTCATTAACTTGGGACAGTTAAGAGAACAGAGAACATATGACTCAGGCTGCAGGAGAGATTCAAACTTTGCCCTCCTCCTGACCCCAAGGCCCCCAGTCTCTCCACCCCTGAAAAAATAACTTCAGTATTACGTTGAAACTGTAAGATCTGCAATCAGGATTTTTTTCTTGTAAATTTATTCTTGGGATTTGGGTGTCACTGATAAGTCTGGCGTTTATTGTCCATTCCCGAGCTGTCCTAAGGTGGTCGAGGTGGGCTTTTTAAATCAAACTGCTATTGCTCTTTGTAGCAGCATTTTTAACAAGTACCCCAAGGCTCTTCACAGCAGTATAGAATCCCTACAGTGCAGGAGCCATTCAGTCCATCAAGTCTGCACCAACCCTCTGAAAGAATACTTCACCCAAGCTCACTCCCCCACCCTATCCCATTAACCCCGTAATCATTTAAAAAAATATTTTTATTAAAGTATTTGCAAATTTTTATAACAAAACAAAAAACCATTAACATGGTAAAATAAACATGTCCCCACCTGACCCAATCTTTACACACCACAACCATCTAACACCCATTTGCATGCCCGCCCCCACCACCACTTTGAATACTGCTTCTGCTGACATTTTAATGTTCCCCGAGAAAATCGACGAACGGCTGCCACCTCCAAGAGAACCCCAACATTGACCCTCTTAAGGCAAACTTCATCTTCTCATGACTGAGAAACCCAGCGATGTCATTAACGCAGGTCTCCACACTCGGGGAGGGGGGGGTTTGAGTCCATCCACATTAAAAGCATCCGTCTCCGGGCTACCAGGCAGGCAAAGGCCAGGACATCGGCCTCTTTTTAACCCCTTAATCTAACCTACACATCTTTTTTGACACTAAGGGGCAATTTAGCATGGCCAATCCACCTAACCTGCGCATCTTTGAACTGTGGGAGGAAACCGGAGCACCCGGAGGAAACCCACGCAGACACGGGGAGAAAGTGCAGACTCCGCACAGATAGTGACGCGAGACCAGAACTGAACCCGGGTCCTTGGCGCTGAGGCAGCAGTGCTAACCACTGTGCCAAACAACATTTGACACCAATCTACATAAGGAGATATTAGGGCAGGTCAAAGAGAGACGTTTTTAGATTTACAAGGAGGTAGAGGTTTATGGAGGGAATTCCACCTGCAGACCTAGGCAGCTGAAGGCAAGCCCACCAACAGTGGAACAATTAAAACACAAATGCACAAGAGTTCAGAGTGAGAGGAGTGCAGAGATCAGAGGGGTGCGGGTGGAGGGAATTCCAGGAATAGGGAGGAGAAAAGCCCAGGAGGGATTCGAAACCAAGGATGAAAGTTGTTTTTTTTAAAAGCCCTTACTTAACTGGGGGGGGGGCGCAACGTAGGTCACAGGACACAGGGGTAAACAAGATTAGGTGTGATTTGAATCAGCCTGTTGTGTCGATGGTGCCTCTTCGAAAGGTTAAAGATGCCAGTCCATCAGAACTCCAAATTAAACAGCTGGAATTTTAAAAAAACACGGAAAATGCAGCTACTTTTAAATAAAAAAACAATATACACAGAGATGCCAGGAAGTTTAAATTCTACCATGCCACCACTGGAGGGCAACAAAGTCCACCTGATCCATGGAAGGTTAGTATACAACTAAAGTGATCAGGAAGGCGAATAGAATGTTGCCATTTATTGCAAGGGAATGGAATACAATGTAAAAGTGTGTACAGTATAAAAGCTATAAATGTAGAGGGCATTTGTGAGATGGCATCCCAGGTACTGTGAACCGCTTTGTTCTGACCTGGGAAAGGACATAATAGCATTTAGAACCAATTCACGGAAGGTTCACGCGACTGATTCCTGGGATTGGGGGTGGGGTGTTGCGTCATAACATATATTGCCCACCCGCAATTGTCCTCGCTTGGCCATTTAATTGGGTATTTACAAGTCTAGCACACTGCTGAGGATCACGGGTAGGCCAGACCAGGTGAGGACACCAGATTCCTAAAGGACATTATTGAACCAGATGTTTTTTTTACGACGATCGACAATGACTCATAGAATTTACAGTGCAGAATGAGGCCGTTGGGCCCATCAAATCTGCACCAGTCTTAGAACATAGAACAGTACAGCACAGAACAGGCCCTTCAGCCCTCGATGTTGTGCCGAGCAATGATCACCCTACTCAAACCCACGTATCCACCCTATACCCGTAACCCAACCCCCCTTAACCTTACTTTTTACGACACTACGGGCAATTTAGCATGGCCAATCTACCTAACCCGCACATCTTTGGACCGTGGGAGGAAACCGGAGCACCCGGAGGAAACCCACGCACACACGGGGAGGACGTGCAGACTCCGCACAGACAGTGACCCAGCCGGGAATCGAACCTGGGACCCTGGAGCTGTGAAGCATTTATGCTCACTACCATGCTACCGTGCTGCCCAAATGAAAATCGCTTATTGTCACGAGTAGGCTTCAATTAAGTTACTGTGAAAAGCCCCTAGTCACCACATTCCGTCGCCTGTCCGGGGAGGCTGGTACGGGAATCGAACTGTGCTGTTGGCCTGCTTTAAAAGCCAGCGATTTAGCTGAGTGAGCTAAACCAGCTCTTGTGAAAGACAAACTCATTTAAGCCCATGCCTCCATCCTATCCCTGTAACCCAGTAATCCCACCTAACCTTTTTGGACACTTAGGGCAATTTATCATGGCCAATCCACCTAACCTGCACATCTTTGGACTGTGGGAGGAAACCGGAGCACCCGGAGGAAACCCACACAGACACGGGGAGGAATGTGCAGACTCCACACAGACAGTGACCCAAGCGAGGAATCGAACCTGGGACCCTGGAGCTGTGAAGCAATTGTGCTAACCACTGTGCTACCCATGCTGCCCAATGGTCATCATTACACCTTTACTTCAAATTTCACCATTTGCCGTGGATCCCCAGAGTATTCCCCTGGTTTCTAGATTGCTAGCCCAGTGACCATGTTGCCACCGCCTCCCCTAACTCATGAGGAAAGGTTCGACAGGTTGGGCATTGATACCTTAGAGTTTGGAAGAATGAAAGTTCACCTGATTGAAACAAAGATGATCCTGAGGGAACTTGACAAGGTGGATGCTGAAAGGTTATTTTCCCTTGCAGGAAAAGTTCTTTCAGGAAATGTGGGTCTCACTGGCTGGGTCAACATTTGCCCACCCCCATTGCCCTTGAAACGAGGGGCTTGCTAGGCCACATTTCAGAGAGCAGTTAAGAGTCAACCACATTGCTGTGGGTCAGGATTCACATGTAGGCCAGACCGGGTAAGGACGGCAGATTTCCTCCCCTAAAGGGCATTTACAACAATCAATGGTATTTTCCATCACTGAGACTAGATTTATATTCCAGATTTATTAATTGAATTTGATATCCGCCAGCTGCTGGTGATGGGATTTGAGCCAATGTCTCCACAGCATTAGCCTGGGCCTCTCTAGATGACTAGTCCAATGACTTTACCTGTACACCACCATCTCAACTAGGGAACACAGCTTAAAATGAGGGATCTCCCATTAAAGACAGGGATGAGGAGAAATGTATTTCCCCCAAGAGGATTATTGGTCTGTGGAATTCTCTTCCCCAGAAATGGAGACATGGTCGGTGAATATTTTTGAGGCTGTGCCGGGAGTCAAAACGTGTAGGAAAGAAGAGGAGGCCACGATCAAATCAGCCATGATGAAATGATAGAGCGGGCTCAAAGGACCTAATATTCATGCTCTCAATTTATATCTTTATGTGTGGCACGTGGGTCAAAATTCCATATGTGTCAGGAGAACATTCCCGACTTGCAAGATTGTGGGGGGGGGGCTGCTGCTGCTGCAATCAGAGGGGGCTGCACTCTTACCTGTTGCTTCATCAGGAAAACTTGCTCGTCCTCTGCAGCTACTTCTTTATCATGGACGGGCTGGAAAAAGACATGGTCTAAAATGAATATTCAAGAAATGATAAAACCCAACAGAAGCAATATGCCTTTGCTTTTCCCTTGTGGTCAGCTACACTAGAGGGTCAAAGAAAGTGAGAAAAGGAGGGAGGTAATTCAATCCCTTGAGCCTGTCCCAGCATTCTATCAGAATATAGCTAATTTGCGACCTAACTTTATTAGTTCCGTAACCCTGAATAGCCTTGTTTAACAAAATCAATCTACCAACACCGGTTTAAATTTTCACTGAACCCTCACGCCTCACCAGCTTTTTACTCAAAGAGTGTTCCAGATTTCTATTACCATTTCTATAAAGTGTTCCTCAGCATCACTTCAGAACACCCACGCTTTCTCTGGCCCCTTGTTCTTGACCCCCCCAACCACAGAACACCCAGAGAGAGGTAATAATTTCTAACCATTAATATATTCTATCAAATCCTTTAATCATCCTCAAGAACTTGATCATCCTTTAATCATCGACATTCGAGGGAAAGCAAGCTTCATCTACGCAACCTGCCCTGATAATTTAACCCTTTTAGTCAAGTTACAATTGGTCAATTGAAGAGGGCAGTCACATGACAAGAACAAGAGAACAAAGAAAAGTGCAGCACAGGATCAGGCCCTTTGGCCCTCCAAGCCTGTGCCGACCATGCTGCCTGTCTAAACGAAAATCTTCTACACTTCCGGGGTCCGTATCCCTCTATTCCAATCCTATTCATGTATTTGTCAAGACGCCCCTTAAACGTCACTATCGTCCCTGCTTCCACCACCTCCTCCTGCAACGGGTTCCAGGCACCCACTACCCTCTGTGTAACAATACTTGCCTCGTACATCTCCTCTAAACCTTGCCGCTCGCACCTTAAACCTTTGCCCCCTAGTAATTGACCCCTCTACCCTGGGATAAGCCTCTGACTATCCACTCTGTCTATGCCCCTCATAATTTTGTAGACCTCCATCAGGTCGCCCCTCAACCTCCGTCATTCCAGTGAGAACTAACCTAGTTTAGTCAACCTCTCCTCATAGCTAATGCCCTCCATACCAGACAACATCCTGGTAAATCTCTTCTGCACCCTCTCCAAAGCCTTGCACATCCTTCTGGTAATGTGGCGACCAGAATTGAACACGATACTCCAAATGTGGCCGTACTAAGGTTCTATACAGCTGCAACAAGCATATGTTTTCTCAGCAAAACGGAGGAAAAGCTGCTGAGATATTTCTCTCTTTCTCACTCCACCCAACTTGCAAGCTTTTGGGCCCTTTCTGTTATCATAGGACCCTCTCTCTCCATGTGCAGCCAAAAAGATTGTAGAGGAACAACTCCACAGCTATGTCTGCAGAAAACATATCAATCATCCATCTGTGGTTTTAAACCATCTTGTGATTCAGTCTGAAGCCAGTCAAGTCACCAAATTACAGATGGTCAATTCCTTTTATCCTCTATGGACTTCAATTTGATCCAACATTTCCTCCCTCACTCTGCAATCTGCATTTGTTTACATGCGTTTATATAACCAAGAAAGTCTATGCATACTTTTTATTTTACTTATATTGGCTGAAGTAAATAACACTGACCTCTTTCTTTGCAAAACATGTCCTAATGATTATTTTATTCTTTTTATAAATTTAGAGTACCCAATTAATTTTTTCCAATAAAGGGGCAATTTAGCGTGTTCAATCCACCTACCCTGCACATCTTTGGGTTGTGGGGGCGAAACTGACGCAAACATGGGGAGAATGTGCAAACTCCACACGGACAGTAACCCAGAGCCGGGATCGAACCTGGGACCTCAGCACCGTGAGGCAGAGTGCTAACAACTGCGCCACCGCGCTGCCCTAACGGTTCTTTTATCACAGCGCATAGACAGTTGGCAAGTATACCCTTTTTATTAAAAAAACTGTTGTGGTAAAATGAGGAGAGGGCAACAAGGGGAAGCCACTCGACCCCCTCCTCACTTGGCTGCAAGTCGCACGGCTGAACACCACAGATCAGCTGGTTAGAACACCGAACATACAGTGCAGAAGGAGGCCATTCGGCCTATCGAGTCTGCACCGACCCTGTTAAGCCCTCATTTCCACCCTATCCCTGTAACCCAATAACCCCATCCTAACCTTTTTGGTCACTAAGGGCAATTTATCACGGCCAATCCACCTAACCTGCACGTCTTTGGACTGTGGGAGGAAACCGGAGCACCCGGAGGAAACCCACGCAGACACGGGGAGAACGGGCAGACTCCACACAGACAACGACCAAGCCGGGAATCGAACCTGGGACGCTGGTGCTGTGAAGCCACAGTGCTAATCACTTGTGCTACCGTGCTGACCACAGTTAGATTCTATCAAAGTGCAGTGAGGTGGAATATGATGAGTCTAGTAGTGAATTAAAAGGATACTGCACACTGTAAGCACAACATTAAATCCAAACACACCTTACATTTCGATCAAAACTTTATTTTCTTTGAAACATTCCTCCCCAGCTTATTTTTATTCCTCGAAGACAGCATTCAGAATGATAGAGACAGAGAGAAGTCATTCTGCACGCTTTGCCCATTGCAATCTCCAAGTCGGAGTTCGAGTCACATTCTTTACAAATTTCCAAATGATTTTCTAAGTTTAAAAGCTGGGATTGATTCAATGTCAGTAACCACTTGTGTGTGTATTCTACATTCCATCAGCAATCTGTACGGAATAATTCTTTATAATTCCTGTCACCCACTGACCCTCTTACCGCTCAATTTCACAATCCTTAAACTGCGGCATGGACATCGATAGAGCTCTCAGCACCTCACCAACTGAACATTACTCTGCGTGAAGGTCCAGTTAGTGAGAATCAGTGGGCTGCTGCTTGGCTGTGAGCTGGGTGGGTATCAGAGCAGAGTACCAGGGGGTTTCCCCAGCCTTGATCACAAGTTGGTGCTCTCAGGCGAAGGCAAGCGAGCTTTAACCGAGCAATATCGCAAAGGTGAGCATATGTAGAACTCAGCCAACAATATTACCTTTTTGACCAGGGGCTTCACGATTATGTCTTCATAGGTGTCATCTTGTTTCACTGTCGCAAAGTTCTCATGTAAAATAGCAATTTTCTTATCTTTATCCCATCCTGCAGGACTGAAAGCATAGAAAGGAACAACAGTAAAATACATGAAATGCATTCAAAATAAATTATAAATACCACTTATGGTAAAACTGAGAAAGTGCTATTTTACAAGGAGAGAATATATCACACCATATCAACCTATGTTGAAACGGCTTGTAGATAACATGTTTTTCTTATTCATTTATGGGATGTGGGCATCGCTGGTTGGACCAGCATTTATTGCCTATCCCTATGTGCCCTTGTGAAGGTGGTGGTGAGCTGCCTTCTTGAACCGCTGCAGTTCCTGAGGTGTAGGTACATCTACTGTGCTGTTAGGGAGGGGTTCCAGGCTGTTGCCCCGGCGACAGTGAAGGAACGGCCGATATATTTCCAAGTCAGGGTGGTGGGTGACTTGGAGAGGAACCTCCAGGTGGTGGGGTTCCCAGGTATCTGCTGTTCTTGTCCTTCTAGAAGGTAGTGGCCGTGGGTTTGGAAGGTGTTGTCTAAGGAACCTTGGTGAGTTACTGCAGTGTCTCTTGCAGAAAGTACACACGGGGCACTGTTCGTCGATGGTAGAGGGCTTGAAATGTGTGTGGAAGGGGAAGCAAACAAGCGGCTGCTTTGTCCTGGATGGTGTCAAGCTTCTTTTTTAAAAATTTGTTTTTTATATAAATTTAGAGTACCCAATTATTTTTGTTTTCCAATTAAGGGTCATTTAGCGTGGCCAATCCACCTAACCTGCACATCTTTGGGTTGTGGAGGTGAAACCCATGCAGACATGGGGATAATATGCAAACTCCACACAGACAGTAACCCAGGACCGGGGTTCGAACCCAGGTCCTCAGCGCCATAGGCAGCAATGCCACCCAGTGTCGAGCTTCTCAAGTGTTGTTGGAGTTGCACTCATCCAGGCAAGCGGACACTATTCCATTACACCCCTAACTTGTGCCTTGTAGATGGTGGACAGGCTTTGGGGGGTCAGGTGGTGAGTTGCTTGCAGCTGAAGATGGTTGAGCCTAGGACACCAGCCAGAAGAACTCCTGAAGTGATGTCCTGGAATTGAAATGATTGACCTCCAACCACCACAACCATCTTCCTTTGTGCCAGGTATGGCTCCAACCAGCAGAGAGTCCTCCCCGATTCCCATTGACTCCAGTTTAGTTGGGGCTCCTTGATACCATACTCGGTCAAATGCTGCCTTGATGTCAAGGGCAGTCACACTCACCTCTGGCATTCAGCTCTTTTGTCCATCTTTGAACCAAGGCTGCAATGAGGTCAGGAGACGAGTTACCCTGGCGGAACTCAAACTGAGCAATCTTGAGTAGGTTATTGCTAAGTGCCGCTGGATAGCACTGTTGATGACTCCTTCCATCACTTTGCTGATGATGGAGAGTAGACTGATCGGGCGGAAGTTGGCTGGGTTGGATTTATCATGTTTCTTATGTGCCATTCACCACAGTTTAGCATAACCCCAGGTTCACCGTGAGCAACACCAGAAATCTGCTGGCAATACTCTCATGTTAAAAAGCGTGGCTCCAAATTTGCAAGACGTGATTGGTCAACCAACAAATCAATGGTTGGGCAGGTAACAAGTTAGACTGAGATTCTCTTTATTTTTAAAAATGCATTAGAAAAGTGCTCACAGCGGCAAAGTCTAATTATTAGATGGTGGATGAGAGTTCCATTCTTTGGCTTGGTGGAGGTGGGGAGGGACTTGCATTTATATAGTGCCTTTGACAACCATAGAAGGGCCCAAAGCACCATAGAATTTACAGTGTAGAAGGAGGCCATTCGGCCCATCAAGTTTGCACCGGCCTTTACAAAGAGCACCCAACTGAAGCCCACGTTATCTACCCTATCCCTGTAACCCCCCCAGTTAACATTTTTGGACACTTAAAGGGCAATTTAGCATGACCAATCCACCTAACCCGCACATTTTGGACTGCGGGAGGAGACTCGGGGAGAACGTGCAGACTCCGCACAGACAGTGACCCAAGCCGGGAATCAAACCTAAGACCCTGGAGCTGTGAAGCAACTGGGCTAAACACGATGCTACCATACTGCCACTTTATAGCCAATGAAGTACTTTTGAAATATAGTCTGTCATAATGTAGGAAACTTGATAGATACTTTGTACACAATAAGCTCCCACAATTAGTATTGCGATAAATGGCGAGATAATGTTTTGGTGATGTTGATTGAGAGATTAATTTTGGTCAGGACATTGGGAATAACCAGCCTACTCCCCTTCAAAACTGTGATCTATTTAACTTTTACACTTATTGTAGGGGGCAGGCCGAGGTGAAACATCTCATAGGAAATGTGAAAAAA
Organism: Scyliorhinus canicula; assembly: GCF_902713615.1. Lineage (NCBI taxonomy): Eukaryota > Metazoa > Chordata > Chondrichthyes > Carcharhiniformes > Scyliorhinidae > Scyliorhinus > Scyliorhinus canicula. Next base: position 4,966,851 of record NC_052154.1, on the reverse strand, counting down.
AGTGCAGCACTCTTGTCAGTGTTGCACTGGAGTATCAGCCTTGCTTTTTATGGTCAAGACCTGGAGGGGAAATTGAACGTACAACCTCCTGACTCAGAGGCCAGGGTACCACCCACTAAGCCATGGCTGACGCAACGCAGCAGATTGGAAAGTGTTGTCGGTTTCAGGCTTCAGATCAGACTCAGCCAGGAGCAAGTCACTGGCTGGTAACTCAAAGAGACAGACTGCAAGTGTACGGCCAATAGTGTATTTGGTATAACTCTGTAATACACAAATCAGGGCTGGTACTTACATAAAAACAGCATCTTTCTCCACCACTAAGGCAGGCGTAGTAAACTGGAAATCATACATTTTGTGGACAAGATATTTATACAAGAGGTCGACATTCTTCTCTTCTTTTATTGACGTGTAAATCAAGGCAGCACCATCTGAAAGGCTGGTTAAGGAAACCATTTAACTGGGGGTGGTGTTTGAGCCAGGCACGGCAAGGACCATTTTTCCCGATTTTGAATCCGCACACTCAAATTCAAGGTAATAATGGTTTTAATTGGTTTCAAATTTGCAGCTTAACCATTGCCTGAATGGACATGAAACAGAAGTCAAAGTATCCGGAATGCTCAGGATTTGAGGGTTTAAAAAAATAAATGCTGAAAGTTGCAACAAGTGATGAAACGCCATTGGTTCTTTGAGGCAACATATGAGAATCACTGAATCAAATAGGTCTTGAATGTCCCTTGTTCAGAGCTGGCTTAGAATGGCATGTCTGTGCTTCAGGTTACACTTAAACAACAGTCACCACTCAACTCAAAACTATACTTGTGTTTCAAACTGACATCTGGGTGTTTTATACCCCCCCCCCCCCCCCCCCCCCCCCCATAGTTATGGTGTAAACCGATTTAATTTTCAATCCCATCCACCTTTCTCCCCCTCGGCATCATTTCCACGGTGTTTAAAAATCAGGGGTCACTCATTCAAGACGGAGGCGAGGAGAATCTGCTTCTCAGCAGGCCAATGGTCTCTGGAAAGCTCTTCCTCAAAAGGCAGCAGAAACAGAACCTTTGAACATTTTCAAGGCAGAGCGAGAATGATTCTTGATTAATCGGGATGGGGGGGAGGGGGGAAACAGAGTTATTGGGCAAAGGCAGGATATGGGGTTGAGGTTACAATCAGCCACGATCTTATTGAATGGCGGAGCAGGTTCGAGAGGCCGCCTCCTCCTCTGATTCATATATGTGCAGGCAGCCAGCTGGTATCTCTCCCCGAGTCATCATTAATTAGTTCTTCAAGAGTTAACCTTGGCAGTGGCCATTACATAGCAACATACATAGAAGAGGGCTCGGGTTCGACCCTGGCTCCGGGTCACTGTCCATGCGGAGCTTGCACATTCTCCACTTGTCACCCCCACAACCTGGAAAGATGTGCAGGGTAGGTGAATTGGCAACGCTAAATTGCCTCTTAATTGGAAAAAACATACAAACATAGAAGATAGGAGCAGGAGGGGGCCATTCAGCCCTTCGAGCCTGCTCCGCCATTCATTATGATCATGGCTGATCATCAAGTTCAATACTCTGATTTCACCATCCCTCCATTGATCCTCAAGCCCCAAGAGCCAATTCCTTCTTGAAGTTTTGGCCTCAACTACTTTCTGTGGGAGGGAATTCCACCGATTCACCACTCTCTGGGTGAAAAAATTTCTCCTCACCTCAGTCCTAAAAGGTTTACCCCTTATCCTCAAACTATGACCCCTAGTTCTGATCATAGAATAGAATTTACAGTGCAGGAGGCCATTCGGCCCATCGAGTCTGCACCGGCTCTTGGAAAGAGCACCCTACCCAAGCACACACCTCCCCATCCCCATAACCCAGTAACCCCTCCCGACACAAAGGGCAATTTTGGACACTAAGGGCAATTTAGCATAGCCAATCCACCTAACCTGCACATTTTTGGACTGTGGGAGGAAACCGGAGCACCCGGAGGAAACCCACGCAGACACGGGGAGGATGTGCAGACTACGCACAGACAGTGACCCAAGCCGGAATCGAACCTGGGACCTTGGAGCTGTGAAGCAATTGTGCTAACCACTGTGCTACCATGCTGGACTCCCCCATCATCAGGAACATTCTTTCTGAATCTACCCTGTCTAATCCTGTTAGAATTTTAAAAGTTCCCATGAGATTCTCTCTCAATCTTTTGAATCCAATGAATACAAGCCTAACCAACTTAGTCTGTCCTCGTATGACAGTTCCACCACCCCAGGAATCAAGCCAACACACCATTTGCCTTCTTTAGTAGCCATTGTATCTGGGAGCTTTTTGATTGGGAGGTCAATCAGGAGTGGTAACTGCCACCTTCATTTTTATCTCTGACATAGCACCCTTCTCAATTTCCTGGCTGTGGACTGCTAACTCAACAGGATGGGCCCGGAACCTGGGTGTTCCCTCTGTTAAATCAGCTATTCAACTGGCTAAAATGCCTGGAGATACCAGCAGAACTCGCCTTATGGCAATTAGACAGCTTTGTATAAAGCTACAATTGGTTTCTGAAATAATCTAAAACCGCAAAAGCGGCAATATTTTCTTCATGGCCCTTGAAGAAATTCAAAGGGCAAAGGAATAAATCTTTAGGGAGGGAAATCTGCCGTTCATGCGACTTCAGATCCACAACCACATGGTTGACTCTTAAATGCCCTCAGAAATGGCCGAGCGAGACAACCTGTTCAAGGGCAGGGCAATCAGGGATGGGCAATAAATGCTGGCCCAGCCAGCGACACCCACATCCCATGAATGACTAAAAAACAAAAAATTAATCCAGCACCTTCTCCATCCTTAGTATGTTGCAAACCCCAGTACAGCCAATTAAAACATTTCTGCCAGTTTATGCAGGTGAAAATGGCAGCCAGTTTTTCACAGAAAGGTGCAACAAGCAACAATTAAATTAATTGATCTCTTCCCATCTGTTCTTTCCCATATGTATCTGGTGATGAGAAGCTGAAAGGCAGGCAGCCTAGACAGGACGAGACAAGAGTGGGGCCAACAGTTGCATTGTGGTGACACTCATTTGTACTTTGTTGAAGGATACACTGTAGGCAGAATCTGCGAATGTGTGACTGTATGAAATCAAAGTGCTCGTCTCTGTAATCGTGCTCCTTTTCTAGTACACTGACTGCATCACACTGCAGGGATAAAAAAAAAAGATGAGCATGTTTAGTAAACGAGCAGCATAAATGAATCACAACACCATCTAGCAACCGTAATATAGAAAATCAGCTATTTTACACACCTGAGAACCCAGAAAGGTTTCTAATATGTACAATGCAGAGAAAGAGACAAGAAATCAGCATGCTTTCAGACAAGGCCAAGGCCCCAAAATGCAGTGCTTCGAGTTCTCCCTACAACAGAGAACCAATCGGAACTCATTGCACACAGGATGCATACAGTAAACATAGAGATTTCTATCCCACTGTCTGGACTATATTAAAACAAAGATTAAAGATGGATCAAACTTCCAATCTCTAAACTTTAATTTTCACTCTTGGCACCACTGGAATGGCTAGTATTTATTGCCCATCCCCAATCACTCCAATTTGATAGTTTAGGTTTTTTTTCTTCAACCGCTAGTAGTTGGTTTGATACAACTGAGTGCCTTACTCGGCTATTTCAAAGGGCAGTTAACAATTGAACACAGTGGTATGGGGCTGAAGTTATTATTGGGTCCCAGAGAGGATAAGGAAGGATTTATTTCCTTAAAAACATCACTGCAGAAGTTGAGTTTTAATAATCGATAGCTTCACCATCAGATTACGTGTGCTAGACTTTTTTTATTCGACTAAATCAAGAGTCTCAATGGGTTCCGAACTGTTTATTCAAGATTAAGATTACTAGTCCAGCAATCATGATGGTGTAACTCCATTAAATGACACCCCTGTAATACTGGGTACTTTCAGGATGAGGAAAGAAACTTAGCCACAGGTAACGTTTATTAAATTGGATATTTACAGAACATGGTGAAAATAAACCTAAGACAAGCATTTACAACATTCCAGTCATCACTACATCTGGACTATTATCTAAACTATTAAACAGAACGCACCCAAATAAGGAAAGTGATTGTGCAGCAAACAGAAACTGCATTGCTCAGGGCATGGGCAATGATCTCATTTAAACAGGAGTTGCAGTGTTGCCTTACAATGAAATTAGGGTCAGGTGCCAGCAAAATTTACATTTCTAATTCGTTTCGAGTTCGCTAACGAGAAGTCTTTTACTGCCATGATAGGATTTGGATTTAGTGTGGATTATCAACACAAGATTTTGAGGGCTGCACGGTGGCACAGTGGTTAGCACTGTTGCCTCGCAGTGCCGAGATCCCAGGTTCGATCCCGGCTCTGGGCCACTGCCCGTGTGCAGTTTGCATATTCTCCCCGTGTTTCGTGGGTTTCGCCCCCATAACCCAAAGATGTGCAAAGTAGGTGGATTGAACACGCTAAATTGCCCCTTAATTGGAAAAAATTAATTGGGTAGCCTAAATTTAAAACAAAAATTCAAGATTTTGGATTACTAGCGCAGCAACCATAACTACTATAACTACCGTATCCAGTATGGATTCGTTGAAGGCAAATCATATTTGCCAGGCGGCACAGTAGCAGTGTTAGCACTGTCACTTCATAGCGCCAGGGATCATTTCCGGCTTGGGTCACTGTCTGTGCGGAGTCTGCCTGTTTGTCCCGTGTCTGTGTAGGTTTCCTCCCACAAGTCCCGAAAGAAGTGTTTGCGAGGTGAATTGGACATTCTGAATTCTCCCTCTATGTACCCAAACAGGCGCAGGAGTGTGGCGACTGGGGGCTTTTCACAGTAACTTCATTGCAATGTTAATGTAAGCCTACTTGTGACAATAATAAAGATTATTATATGTGACTAACTGGATCAAGTTCTTTGATGAAGTCGTGGAGAGGGTGGATGAGAGTTTTGCAGCTGATGTCACGTATATGAACTTTCAACGGGTATTTGACAATGTTCCACATAATGCAAACTAAAGAGTATGGGACTCGAGGACAAGTGGCAGTGTGGATACAAAATCAGTAAGGGACAGAATGCAGAAGATAGTGGTGATTTTTTAAATCTGGAGAGAAGTACACTGCTGGGTAACATCGATCATTGTTAGGACCATTATTCTTTTTGAAGTAACACAAAAGTCAAACGCAAGAAAGTGAGGACAAAAAAGGCTGGCGAAATGGACAGGCACATTGCAAATTAAAATGAACACAAATGTGTTCGGAAAATAAAGGTAGTTTTAAGGGATTTATATTTGTATTGGTAAATATTAGAAATAAGGTATATTTTTAAGTGGATTTCATTTAAGGTTTGTGTATGGAAGAGTAAATCTATAGTTCGATTCATGCCGGATAAAGGTGTTTTTGTGGCAGGTGGGTTTAGTTTCAACTTTGCGTTTGGAGGGGTTTAGGGCGTGAAGAACAAGCTGGCAGAAGCATATGACGTTTCTTAGCAATTGGGGGCCCTTTTACAGTAGAAAGACTTTTTGAATTTAGTTTTAACTGAATTTATCAGTTGGAGATAGGACACCATCGAGTGAACATCTGCCAACTCTGCCAGAAGGTACACTGGACAGGGCAAGGGGACTGCAAAATGCAAACTCCCCAAAGAGCCTGATATAATCCAGATAACCAGGGAATTGGGACAGAAAGAATGTCTTACAAAGCCGAGGTTAACGGTATTAGAACAGTGAAGGTAGGCAGCGCTGTGAAGGTAGAGTTCAAGAGATGGCTGCAGTAACCAGATTTAACTTGGGGAAGCAAGACTTCAGTGGAAAGCAAATGTTTGATGTCATTTTAATACATTGGGGAATCGATCATTAAAGCAGGTGTGAAGACAAAGAAATACTTAACGGGGAAGGTGTAAAACCTGCAAGTGAATCCTTGGTGGATACAGTGGAGAGGAAGCATTATTTAAAGGAAGCTTTACAAGTGCGTCTTTTTCAAAGCAGAATTTAAAATCACTCATGTGGAAGCCGAGTTCAGTGAGACAAGGTGGCTCATGGTATAAAGATCATCTGGGGGGATTCAGAGGAGAAATCCAGACACCTGGGTTCAGATCGGCCTGTGTGTTGCCACAGTCAGCCCGAGTGTTTAAAGGGACTTTTTTGTATTACGGAGACCATTGCAGCTTAAGATACACTTTGTGACCTGTGTTGACCTTAAAATTTGTGTACATTCGTGAAGTTAAGGTGAGAGTAAAGAAGCAGAGTGTCATAATCATAGAATTTACATTGCAGAAGGAGGCCATCCGGCCCATCGTGTCTGCATTATAAACTAAGGAAAAGCAATACAAAGTAAAGAGACGCATTTTAAAGCAGTGTTGGAATGGAGACCTGGGGATGTTTGTACACAAATGATTGCAGCTTACTGTTAAGGTTGTTAAAAAGCACATGGGATCCTAGGCGTTAGGAGGCAGAGGGACTAAAAGGCAGGAAGTTACGTTAAACCTTGATTAAAAAAACACGGGGGTTAGGTCTCAGCTGGAGTACTGTGTTCAATTCCGACCACCACACTTTAGGAAGTTAGTCAAGGCCTTTGAGAGGGTGCAAAGCATTCGACCAGAGATCAGGAACTTTAGTTATTTGACAAAACGGGAGACGCTGAGGTGACCCTCTGAGCAGAGAAGGGTTTTGAAAGGTACTTAAAGATCATGAGCAATTTCAATAAAGTAAATAATAAATGTTTTCAATGACAAAAGGTTCAGTAACCAGAGGACATAGATCTGAAGTGTCTGGAAAAAGGGCAATAAGGTAATATGAGGGCGAGTGGAATAAAACAGATAGTTCTGCCAGAAAGCCAGCGCACACACAGGCCAATCAATCTCCTTCTGTGTTCTATCATTGGGTATACAAAGAGTATATTTGCTCTTTAGTTTGGGTATCTGCTTAAAACGTAGTCCTTTCCTTGATAGTTTTGTCGGTGGTCATGTTGTGCTCCGTGCTATGACAGCATATTATAGTTTGGTCACTTTGATCTTTCTATGGCCTCTCAATTCAATCAACAGTCTTGTCAAATAGACATAACCAAGAGGTGTTGACATGGTCTAGTATGAAAAACTATCTGGTGGATATCAAGGAGGGCCTAGATAATGCCTCCAATCTGTGCCATGAGGTGATCTTGGTGTGGTTGCAACCAGCAGTGTGCTTTGAAAAGCAGCCAAAGGCTATGAGTGAGTCTTGATACTAAGTGGTGTGAAGATGAGGAAGACAACAACTTTACACGGGTCCCAAGGGCCAAGAGAGGTAGCGGTCACAGCTGATGGATGTTTCAGTGCGGTTTGATGTGTCCACCTCTCCTCCTCCAACTACTCTGGAAATCCAGTTTCAGTACATGGTCCTACCGTTTCAGTTGCTCAGCCCTTTACTGAGATGGCAGCGAGAATGTGGAACACACCACTACAGGTTGTGGCTGAAGCAAATGGCCCAGAGGCATTGAAGAGGAAGTTGGATAAGTACGTGAAGGAGAGAGGAAGAAGAGGGAGTGCAGAGAATTAGATGTGGAACATTGAAATGTTGGGCTAAATGACCTGTTTCATTGCTGTAATTTCCATTACATTCCACCCTCATGCTTCTAGTCTGTTTCCCAACATGAAAAGGTCAATTAATTATTCCATTGTATAGTAATGATTGCCAAGAGGAAAATATAGCTCCACTGCTAGTGGTGGTAGAGTATTGTGGAACTCTGCACTGGAGAAGCATAACTCACATTTGAACAAACGCAATTTACCAAGGGAGGTATAGCACTGACTAGCCTACCACAGGAAGATATAAAGCTTGAACATTGGTTTGTGCAGTTACCCAATCTCAACTTTGGCAAGTAGAGATGTTGCAACCAGGGAAGCCAGTGATAAACAGGGGAAGGTTGCTGCTCCCATCGGCTTTCCAAAGTAATTGAGACGACCGTAAAATTGGGAGGGGTTGGACTTCCGTTGAAGGCATGTGAAAGCATCGCTCCTGCCAGCGTCCCCGTATTCATCCCTGTTGCCTGATTTTTAAAGGAAATTTTGGGTTCTAACCCAGAAGGTTGGTGTGGAGAATGTAAAGGTGCTGGTTTAGCACACGGCTAAATCGCTGGCTTTGAAAGCAGACCAAGGCAGGCCAGCAGCACGGTTCAATTCCAATACCGGCCTCCTGAACAGGTGCCGGAATGTGGCGACATGAAGTTACTTTTCACAGTAACTTCATTTGAAGCCTACTTGTGACAATAAGCAGGACAGAGGAATGTTTTTTTTAAATTATTTGGTCATGGGACGTGATCATCGCAGGCTGTGCCAGCATTTATTGCCCATCCCCAATTGCCCTTGAGGGGCAGTTAAGAGACGACCACATTGCTGTGGGTCTGGAGTCACATGTGGGCCAGACCAGGTAAGGACGGCAGATTTCCTTCCCTAAAGGACATTAGTGAACCAGATGGGTTTTTACAACAATGGTTTCATGGTCTTCAGATTTTTATTGAATTCAAATTTCCCCATCTGCAGTGGCAGGATTTGAACTTGGGACCCCGGAGTGCTCTAATTCTCTGGATTACTAGTCCCGTGACAATACCACTATGCCATCGCCTCCCCCGAATGCAAAAAGCCTCATGAAAAAGGCAACAGGCAAGAATCCTCTGGCTGGTAGCCCGACAGAGGAATCTGGGGGAGAACAGATAGCAGAGGCGGCCGCACTGATCTCGTTACGGAGGCTGACTGGGGTGATGGTGCAGGAGTGGGAGAAGTTTGGCAGGCAGATGAATGCTCAATATGAGCGACACAGGAAGGAGATTAAAGAGACATTGAAAGCCACCACCAAAAAGGCGTTGGGCCTGATACGGGAGCAGCAGGGCAAGACGGTCAAGGCTGTGAAGAAGGAAGGGAAAACACTGAAGGGCGCTTAGGAGGCCTTGCTGAAGTACGAAGATCAGCCTGCCTCATTGCCAGCTGAGATGCGGTTCATAACAGACAGGAATAACAGTCGACGAGAAGGGGCGGGAGAGGGCGAGGAGATAAGGGAGGGAGCGATAGAAGGGGAAGGGAGGGGACCGAGGGGGGAGGGAGGGAGGGGACCGAGGGGGGAGGGAGGGAGGGGACCGAGGGGGGAGGGAGGGAGGGGACCGAGGGGGGAGGGAGGGAGGGGACCGAGGGGGGAGGGAGGGAGGGGACCGAGGGGGGAGAGGGAGGGACCAGAGGGGGGAGGGAGGGGCCAGAGGGGCGAGGGAGGGGCCAGAGGGGCGAGGGAGGGGCCAGAGGGGCGAGGGAGGGGCCAGAGGGGCGAGGGAGGGGCCAGAGGGGCGAGGGAGGGGCCAGAGGGGCGAGGGAGGGGCCAGAGGGGCGAGGGAGGGGCCAGAGAGGCGAGGGAGGGCCAGAGGGGGGAGGGAGGGCCAGAGGGGGGAGGGAGGGGCCAGAGGGGGGGAGGGAGGGGCCAGAGGGGGGGGGAGGGAGGGAGGGGCAGAGGGGGGAGGGAGGGGCGAGAGGGGGGAGGGAGGGGCGAGAGGGGGGAGGGAGGGGGGCGAGAGGGGGGAGGGAGGGGCGAGAGGGGGGAGGGAGGGGCGAGGGGGGGAGGGAGGGGCGAGAGGGGGGAGGGAGGGGCGAGAGGGGGGAGGGAGGGGCGAGAGGGGGGAGGGAGGGGCGAGAGGGGGGAGGGAGGGGCGAGAGGGGGGAGGGAGGGGCGAGAGGGGCGAGGGAGGGGCGAGAGAGGCGAGAGAGGGGCGAGAGAGGGGAGAGGGGCGAGAGGAGGAGGAGGGGCGAGAGAGGGGCGAGAGAGGGGCGAGAGGGGCGAGAGAGGGGCGAGAGGGGCGAGGGAGGGGCGAGAGGGGCGAGGGAGGGGCTAGAGGGGCGAGGGAGGGGCTAGAGGGGCGAGGGAGGGGCTAGAGGGGCGAGGGAGGGGCTAGAGGGGCGAGGGAGGGGCTAGAGGGGCGAGGGAGGGGCTAGAGGGGCGAGGGAGGGGCTAGAGGGGCGAGGGAGGGGCTAGAGGGGCGAGGGAGGGGCTAGAGGGGCGAGGGAGGGGCTAGAGGGGCGAGGGAGGGGCTAGAGGGGCGAGGGAGGGGCTAGAGGGGCGAGGGAGGGGCTAGAGGGGCGAGGGAGGGGCTAGAGGGGCGAGGGAGGGGCTAGAGGGGCGAGGGAGGGGCTAGAGGGGCGAGGGAGGGGCTAGAGGGGCGAGGGAGGGGCTAGAGGGGCGAGGGAGGGGCTAGAGGGGCGAGGGAGGGGCTAGAGGGGCGAGGGAGGGGCTAGAGGGGCGAGGGAGGGGCTAGAGGGGCGAGGGAGGGGCTAGAGGGGGCCGAGGGAGGGGCTAGAGGGGCGAGGGAGGGGCTAGAGGGGCGAGGGAGGGGCTAGAGGGGCGAGTGAGGGGCTAGAGGGGCGAGGGAGGGGCTAGAGGGGCGAGGGAGGGGCTAGAGGGGCGAGGGAGGGGCTAGAGGGGCGAGGGAGGGGCTAGAGGGCGAGGGGAGGGGCTAGAGGGGGGAGGGAGGGGCTAGAGGGGCGGGAGGGAGGGGCTAGAGGGGCGTAAGGGCAAGGGAAGGGCTTCAGAGGGGCGAGGGAGAGGAGGGCGATAGAGTGGCGAGGGAGAGCGGCGATAGAGGGGCGAGGAGAGGGAGAGGCGAATAGAGGGGCGAGCGGAGGGAGGCGGATAGCAGGGGGAGGAGGGAGGCGATTTAGAGGGGCGAGGGGCGGAGGATAGAGGGGCGCGGGAGGGAGGCGATAGAGGGGCGAGGGATGGAGGCGGCATAGAGGGGCGAGGGAGTGGCTCTAGAGGGTTATCGTAGGGTAGGGGCTTAAGAGGGGCGAGGGGCGAGGGAGGGGCTAGAGGGGCGAGGGAGGGGCTAGAGGGGCGAGGGAGGGGGCGATAGAGGCGAGGGAGGGGGGCGATAGAGGGGCGAGGGAGGTAGGCGATAGAGGGGCGAGGGAGGTAGGCGATAGAGGGGCGAGGGAGGTAGGCGATAGAGGGGCGAGGGAGGGAGGCGATTAGGAGGGGCGAGGGAGGGAGGCGATAGAGGGGCGAGGGAGGGAGGCGATAGAGGTGCGATGGGAGGGAGGGGGCTAGAGGGGCGAGGGAGGGAGGCGATAGAGGGGCGAGGGAGGGAGGCGATGAGGGGCGAGGGAGGGAGGCGATAGAGGGGCGAGGGAGGGAGGCGATAGAGGGGCGAGGGAGGGAGGCGATAGAGGGGCGAGGGAGGGAGGCGATAGAGGGGCGAGGGAGGGAGGCGATAGAGGGGCGAGGGAGGGAGGCGATAGAGGGGCGCGAGGAGGGAGGCGATAGAGGGGCGAGGGAGGGAGGCGATAGAGGGGCGAGGAGGGAGGCGATAGAGGGGCGAGGGAGGGAGGCGATAGAGGGGCGAGGGAGGGAGGCGATAGGGGCGAGGGAGGGAGGCGATAGAGGGGCGAGGGAGGGAGGCGATAGAGGGGCGAGGGAGGGAGGCGATAGAGGGCGAGGGAGGGAGGCGATAGAGGGGCGAGGGAGGGAGGCGATAGAGGGGCGAGGGAGGGAGGCGATAGAGGGGCGAGGGAGGGGAGGCGATAGAGGGGCGAGGGAGGGAGGCGATAGAGGGGCGAGGGAGGGAGGCGATAGAGGGGCGAGGGAGGGAGGCGATAGAGGGGCGAGGGAGGGAGGCGATAGAGGGCGAGGGAGGGAGGCGATAGAGGGGCGAGGGGGGAGGGAGGCGATAGAGGGCGAGGGAGGGAGGCGATAGAGGGGCGAGGGAGGGGCTAGAGGGGCGAGGGAGGGAGGCGATAGAGGGGCGAGGGGGGAGGCGAGATAGAGGGGCGAGGGAGGGAGGCGAGAGGGGCGAGGGAGGGAGGAGCGATAGAGGGGCGAGGGAGGGAGGCGATAGAGGGGCGAGGGAGGGAGGCGATAGAGGGGCGAGGGAGGGAGGCGTAGAGGGGCGAGGGAGGGAGGCGATAGAGGGCGAGGGAGGGAGGCGATAGAGGGGCGAGGGAGGGAGGCGAAGAGAGGGGCGAGGAGGGAGGCGCGATAGAGGCGAGGGAGGGAGGCGATAGAGGGGCGAGGGAGGGAGGCGATAGAGGGGCGAGGGAGGGAGGCGATAGAGGGGCGAGGGAGGGAGGCGATAGAGGGGCGAGGGAGGGAGGCGATAGTAGGGGCGAGGGAGGGAGGCGATAGAGGGGCGAGGGAGGGAGGCGATAGAGGGGCGAGGGAGGGAGGCGATAGGGGGCGAGGGAGGGAGGCGGACTAGAGGGGCGAGGGAGGGGCTAGAGGGGCGAGGGAGGGAGGCGATAGAGGGGCGAGGGAGGGAGGCGATAGAGGGGCGAGGGAGGGAGGCGATAGAGGGGCGAGGGAGGGAGGCGATAGAGGGGCGAGGGAGGGAGGCGATAGAGGGGCGAAGGAGGGAGGCGATAGAGGGGCGAGGGAGGGAGGCGATAGAGGGGCGAGGGAGGGAGGCGATAGAGGGGCGAGGGAGGGAGGCGATAGAGGGGCGAGGGAGGGAGGCGATAGAGGGGCGAGGGAGGGGCTAGAGGGGCGAGGGAGGGGCTAGAGGGGCGAGGGAGGGGCTAGAGGGGCGAGGGAGGGGCTAGAGGGGCGAGGGAGGGGCTAGAGGGGCAAGGGAGGGGCTAGAGGGGCAAGGGAGGGGCTAGAGGGGCGAGGGAGGGGCTAGAGGGGCGAGGGAGGGGGGCGATAGAGGGGCGAGGGAGGGAGGCGATAGAGGGGCGAGGGAGGGAGGCGATAGAGGGGCGAGTGAGGGAGGCGGTAGAGGGGCGAGGGAGGGAGGCGGTAGAGGGGCGAGGGAGGGAGGCGGTAGAGGGGCGAGGGAGGGAGGCGGTAGAGGGGCGAGGGCGGGGACTGCGATAGAGGGGCGAGGGAGGGAGGCGATAGAGGGGCGCGGGAGGGAGGCGATAGAGGGGCGAGGGAGGGAGGCGATAGAGGGGCGAGGGAGGGAGGCGATAGAGGGGCGAGGGAGGGAGGCGATAGAGGGGCGAGGGAGGGAGGCGATAGAGGGGCGAGGGAGGGAGGCGATAGGAGGGGAGGCGAGGAGGGAGGCGATCGAGGGGCGAGGGAGGGAGGCGCTAGAGGGGCGAGGGAGGGAGGCGATAGAGGGCGAGGGAGGAGGCGATAGAGGGGCGAGGGAGGCGATAGAGGGGCGAGGGAGGGAGGCGATAGAGGGGGAGGGAGGGGTTGGAGGGGGAGGGAGGGGCTGGGAGGGGTTGGAGGGGGAGGGAGTGGTTGGAGGGGGAGGGAGGGGTTGGAGGGGGAGGAAGGGGTTGGAGGGGGAGGGAGGGGTTGGAGGGGGAGGAAGGGGTTGGAGGGGGATGGAGGGGATAGAAGGGGAGGGAGCGTGAGTGAGAAGGGTGGCTCAGTTGAGAGAAGAATAAAGGGAAATGGAAATGAGGCATCAGGTGGTATTAGGGCCACTGTGCCTGGAAGGTGACTGTGGGTTTGGAGAAACTAAACAGCTGCCATTGTTGTAACTTTGCGGGGAGTCATACTGAGCTCCTTTTCAATGCAGCATTGTACTGCACTAGCTGATCTTTGTCAGAAGATGTCACTTCCACACAAAATGATCAGAATATCGCAAGAGCATGGATTGGGCTGTGTCTGCACACAGTCACGCCCACTGGTTGTAATCACCCTGCCAATCTTTTCACTGCCTGGGTGCTGATACTCGAAGATTCCAGAATCACTTTGGAATATGATTTCAGCTGCGGCGTATAGGGGACAAAGAACAGTCTCCGTCTCCTGGTTAGGGGAGGGGGGGGCCACACGTGGAAGGCGGGAATCAGCCAGTGATTCAGACTCCTGATTACTGCTTCCTCAGCTCCTACTGGAAATTGCTGCTGTTGTTGATTGAAGAGAGAAGTAATGCCTATTATATTCCAAATATGCCAGCCCAAGGGGCTGGTTTAGCTCAGTGAGCTAAATCGCTGACTTTTAAAGCAGACCAAGCAAGCCAGCAGCACGGTTTGATTCCCATACCAACCTCCCCGGACAGGCGCCGGAATGTGGCGACTAGGGGCTTTTCACAGCAACTTCATTGAAGCCTACTCGTGACAATAAGTGATTTTCATTCATTTTTCATTTCAATAGGCAGCTGGTGAAGGATAGAACTGGAGCCAATCTTTACACACTTTCAATCATTTATTTAGATTTGTACATCACAAGCATACACATCAAACCCAACAGCCAGGATCGTCCGACACCCCAAATACCGCCACCTCCGGATTCAGGGCACCCCCACACCCAGAACCGCAGGCATAACATCGCAGAATCCCTGCCAGAACCCCCTCAGTCTTGGACACGGCCAGAACATGTGGACGTGATTCGCAGGCCCCACCTCGCACACCCGTCTTCCACTTCCGCAAAGAACCTGCTCATCCTTGCCACCGTCGTGTTGGCCCTGGGCACTATTTAAACTAGTCGAGGCTTAACCTCGACGAGGACGCATTCATCCTCCACAAGGCCTCTGCCCACATTCCGGCCTGCATCACCCTCCCAGCTCCTCCCACTTGTGCTTAATCTCCTCCACCGGAGCGCCCTCCCTCTCCATCAATTCCTTGTATATGACAGGGAGTGGGATAGCTTGATCTTAGTTTCGGGCAATGCTCGGCACAACATCGAGGGCCGAAGGGCCTGTTCTGTGCTGTACTGTTCTATGTTTCAGTGGTTTAAGACTAAAATTAAAGCAAAATAACGTGGATGCTGGAAACCTACGATAAAAGTACAAAGTGCTGGAAACACTCAATAGGTCTGGCACCATCTGTGAAGAGAGAGCAAGTTAACTTTCCAAGTAGAATATGACATCTTTGCAACTGAAGGGAGGTTGAGCTATGATGGGTTTCATGCTATTAAAATATATAGGGAGTGAGAGGAGGAAGGCGTTTGACAAAGTCCGGTATAAGAGATTATTGGGCAAAATTAAAGCGCATGGGATTTGGGGGAAATGTATTTAGGTGTACAGAAAACTGGTTCATAGAATCATAGAATTTACAGTGCAGAAGGAGGCCATTCAGCCCATCGAGTCTGCACCGGCTCTTGGAAAGAGCACCCTACCCAAGGTCAACAACTCCACCCTATCCCCATAACCCAGTAACCCCACCCAACACTAAGGGCAATTTTGGGCACTAAGGGCAATTTATCATGGCCAATCCACCTAACCTGCACATCTTTGGACTGTGGGAGGAAACAATAGAGTAGGGATTAATGGGTCCTTTTCAAATTGACAGGCAGTAACCAGTGGGGTACCACAGGGATCGGTGCTGGGACCCCAGCTATTCACAATATACATTGATTATTTGGATGAGGGAACAAAATGTAACATCTCAAAGTTTGCAGATGATACCAAATTAGGTGGGAGGGTGAATTGTGACGAGGATGCAGGGATCCTACAGCAAGATCTGGACAGGTTGGGCTAGTGGGCAAACCAATGGCAGATGCAGTATAATTTGTATAAGTGTGAGCTTATTCATTTTGGAAGCAAAAACAGGAAGGCAGATAACTACCCGAATGGTTGTAAATTGGGAGAGGGGAGTGTGCAGCGGGACCTGGGTGTCCTTGTGCACCATTCGCTGAAGGTAAGCGTGCAGGTGCAGCAGGCGGTAAAGAAGGCTAATGGTATGTTGGCCTTCATTGCGAGAGGTTTCGAGTATAGAAGCAGGGATGCGTTGCTGCAATTATACAGGGCCTTGGTGAGGCCACACTTGGGAGTATTGTGTGCAGTTTTGGTCTCCTTCTCTGAGTAAGGATGTTCTTGCTCTCGAGGGAGTGCAGCGAAGGTTTACCAGACTGATTCCAGGGATGGCGGGACTGTCATATGAGGAGAGATTGACTCGGCTGGGATTGTTCTCGCTGTAATTCAGAAGAATGAGGGGGGGGGTCTCAGGAGACTTATAAAATTCTAACAGGACTAGACAGTGCAGATGCAGGGAAGATGTTACCAAGGATGGGTGTGTCCAGAACCGGGGTCACAGTTTGAGGATTCAGGGTAACCTATTTTGGACAGAGATAAGGAGACATTTCTTCACACAAAGAGTGGTGAGCCTATGGAATTCATTACCACAGGAAGTAGTTGATGCTAAAACTTTGAATATATTCAAGAGGCGGCTGGATATAGCACTTTGGGAGAATGGGATCAAAGGCTATGGGAAGAAAGCAGATTAGGCTATTGAGTTGGATGATCAACCATGATCGTGATGAATGGCGGAGCAGGCTCGAAGGGCCAAAAGGCCTCCTCCTGCTCCTATCTTCTATGCATCTATGCAAGGACAAAGAGAATGTCTAGGATAGGGTAAACAGATACAATATCAACGCTGTGATGGAACAAAAGCAAAGGGAGTGGTAATGGTTCCAAAAATGAAACAAAGCACCGGTCGAGAGTGAGCATTATAGAATCAGAATCCCTACAGTACAGAAAGAGGCAATTCGGCCCATCGAATCTGCACCCACCTTTGAAAGGCCCTATCCCACACCCTGTAACCTCACCCTAAGGGGGCAATTTAGCATGTCCAATCCAAACAAACTCAAAATCTTTGGGCTGTGGGAGGAAATCGGAGCACCCGGAGGAAACGCATGCAGACAAAGAAGAATGTCAAACTCCGCACAGTCACCCAAGATGGGAATCGAACCCAGGCCCTGGCGTTGTGAGGCAACAGTGCTAACCAATGTACTGTGTTCACGGCAAAATAATGAAATCTAGCTGAAAACAAAAATATGAAAACAAGATACAGACTGGCACTTGGCAAATAAAATGTATTAACATGGGTATATTAAATAGTGGGCAGCACGGTAGCATGGTGGTTAGCACAATTGCTTCACAGTTCCAGGATCCCAGGTTCACTGCCTGTGCGGAGTCTGCACGTTCTCCCCATGTGTGCTTGGGTTTCCTCCGGGTGCTCCGGTTTCCTCCCGCAGTTCAAAAGATGTGCAGGTTAGGTGGATTGGCCCATGATAAATTGCCCTTAAGAGACCAAAAAAGTCCCCTTAGTGTTGGGCAGGGTTACTGGGTTATGGGGATAGGGTGGAGGTGTGGGCTTGGGTAGGGTGCTCTTTCAAAGAGCCGGTGCAGACTCGATGGGCCAAATGGCCTCCTTCCGTACTGTAAATTCTATGAAAATGCCAGTTTCAGTTTGTGTCTATTTATAGTGGCACAAGTGAATTGCCAGTAAATGTTCTGCATCCAGTTAAATAATTCACAACACCAACCAGTTAGATGCTCTGGCTGCCCTTGTTTACGTTGTTACACTATGTTACGTTAACAAAAACATTAATATAAAGGGACAGCACGGTAGCATTGCGGATAGCACAAATGCTTCACAGCTCCAGGGTCCCAGGTTCGAATCCCGGCTTGGGTCACTGTCTGTGCGGAGTCTGTACATCCTCCCCGTGTCTGCGTGGGTTTCCTCCGGGTGCTCCGGTTTCCTCCCACAGTCCAAAGATGTGCAGGTTAGGTGAATTGGCCAGGCTAAATTGCCCTTAGTGTCCAAAATTGCCCTTAGTGTTAGGTGGGGTTACTGGGTTATGGGGATAGGGTGGAGGTATGGGCTTGGGTAGAGTGCTCTTTCCAAGAGCCGGTGCAGACTCGATGGGCCGAATGGCCTCCTCCTGCACTGTAAATTCTATGAAAAAAACCGTCATCAAGCCAAATTAACATCTGGGATTCAAAAACAAAGGAGCTGCCTCAAACTCCCATTTCTCAGTGCAGGCAATCAGGTCAAAAAGCCGGAATATTTCCCTCCAGCAGCTTATATGTGAATATGCAGTGGCCTGAAATTCTGCATGTTCACCTAAAAGTTAGAAGCAGTCTCCATAGTCCCAGATGACCCTCGGCTGATTTCCCGTTTGAGGGAGGAGAGGTAACTGGTGGTGATTAAACCGGAAGGTCACCGCACCTCAGGCGAGGGGCCTTTACGTAAACATACAAAAAATGAGATACAGGAAAAGATGCTCTGGTCCACCCAGCCTGCCCTGTGCAACTGCAGTACAATGAAGTCACAATTTATAATGTATACTATACCCATACAATGCCTTGCTGAAATGTGAGAAGCCAATGAAAATTAAGGAATACTAAAGGTATGACGTTATAGCCGGGGGGGGCTCTCATCCTATACAATGTTCCCTAAAAAAAGTATGATAATATCCTGATTCGTTGAATGAGATGCAGACGGTGACTCAGCTATTAAACCACTCCAGCCATTTTAATATAACAGAGGTCTATGACGTTCAGCAGTGAGCTAAATGCTAGTAATTGAATCAAGCTGTTCTGATGACACAGCGAGCAGCAGCAATGCCGGATGGAGTATCTGGAAACATCAGCAGCCTGGGATTGAATTACTTATTCCAGCTCATCACTACTCACCCGTTCCTCTCGCTCTCACTGCCGCTCGTTGAATGAATGAAATAAAAGATCAGGTGTGACACAGAGCTACTGATCAGGTTTGATTTGGGATTGAGATTAAGCTGACCTCAGCCAGGCCAAGCAGTCAATGTTCTAGATTCAGACTGGAAATGATGACTGGAGTTTCTCTCCTGATTAATATTCTATGACATGCCTTCTTACGCAACAAATTGCCCCGCCCTCCCCAAATCCAGCTCCGGAGTATTGCCTAGGTTCAGTATTGGGCAAGAACAGAATCAAGGAAGAAGAATGAGCACACTTCTCCTTAACCATCACACCAATCATCTTTTAAGCAGCCTACTAGGGGCTTCCTGCTACTGGATGATTTGGAAGGGTTGGGGGGGGGGGGGGGTTGAAACGTTTATTAACCTGCATTCTTCTATTGTGGAGAAATACAGAATCTGAGCCAGATAAAAGAAAGTATTACACAAGCAGCATCCAGTATTTAGGACAGACTGCGCAAGGAAGTTAATAGAGATGGATAGCGCTGGCCATTAGAGAGGGGCATGAGTGTACAAGACACCGAGCAATGCCTGGGTTTTTGCCAACATTTCCCCGCAGTGTATTGTAGCCCCAATCCCCGGAAAACTGCACAGCATCTTCAACCCAAGGAGGAACCATTCACTAACATGGAGCAGCACTCCAACAGATGCACACATACCTAAAACCAGTCACAATCATGATGCACCATTCTCACACACATTCTAACATCCAATCAAACACACAGCTCCAACACATTCATTCCTCACCTGTTTATCTTTCTTAATACACCAGGACAACAACTTTTCAGTTTAAAAATGTTTTTGCCTGAGGATTTGCTCTCACTGCTGCTATCCCCAATTCTCCAAAGTTAGTGAAGAACTGCTGCAGTCCTCATGGAGATGGTGCCCCAACAACGTTGTTAGATAGGAAATTCTTTGATCATCATTGCCATGCATAATCCATGTCGAGTTACAGTAATGTGCAACTTGAGAGAGAAACTGGGACATAACAACATTCCATATTCAACAGGAATGCTCTCTCATATCCCACACAACATTTAGTTAGATGACCGTTTGTACCCCTCCTCCTGGGACAGGAAAGCCAACTTTGAGGCACTATAACCATTGCCGACTGAAATGGCACTTTGGCCCAATGAGACACAGACTCTTGCCAGTGTTGTGCTTCATGAATAATGGCAGCCAGCCAGCATCTCACTCAAGCTGATCATTCCTTCGGAGAGTGTAAACAAGAGAGAGGCTAATCAAGGCACACACACAGTCACACACAAGGTCCAGTAGAGGTCCACTGAACCCAATTGTACTGTACCTACTGCTTGTGCAAAGATCAACTAATTAGGTATAGACTATAAACTTTCCTGGTCTAAATATGTATTTATTACCCACACTCTTAATACAGAATGAGTAACGACTCCTGCATTAAACAGCGATTGTATAGGAGACAGGCTCTCCTGGAGCAGTGTAACAAACACTCCAGCTGCTAAATTAAAAAAACAAAACCAATTCCAACTCAATTCATTCTCTAAAGAACAGAACATTCATAGCTCTGCTTTTTTCACAATGCCGCATCTCACTGGATAATAATCCTACCTTTGTGCAGACAACCAGTACTGGAATGCCCAAATTGTGTGTTAGTACATTCTCTCCCAGCGGCAAAACCACCTCCTCCTCGTCCTGCCCAGATACCGGGGCTCTCCTCTGTGGGGACCCATGCGTTCCTTCTTCAGGCTCCTCGTACTCCTGGAATTCCTTCACCACTAGGGGCAGAGATGATGAGAGTGGCATAGCATTAGGAGCAAGACAAGACATTGGATTAATCCCACAGTTCACTGCAAATTAGTAGGCAGCTTTCTCTACTCGCCTCCCAATCTTTTTTTTTTATAAATGTTTTTTATTCAGTTTTCATGTTTTATATTGAACAAATTACAAATTGTTAGAGAGAGAGAAAAAAAAACACGCAAAAATTAACATATATATTTACAGGTGAGCATCTTCGTAGTAATAACTGTGGCCTCCCGCTTTTCGCCGGCATACATATTTTACATTCCCCAACATGTTTATTGGCATTTATTTAGTTTGGTTTTGGGCCTTAGCTAGCCATCAAACCCCCGTAACGAGCCCTTAGCCCCCCCCCCCCGCCGGCTACCTTCCCACGACTATTCTTCCTCCTGTACGTTGGCCACAAACAGGTCCCGGAACAATTGCATGAATGGCTCCCACGTTCTGTGGAAGCCGTCGTCCGACCCACGGATGGCGAATTTGATTTTCTCCATTTGGAGAGAATCCGAGAGGTCGGACAGCCAGTCTGCAGCTCTGGGCGGTGCTGCTGACCGCCAGCCAAACAGGATTCTACGGCGGGCGATCAGGGAGGCAAAGGCAAGGGCGTCCGCCCTCCTCCCCAGGAATAGATCTGGCTGTTCTGAAACCCCGAAGACCGCCACTATCGGACATGGCTCCACCTTCACCCCCACCACTTTGGACATAGCCTCGAAGAAGGCTGTCCAGTACTCCACAAGTCTGGGGCAAGACCAGAACATGTGGGCGTGGTTGGCCGGGCCTCTTTGGCACCGTTCACATCTGTCCTCCACCTCCGGGAAGAACCTACTCATACGGTTTCTCGTTAAGTGGGCTCTATGTACCACTTTTAGTTGTGTCAGGCTGAGCCTTGCGCACGTGGAGGTGGAGTTGACCCTATGCAGTGTCTCGCTCCAGAGTCCCCACCCTATCTCCATCCCCAAGTCGTCCTCCCATTTCCTTCTTGTTGCGTCCAGTACGGTGTCGTCCCTTTCTACCAGTCGGTCATACATGTCGCTACAGTTCCCTTTCTCTCGGATACTTGCGTCCAGTAGGTCTTCCAGTAGTGTCTGTCGTGGGTACGTCCTTGTCTCCTTTCGTAGAAAGTTTTTGAGCTGCAGGTACCGTAGCTCGTTCCCCCCAGCTAGCCGAAATTTCTCTGTCAGTTCGTCCAGTGTTGCGATCCTGTCATCCGTGTATAGGTCCCTGACTGTCAGTGTCCCCCCGTCCTGCCTCCACCTTTTGAAGGTGGCGTCAGTCAGTGCTGGTTTGAACCTATGGTTGTTGCAGATGGGAGCCTTGTCCGACATTTTGTTCAGGCCAAATTGCTGCCGCAGTTGGTTCCAGGATTGGAGGGTGGCTGTCACCACTGGGCTGCTAGAGTGTTTTTTGGGTGGGGATGGGAGTGCTGCCGTGGCGAGGGCCCGGAGGGAGGTCCCCATGCAGGAGGCCTCCTCCACACGCACCCACTCGGCTTCTGGCTCCTGGATCCATCCCCTTACTCGCTCGGCTGTTGCCGCCCAGTGGTAGAATTGTAGATTCGGGAGGGCTAGCCCCCCCCTGGATTTTGTTTTCTGTAGGACCTTCTTTGGGATCCTAGCATTTTTACCCCCCCATACGAACGCCATGATAAGTTTGTCCAGCGCTTTGAAGAAGGCCTTGGGGATGTAGATCGGAATGGATCTAAACAGGAAGAGGAACCTGGGCAATACGTTCATTTTGATCGTCTGGACTCTTCCTGCGAGGGAGAGTGGGAGTGTGTTCCATCTTTGCAGGTCCTTTTTTACTTCCTCCGCCAGGCTGGTGAGGTTCCATTTGTGGATCCCTTTCCAGTCATGGGCTATTTGGATCCCCAGGTAGCGGAATTTATGTTGGGCTTGTTTGAACGGCAGCCCCTTTAGTGCTGCCCCCCCCCCCCCCCCCCCCCCCCCCCCCCCCCCCCTTGCTGGTGTACTGGGAAGATCTCGCTTTTGCTCATGTTGAGTTTGTAGCCCGAGAAGGCTCCAAACTCTTTCAGGAGCGCGATGATTCCGTCCATGCTGCTTTGTGGGTCCGAGATGTAGAGGAGCAGATCGTCTGCATAGAGTGAGACTCTGTGCTCTCTGCCTCCCCTTCGGATCCCCCTCCAATTTTTTGCTGCCCTGAGCGCAATTGCTAGCGGTTCGATTGCTAGTGCGAACAGCAGTGGGGACAGTGGGCATCCTTGTCTGGTGCCCCTGTGCAGCTGGAAGTATTGGGAGTTGGTATTGTTGGTCCGTACACTCGCCATGGGGGCGTTGTATAGGAGTTTTACCCACGCGGTGCTCGCCTCCCAATCTAAGATCTCCTTTCTCACTCATGATTCAAAACAGACGTATCTGCGATGATTAAAAAGCCAGATCCTTTACAAAAAGACACCAACTCAACCATAAATAATTTGTTGCACCAGTAGTCCATTCCACATTTCGTTGTCCTGTGGGGGGGAAATCCATTCTAAACTCATCCTGCTCGAGGCTGAGAATTTTGTAATACCTTGCTGTGTGAGCCACTTACAAAATTCACAGCCTACAGCAGGTTTACTGGTTGAAATTTGAAATCTACAAGCAGTTGGTAAAGCTAGCCGCAGTACAGAGATTTATAACTAAACTCAGCTGCTGATTCAGTTTCTGTAGGAGTGCCTGCCACACATTTAAGAGACACACACACACAATCCCGCCCAATATGCAATCATTTCCTGAATTATAGTCAGCGTATTCATTTTTTTCTCTACAGATGCTGCCTGACCCAAGTATTTCCACATTTTGTTTTTATTGCACCTTTTGCTGGGTCTTGTGTTATCACCATTTAAGTCACTTTTCTCATGCATGCATATAGAATCACGTATCCCACACACAGCTGGTGGGAACTGGCCATGTTTGAAGCAGTGTGAACAGGGCGGCACAGTGGTTATCACTGCTGCCTACAGTGTCAGGGATTTCTATTTGATTCCAGCCTTGGGTGACTGTCTGTGTGGAGTTTGCACATTCTCCCCGTGTCTGCGTGGGTTTCCTCCGGGTGCTCTCGTTTTCTCCCACAGTCCAAAGATACTCAGGTTAGGTGGGTTACAGGGATAGGGTGGGGCAGAGCCTAGATAGGGTGCTCTTTCAGAGGGTTAGTGCAGAGGAAAATGGGCTGAATCGCCTACTTCTGCATTGTAGGGATTCTATGGATCGCTCTTTCATTTTACATATAGACACCAGAACAAAACAACAGTCCAAAGGGTCATTGAAAATAGCACAACTAACAAAACCAGAACCACTGAAGATAGATAAGAGCACCTAAATGAACAACATCAAGGCACATTGGAGCTGGATTGGCACACAGGATATAAGAAACAGTGGCAACATGGATGTAAAATTGGTTGTGTAATAGGAAACAGATGTCAATGGATATTTTTCAGGCTAGAGGAAGGTTTGCAGTGGTGTTCCCATGGTGTGGATATTGGGGCCCTTGCTTTCCCTGATATATTTTAATGATCCATATCTTGGTGCTCAGGGACAGTTTCAAACTTTGCAGGTGACACAGAACTTGCCTGTGAGGAGGGCAGGGTCAGACTTTAAAAGGATGTTGACAAGTTAGTGGAGTGGGCAGACAGGTATCAGATGAAGTCAATGCGGAGAAGTGTGAGGTGATACATTTTAGGAGGAGGAACATGGAGACACAATATAAAATAAGGGGTAATAATAATAATCTTTATTATCACAAGTAGGCTTACATTAACACTGCAATGAAGTTACTGTGAAAAGCCCCTAGTCGCCACATTCCGGCGCCTGTTGGGGTACGCTGAGGGAGAATTCAGAATGTCCAATTCACCTAAGAAGCACGTCTTATGGGAGGAAAAAAGGCTTTTACAATATGGTGCAAACTCCTTAACAGCAGTGGTTGATTTCCCGCTGACACACACGTCACCAGTGATCGCCCTGTAATCTGTCTCAGAGACATTGAAACGGTGCCTGAACAAATCAGCAGTCACGCAACATCTTAGAAGTCTATCATAGCACTTTGATTGTAATTTGGTCGCTTCTCGGCCTTTTGGCCAAGATCAAGCCCAAGATGAGGTGCAATGCCTTTTATTGGCAGCTTGGATCTTGTACGTCTCTCTTGTGGAGACCATGAATTGGATTAAATTTGAACTGAATTTTGGAGCAAGCAATTAAATGGATTAAGGGCTTGCCCTGCCCAT
This sequence comes from Scyliorhinus canicula, assembly GCF_902713615.1. Lineage (NCBI taxonomy): Eukaryota > Metazoa > Chordata > Chondrichthyes > Carcharhiniformes > Scyliorhinidae > Scyliorhinus > Scyliorhinus canicula. The sequence continues at coordinate 4,942,496 of NC_052154.1, read as the reverse complement.
GCTTCGTAACTTTAAAGATGGAATAAAGAATTTTAAAAATTGTTCTTGGTGGTTGCTGCTCATTCCTCAAGATTAAGATCTGGATTGAAATGCCCCTCTTAGCTTTCTGGAATGGAACATTGTTGACTTCACAAAGTGTTATGTTGCACTGCACACAAACAACATGCCTTCCCCCTCTGCTGCCAGTTCAGAAAGACAGATACACAGAGTTTAAAAATAAAGCCAAAGACAGAACCCCTAAGATTTATCCGATAATATAAAATACCCGAAACCAAGCTTGAAATTCTATCAATGCTAACCACAGAATATCTCATGGCTTAAACAGAGACCAAAGAAACCCTTTGCAAATTTACAGAAATTCTTTCAGAAGACAATTGCATTTATTTTGTACACTAATCTAAGCATCGAATGCAGCAACGGACAGTCAGAAATCTGTTTGAACATAGCTTTCAGTGCAGTGCACCTCCCTCTCAAAGCAAATAATTCAGTATAATAGACTGATAAATTATCCAAGATTACCCAAACAATGGTCATTTATTCATGGTGGAGAGATGATCAGTTACACCCATAGCAAATGGAAATAGTCCTGCAAATACAAATTTGCTCCAATTTCATAGCTCCACTTTTAAACCAACTCCAGCTGTGTAAATCATAGGCTTGTAGAGACACAATAAACTCAAGGTAGCGCCTTCCATTTATCATAGAATCCCTACAGTGCAGAAGGAGGCCATTCTGCCCATCGAGTCTGTACCGGCCCGTGGAAAGAGCACTCTACTTAAGTCCACCCCTCAACCCTATCCCCATAACTCCACCCAACCTTTTGGACATAAAGAGGCCAACCCACCTAACCTGCACATCTTTAGACTGTGGGAGGAAACCCGAGCACCTGGAGGAAACCCACGCAGACACGGGGAGAACGTGCAAATTCCACACAGAAAGGCACCCAAGGTCGGAACTGAACAGGGTCCCAGGCACTGTGATGCAGCAGTGCTAACTACTGTGCCACCATGCCGCCCATAAACAGGCTCCTCTTTTCACTCACCCACTCAGCACATTATAAACATCCCACTGTACTGGAGTGCAAGCAAATTTGAAAGAGATGATGAGTTGCGATCGAAAGCTTTAAAGAAAACCAGAGAGCAGGATTCAGAGGAGTGGGGGAATGGGGCACAGGGAGAAAATCTCGGATTGGGAGCACTAAGTAACTGAAGGCGCAGCCATCATTGATGTAGCCAGAGGGAAATCTGGAGTCAGAGGGATAAAGTTGAAGAGACTGCAATTACAGCACGGTAGCATGGTGGTTAGCATAAATGCTTCACAGCTCCAGGGTCCCGGGTTCGGTTCCCGGCTGGGTCACTGTCTGTGCGGAGTCTGCACGTCCTCCCCGTATGTGCGTGGGTTTCCTCCGGGTGCTCCGGTTTCCTCCCACAGTCCAAAGATGTGCGGGTTAGGTGGATTCGCCATGCTAACTGTGCTGTACTGTTCTATGTTCTACACTGTGGGATTTGGAATCAACATAGGCCAATGAGAACAGGGGACAGGAAAGTGGGATGGGACAGGAAAGTGGGATGGCACAGGTAGGATATGGGTTTGGATTAGTTTTATATCAAATGGCCACAACCATTGATGAGAAGTTGTGTGATCTAATTAATTTAAGATGGAATGAATAGTGCAAGATAAATAAACTATTTTTTCAGTGAGCGATTCCAAAAAAGAACTCAAAACAAAACTCAAAGATTAAAAAAAAAGAACAAAGGGATTGCCTATGGAAATCACATCTCAAAAGTGATTATTGGAATTTGTTTTAACAGAAATTAGTTAGAACAGTGGAATTTTTCTTTATGTTAATTTATGGGATGCAGGTGTCGCTGGCTCGGCCCAGCATTTATTGCCCATCCCTAGTTGCCCTCGGGAAGGTGGTGGTGAGCTGCCTTCTTGAGCCGCTGGAGATAGGTATACCCACAATGCTGTTAGGGGTTTAAAAAAAAAATCTTAGCCTTCTGCCAGTTATGACTCCAAAAACGGATAGTTGTCTCTCCGATCCCCACGGACGTCAATTTTATTAGGGCCCCCTGATGCCACACTCAGTCAAACACAACCTCGATGTCAACGGCAGTCACGCTCACCGTTGGAATTCAGCTCTTTCATCGCTGTTTGAATGAAGGCTGCATTGAGTGTAGAGTTAAGTGGCTTTGGCAGAACCCAAACCCAAGCCTTATGACTAACTGCAATGAGATAGCTCTGCTGACGACAACTTCCGTCATTTGGCTGGTAATAAAGAGTCGATTGATAGTGTGCTGGGGTAATTGGCTGGGCCAGATTGATATTCCTTTTGGGGTCAGGACTTACCTGGGGCAATTCTCCACACCATCAGGGTGCCCTATCTGCACGAGATCAGCTTTGGCCAGCAGCTAGCTGTGGGACAAATGTTTAAATTGAAAATGTTTCATCTTGTCCTGCACGCCCAAGTCTCCGAAATGAGCATGGCCTACACTGTGATTATCCTGATCAGTGATGAAGTGCAGCACTCCCACAAGTCTTTCATTATCACAGCTGTTAATGTGGCAACTCTCACTCCTCATTTGCATCAATTTCCATTTTCTTTCATTTGTTTTTGTTAACTTCATTCATCTAATTTCTTTTACAGGATTCTGCTGATGCTGCTGCACTTGCCGGGATGACAGTCACTGCATTCGAAAGTAATTCACTGCATGAAGCGCCTTCATGGATTGGTATACGGTGATGTGAAAATACAAGCATTTTTCAAACATTCTTCAAAACTAAAACTGGATAATTAGCTAACTCTCTGTTCTCAGTGGATGGAGTTCTCAAGTTTCTTCATCCAAATGAGACAGAGGAAACAGACACATTATGTTCGCAAACCATACTGCTACTCCAGCACATCAAGTCACACCCTCATCATCTCTCCAAAATTAGATCTGTTACTTCCCATTTCACAGACTGTTGGTCTACTGTGACAGATATTATATAGATGAAATATGGGAGTTGAAAGAATGAAAGGCATTATCAACCAATAATGGGGTTATAACACCAACCAATAATCACTGAACACTTACTTCAGCCACAACCCACACCAGCTTGGCTCAGTTGGCACCCAGTGTCCGCCACAAAAGGACACGGGTTTAAATCCACACTCAGACTTGAGCAGATAAGAGAGGTTGCCATTGCAGTGCAATCCTGGGGGAGTGCAGCATTGTTTCAAGTGCTATCCTGTGGATAGGAGGTTAACTTTAGATATTACTCGGGAGACTGTGGAAGATTTTGTCCTGGCTGAATCTTCCCTCAGCCAGTACCAAGCAGCCGAGCCAAATCATTCATCTCTTCGTTATCTGTGGGACGTTGCTGCAGCGACACTCGCATTATTCCAAAACAGTCTGCATGTGATGTACATATGTACTGTGGAGTTTTACTGACAGATATTGTATATATGCCAGTGACAGATTCTTCCCAGTATGTTTCTTGTATATATGGGGATTCCAGAGCTTTGGGTCTTGTCTGCTTCTTCAGGTCGACATAAAACAATCGACACTACCATCTTTAGAAATGAAAGTTAAATGCACCACGGTTCACATATTTAAATGGTTGCAGAAAGTGAGTAAGTATATCATATTCCCACCCCCATCAAGGAGTCAAAGCATTTAGAAAGAGGGAAAATTCAAAGGAAAAAGACGATCTCGCGCCACTTTGTGTCACTGACCAGCATGAACAAGCTACGCTACCCATTCACTTCTCATTTTGACAAAGAAAAATGTAAATCTGCTTCTAGCTTTCATTCTGATGGTAATCTTTCCAAAGAGGATTAGGCATTCAGCAGCAAGGACCGTCTATGATGTCATCTCATTGGCAGCCACTACTTTGTATTCAAGAATACAAGCTTTGTGTTGGGTGCATGAGCTCATCTTTGAGTGAGTAAATTTGAGTGCGTACCTACCCCCTGAATAAAACAAGCAGTTGGGACACTTTGCTGACCCTGCTATTCTGTGAAATCTTTCGGGCGTCTTGGGAAAATCTGCACAGCCTTGTGTATTTGATGCCAATGCTTTCCTGGATTTACACAGTGGCTCGTATCTGCTGCCAGAAAATGTAACACCTGCCAGCGTTGCAGTCACCGAGAACAAGGCAAGTGCCACCACGAGGGAGGCACCAAAGCATAGGTGACAGACCTCCTCAGGAGAGCAGAGAGAAAGACACAGAGGATGTCATGCATCTTTACGGTCAAGCACAAGGGCATTCTCCCTGGTTTGCAGTAGCCATAGCACAGGCTTTATTATCAAAGAAAGTCCTAGATTCAATTCTCTGTGTCAAGTAAACAGAGTTCCGCAGGAACAGCAACTGGAGTGCTACAACTTGGTCTCAGTACCTGTAACGTGAAGTAACTGGGATGGAAGGAACTGAGGGAGGAAAAAACAATGTCCTGAAATCTGGAATGCTATCCAGTGATGCTTGGATATAAAGTATACATTTGAGTCTACTTAGTTGGGAAGCCCTTGATAGTCACAAGACAGTGCTAGCTGCCTGGAGTTATTTGAAGATTGGTCTAGATATCAGGGGTTCCCGGCACTCCTGGAAAAGAAAATGAGCAAAATTCATAAATCTGTTCTAAATAGCTAAAGAAGTAGCTAATAGAGCACATGTCTGACCTCTTGGCCAAGCAAGGTGGAGGGAAGGAAGGAGAAAATCCAAAAGAGGAGAACCTAGGGCGAGGGGAACCTAACTGTTACCATAACGTAATCAGAATCTAGCAGACAGTTCTCATAAAGAATACCTGGGTAGGGGGAAACCAAAACATGTCCTGAATTCTGCCCAATAGCTCAGATTCTTTACTGTATTGCTTTGAGCTCATCTGAAGAAAACAAAACAAGATAAAGTTCTTGCACAAAAGGTGCTGCCACCAGCACTTCACTTCCCAGACCCAGCACAGCCAAGGGGAAGAGTTAAGCAGAAAGGATCTCATCAGAGCTGCAGACAGCCATTGGCCCCGGTAGCCAGAAATGTCAGTGTCTCCACTTCACTCACAGCAGTGAGGTGATACTATAATAGAATCAGAATCATTTGGCCTTTCTTTGTTATTTCCGACTGCCGCAGAAACTATACCACCTATGCAGTACTATCCAGTGTCATGTGAGAATACCTTTAAGAAATGGGTGCTTATCAGTGATGTCAGAGAGTGGGTGGAGCTGGGCTGTCTGTCAGCTTTTTACTTTCGTTTTAGGCTGTTTGCTGCAGGGTGTGTTTTAGTTTTGTTTTCAAGCTGGATAGCTGCAGTCACAGCCAGGTGCATTAGTCTCTCTCTGTAATCTAAAGACTGTAAATCGATCCTTTGGTGATTTAAAACTAATAACTGCTATCAATAGTGAATTTAAACCTGATCTTTGTGTTTTAAAGGTTTTTTTAAAAGTCTTATGGATGTTAAAAAGAAAGCTTAAGGATTACTTAGTGTTGTAGTCTTTGGGGGTTATATTTGAATTGATGGTTGCTAAGATGTTCACTGTATGTTTTAAAAAGGTTAACTTGAGTTCATAGAATAAACATTGTTTTGCTTCAAAAAATACTTTTCCATTTCTGCTGTACCACACCTGTAGAGTGGGCCGTGTGCTCCCCATACCACAATCTATTAAAAGTTGTGGGTCAGGTGAACTCCATGAGACACTTTGGGGTTCTCTAAACCCTGGCCCATAACACCAGTGATAAAAAATTCCAACACAAGGCACCATGTTAAGAGACATTTAACATGACCGAAGTAGCCAATGGAGCAGATAGCGAGCAACTATTTCCTCCAGTGGGGAGTCCAGAACAAGAGGGTATTTACATAAAATTAGAGGCAGACAATAGTACCTGTACTGAAGACTCGTGCTCCTGAATTGACTGCACCCTTAGCCAAGCTGTTCAGTACAGCTATAACCCTGCAATGTGAAAAAGTGTCCAGGAATATCTTATCCAAAAAAAGTAGGACAAATCCAAACAGGCCAATTGCTGTTCTGTCAGTGTACTCTCGATCATCATTATCAAAGTGATTAGGGGGTTGCCGCCAGCACTGTCAAATGGTACTTGCGCAGCAATAACCTGCTCACTAAGGCTCGGTTTAGATGCTGCCAGAGCTCCAGGCCTGGTCCAAAAAAATGGATAAAAGTTGAACACAAGAGGCGAGGCTGACCGCCCTTAACATGAAGGCAGCCTGCTGAAGCTGGGGGCCGTCAATCGATAAACTCAAAACTGAGATTAATAAGGCTTTTTTAGGCAAGAGTATGAAGGGTAATGAGACCAAGTTGGGCATGTGGAGATACAAGTCAGCCACGATCGAATTGAATGCTGAAACATGCTCAATGGGGGCGAATGGCCGACTCCTATTCTCAGTCCACACTCCCCCAATTCTCACTGACCCATCTGCATCAAAATTCAAGGTACTAACCTGGAATGCGAGCCTTCACAGGGTGAAACTAGACTGAGTTACATAAACCTTGTTTGTATTCACCTGAATTTCAAAGTTTGAGGGGGTTCTAATCAAAGTTTTAAACTGATGAAGGAATTTATTTGATAGGATTGATGGAGAATCTATTGCTTCGAGGGACATCCAGAACAAGGATGTTAGGGCAGCACGGTAGCATTGTGGATAGCACAATCGCTTCACAGCTCCAGGTTCGATTCTGGCTTGGGTCACTGTCTGTGCGGAGTCTGCACATCCTCCCTGTGTGTGCGTGGGTTTCCTCCGGGTGCTCCGGTTTCCTCCCACAGTCCAAAGATGTGCGGGTTAGGTGGATTGGCCATGATAAATTGCCCTTAGTGTCCAAAATTGCCCTTAGTGTTGCATGGGGTTACTGAGTTATGGGGATAGGGTGGAGGTGTTGACCTTGGGTAGGGGGTAGGGTGCTCTTTCCAAGAGCCGGTGCAGACTCGATGGGCCGAATGGCCTCCTTCTGCACTGTAAATTCTATGTAAAGAAAGGGGCTGTAATCCGGAAATTAAAGCCAGTCTATTGAGTGGAATTAGGATTAGTGTGGAGTGGAAATTTGGCAATCTTCAAGTCCCTCAACGCCAAAATGATTGTGTGCGCTTGAGAGTAATAGAGAGTTTCAAGACCGAGATCAATAGATTTTTGTTAAATTAGGGTATCAGGAGTTATGGGGAACAGGCAGATAAATGAAGTTCGAGTTCAACTGCAATTGAAGAGACTGGCAAAGCAGGTCTGAAAGGATCAATGCGAGCCTTTTGTCACTGTTAACATCCCATCGGTCAGAGTTTACATGTTTTCATGGCATGGCTACTTCAACGTGCATTACTATCAGGCCCATTCAAAAATCACTTTTGATGAACAATGCAGCTACAGCAAGCAAACTCTGAACAGTTTCAATCCCTAATGTTCCACTGAGATGTGCAGAGATTAGAGACTGCAGGAAAAGATGCTTGCAAGATGCTTGCAAGACAGACAGGGCAGTGCAAACAAAAGAGGTGGTGTCTGCTTAGTTACTGTCGTCCTGCAACCTTTTTTTGAATTTAGAGTACCCAATTATAAATATTTTTCCAATTAAGGGGAAATTTAGCGTTGCCAATCCACCTAACCTGCACATCTTCGCATTGTGGGGGTGAAACCCACGCAGACACGGGGAGAATGTCCACACGGACAGTGACGCAGGGCCAGGATTTGAACCCGGGTCCTTGGCGCTGTGATGCAGCAGTGCTAATCACTGTGCCGCGTGCTGCCCTTCCTGCAACTTTTAATTCCAGTTTTTAATTTGCCATGGTGGGATTTGAACCCAGGTCCCTGGAGCATTACACTGGGTTACTACTGTAGTCCAGTGACAATACCACTATGCCACTGCCTCCCCAGCCGGTCTGATGCCACAAAACACTGGTTCATCAATTCTTCAACAACAGGATTCATTATTCGTGCTCACCCTGAAAACAAAATACAGTACTGGAGGCCATTCAATTTGGATTTGGTTGAACTGCAGCCTAATGCCATACTCCTTCGCTCTAAGTCTATTAGTACATTCGGTTAACAAAAATCTATCAATTTCACACCAAAATTTACAGTGACCGAGCATTAATTGCCATTTGGAGAAGGAAATTCCAAAATTCTACCAGCCTTTTCATTTGGAAGCGTTTCCCCATTTCAGTCTAGGTCTGATTTTTAAGACTATTCCCCCCTCACCCCACCCAGACACACCAGTTTCTCTCTATCTAACCTGTTTCCTGTATCAAATCATCTCTTAACTTTGTAAATTCCAGGGACCACGACTCTAGTGTCGGTAATCGCTCCTCATAATTTAACTCCAGGACTATTCTGGTAAAGCAATGCTGCACTCCCTCCAAATCCAATATATATTTACCCAGATATGATGCCCAGAGCTGCTCACGATACCCATGGTGTAGTCTAACCAGGGCTTTGTACAACTGAAGCATGACTTCTACCCATTTATATTCTAGTTTCCAGATATCAACCCCAACGCCACAAGTCACTTTGGACCTCCACCGTTTGTACCTTTTCACCATTTAAGTACCCTGTTCTGTCCTTTTCCGTACAAAGTAAATTTTATGCCCTCATCCACACTGTTTAAAATGTTAAATGATATTGGAAAATGTTGATGAATGGCTATCACAAAGTCATAATAAATACAGTGAATAGTTGAGGTCCCAGCACCAATTGGTGCAGGACACCACTACTGTACTCAAATCCAGCCAATGAGAATATTGCACATTATCCTTCATCTGTCTCTTGTTGCTCAGCCACTTCCCTAACCAACTCAATAATTTGCCTTCAATGTCTTTAGCGAACAGGCACTTACAAGAGATTTTACCAAATGCCTCCTCACGTCCACATAAACAACAACTCACTTCTTCAAAAGCTGCATGATCTTTTGTTGTTGAGCTCTGGATGAGTTCCAGAGATTTCCCCAAACTGATGAGCTCATTGCCCCAGAGTGCTTTGGTGTCAGGGGAGTAACCAGCTAGTGGGAAGTGCTCAGTGGGAGCAGAGATGGGCGGGCTGCAGGCTTAACCAAGCGACAGCCTACCTACTTCCCATTTTAAGCAAGCTTTTTAATACCTTAAATAACTAAAACAATCGTTAAAAAAAAGTGAAGAAACAATATGCCAGAGTTAAAAAAAACAGCAAGAAGTCAGGCAGCCAAAGTAAACTGCATTATCAAACTATTATGGTGCCAGGGTCCTCTAGTATTTCCAGAAGGGATGTGCTTTGCACATTCAGCTTAATTGTCTTATATGGTAGGGTACATCTGAAATCTGCGAGGGCCTGTCTGAATTGTGTTTAAATCTTGCACGGGACAAAACCACAACCATCTCATGTAACAGTAACAAAAGCAGAAAATCCTGGACAATCTCAGCAGGTCAGCATCTGTGGAGAGAGAACGGTGGAGAGAGAAGGGAGCTAACGTTTTGAGTCACCCCACTTGGGCCATCTGTTCCCTGTTCCTAGTTGTCTTTTGACACACCGCTTACATTTGTTCTGCCATTAACACATTCTAATCTCTTAATGTGGCACTATCAGCACCCTTCATAGAATTTAGAATGCAGAAGGAGGCCATTCGGCCCATCGTGTCTACACCAGCCCTTGGAAAGAGCATCCCACTTACACCCACGTCACCACCCTATCCCCGTAACCCAATAACCCCACCTAACCTTTTGGACATTAAGGGGCAATTAATCAGGAAATGTATCAAAGAAAAAGAGAGATCCTATAAAGTGGCCAAAAGCACTGGGAAATCAGAAGATTGGGAAGGCTACAAAAACAAACAGAGGTTAACAAAGAGACAAATAAGGAAGGAGAGGATCAAATATGAAGGCAGGCTAGCCAGTAATATAAGAAATGATAGTAAAAGTTTCTTTCAATACATAAGAAACAAACGACAGGCCAAAGTAGACATTGGGCCAATTCAAACTGATTCCGGAAGGCTAGTGATGGGAGATGAGGAAATGGCTGGAGAACTTAATAAGTACTTTGCGTCTGTCTTCACCCAGCATATGATGTCATTACCATATGCCAAAGGTCTGTGAACTTCAATTTTTTGTTTGTAAAATGGCAAGATGAAAAGGAAATGATTTTCGATCATTGAAATTTACTTCCTTGTCTACTGTCTACTGAATGATCAATGATTAAGTAAATATACACAGAGTGAATTCACCTGAACTGTGCCAGGTGCTTGCTCACAAAATGATACACTGATGCACTGTAACCACATCTTTGGCCAATCAGTGATTTTGATTGGACAACACTGGACTGGGAAAATACAATAGCTTTGACTAAACACGGCCAATGAGAATGACACAGAGAGAAAGTGCAAACTCCATACAGACAGTCACTAGATGCCCAAATCGAATCCTGTACCCTGAAATGGGTGGGAGGGTGATCTTGTACAACAGACCTCTGACAATGGTCTGTACAGCACATGGTACCAGCCCAGCATTCGCCCTTGCACCATTTATTTGATCTTGTTGACATTACACCATGACTTTCTCACCTTCTGTAAGTACCACCCATTCGAATAAAAGTAGTTGCTGAAGCCAAAGACAAAATTTCCCCAAACTTACTGAGAATGGAACAAACAGCAGTGTCAGAGCAATAGAGCAAGAGGCTGTGGCTTATCCGTTAGTCATTGGGCTGAAGTTCATTCATATTCCAGCCATGCGCAGACAAACGCCAGTCACGCGCAGACTAGAATAAGTAGAAATCTGGGCTTCCCTTAAAAAATAACAGAGCTGGTATTAAAAAAAAACAAATCTAATTATAGATTACCGTTAAATGTTGCACCTGGATGGAGATCACTGATTACATTAAAGTGGTCACTAAGAATCTCTATTTCGTTGGCTCTTTTAGTGGTCCTACAATGTCAGAGCATCACCAACTAAGAAAGCTCTGAAGAAAGCTCCTGTGAAGGGCGGCAAAAGGAGAAAGCGAAGCAGGAAGGAGAGTTACTCCATCTACAAAGTGATGAAGCAGGTTCACCCCGACACCTCCTCCAAGGCCATGAGCATCATGAACTCGTTGGTCAACGATATTTTCAAGCGCATTGCGGGTGAGGCTTCCTGCCTGGCCCATTACAACAAGCGCCAAACCATCAGCTCCTGGGAGATCCAGACCGCCGTGCGCCTGCTGCTGCCCGGGAAACTGGCCAAGCACGCCGTGTCGGAAGGGACAAAGGCGGTGACCAAGGATGATAAGGGAATAGCGTAGATGGGCTTTAGAGGGGTATCACAGGTCGGCGCAACATTGACGGCCGAAGGGCCTCTACTGCGCTGTAATGTTCTATGTTGCAAGTTAGTTATAAAATTTAACAGCACCTCCTTTAACTTCACATTATAACTCCTGAAGAGCCTTGGGACATGGAGGGGAAAAGGTTGCCAACATGCCTTCAAAACTGCTTTATACATTCGTGTGCAGTGATAAAGGGGCACCCATCACAAACAACATCAACATAAAAGCTTCTATAACTGACGTTCAGCTGCACTCTAATTTCCCCAGGTTAGGGTCAGTGATTCTCAAATGTGCAAGAGTCACTTTCTCTGCAAATTTCACTGAGAATTCCACTTGTTAAACACAGATTTTCCAATTCATGCTGGGAACCAAAATACTTTCATTCCTGATCTGGGGAGGCCCATTAATGGAAAGATGGGAGACTAGATTCTGATGGTTATTCCCCTGAGGTCATTCCCTAAACTACATAATGTGCATTGTCACTCTTATGATATCATTGGTTCAAGCGTGGAACCATTATACTCTAGGGTGAAGCCACAAAGGTGGAAAACACTATATATCAGTCATTTCTTGTGATGCTGCAGCGCAGTTTTTCATACCAAGGATGCAGAGACTTCACAGTCAGCCAGTGACATTGGTTTGGTTCAGGCCCAGATGCCAGAAAGGAAAGGTGCATTTCATCAACCAGCGTCTGAAACATAAAACTGATACAAACTGCAGCCTCTCAAGACACTTAGCTGGTAAAGGCAGTCAGAGGGCCTCGAGTGTCCCAGATTGGACTTTCGTGTTTAGTATGTGCTGATCTCAGCCAGGGGAGTGCTGGGGGCATTATCAAATAGTCTCTGCTACAACAGGTCCTTATGAACACCATCTTATGTCGGAACCAGGGTAGATTGTAGGTTACCATGGACGGATGAAAAATCTTTATATTTTTTGAGAACGTGAAGCCACAAACTCTTCCTGAATGTAATTTCATAATTAGTCATGGTGGGATCTGAACTCAACCTCCAGGTTGCTAGTCCAGTGCCATAACTACCAGGCTGACCCCCAACCCCATGATTCTTCTAACTCCAGCAGCACCATTGAATATCACAGGATGTAGCTCAAGGGACAAGGCATTCTAGTAGTTAAAACAATTATTTCAATTCATCCAGTTTATTTGTCGTTCTCCCTGAACCCCCAGACTCCTTTTTATGCAGTATTACATAAAGAAAACCCAAATCAAAACTTCATAATCCAACAAAACAAAATGTTTTGATCTTCTTCTTCGAGGCTCCGTTTCAGAATATCAAAAGTAACCTATCTAACAAACCCCATCACTACAGTTGAGATAATAACATTGCAGGGTGGACACCACTACAAGCAGTCATTACAAAACAGGGCAACACAACAGTTCTAAAATCAAATGCCACAATCTAAATGCCACTTAGCTTAACACTGTACTTACGCGACACAGCAGAAACACCAACAATCTCTCCACCGGATCCAATACAATCCAGCTCATCAAAATAAACCACAGGAAGGACATGGAGTTGAACTTCATCTTTCCACATTATAAAATCTGACATAATACTCACATGCCTGCTCCATTTCCCTCATTTCCTCAGGTGGCATCTTCAGTTTGTCAATGTGCTCCCGCAAGACGCTAGCCCATTTCTGCAAAGAATCCATGATAGTCCAAGGCCTAGCCATGTCTGCCACAAAGACTGCCAGCGTGTTCTTAATGTTGTCCCCAGAAACAGCAAACTTAAGAAGGCCCTTGTGGTACAGCTCACCATCCAGAATCCATACATTACATCGTGTGTGATCTGTGGAGAAACATGGGATTACTCACTCAGATTAAACATAGTCACTAGTCATCCTAGAAAGTCCAGACTTTAGACTACACTGGCACATAAGGTGGATCATTAGTGCAGAAATGATAGTGTACCAGTACAGCAATACCTTGTCGCATGTTAAGGACATTGGTGAATCAGTTGGGTTCTAACAAAAACTCAATAGTTACATGGTCATTATTATTCCGGATTTATTTAATTCCCCAAACTGTCAAGGTACAATTTGAGCTCATGTCTCCAAAATCAACAGGCCTCTGAATCACTTGTCGAGTAACATAATCAACCAAACATGGAGTGGTGCTACAGGCTTGAAAGGCTCAATGGCAAACTGTCACAGTCCCATATATCAACTATAATTTCAACACAAACATTTTACGGATTAAGATGACTAAAGAACAGAGAAGGGGTCATAACCATCATTTATTTTTGCCCATTCCTAATTGCCCTTGAACTGAGTGTCTCACTCGGCCATTTCAGAGAGTAGTTAAGGGTCAACCACATCGCTGTGGGTCTGGAGTCACGTGCACCAGACTGGGTAAGGATGATAGATTTCCTTCCCTAAAGGATATCAGCGAATCAGCTGGGCTTTTACAGCCTTTTTATAATAGTTTTATGGTCACCATTACTGAGGCTAGCTTTGTAGTACAGATTTTATTAACCGGATTCCACCAACTGACGTGGCGAGGGAACCGGAGACAATCCATTCAGGGGTAATATCAGGAAGTACTTCTTCACACAAAATGCAATTGAAATCTGGAAACACTCCTACAAAGCTGCTGAGGTCGGGAGAGGGGTCAAATCCAAAACTGAGATTGGTAGGTTTTTGTTAGGCAGGGGCATTAGGGTAATAGAAACAAGGGCTAGATGGAGTTAAGAGACAGATCAGATATTGAATGATGGAAGAGGATCAAGGGGAATAGAGACCTCCATCAGTTCCTATGCATCAACCAAAATATCCATATGCACACATTTTATAGCAATGGTGAATAAACAATACATAGGAATGCCCATACACTCGTGGCAGTTTCCGAAACTCCTTAATCCAAGCAAAAAGAATTAAGTGAAATGGGATAGGACAGGAAAGTGGAGTTTGAGGTCAAAGATAAGCCTCCATCTTATTGGGGTGGTGCAAGCTCCAGGGACCATGTGGTGTATTCCTGCTACACCTTATGTTTCTTATGCTAATTCCCTACCTTGCCATGCAGTCACTGGTTTGTTCACAGGAAGGTCAGGAGATTAATTTCTAGAGCCGGCGGGGAAAATCAGCACACTAGGTGGAAAACAGTGGGCAAGAGGCGTGACAGAGTATGTGCCTCAGAAAAGGCTTTGCTATGGAGGATATTTTTACAGATTCTCAGGGAGAGCCAACAGCTATGCAAATTATATTCTTGGGTGGAGTACATGCCAGCTTTGAGGGAAAGTACATAAACAGGACATTAACTATTCAAATGTGATCACAAACTGCAACGACTGACTAATACAGTAGCCTAAGGGCAATGAGGGAGGCACCATAGCGAGGGAGGCGAAACAGGTTGGATATGGGAATTGTTAAAGTCATAACTCATGAATCTGCAGCATTAATGATCAGAGTTGCTGAGTGCAGCAAACCCAAGCTTAATGCAATGAAGCAGATTCAAACTGCTGAATTCTCACCATTATACACAGTTTTAAGCAGAACTCGAGGCTTTCAATATACGAGTCGGCAATAATATGAAAACAGGATCTGCACCGGACATTGTAAAATCACATCCAATGACATAACTAGGTTCTATCAAAATTCTGAAGCATTTTTAAGAAGTTGACAGAAGTTGCAATCTCACAGGCATCCAAGCGGCTACTCGCTACTCAAGCTTGGGCAGAGAGCTGTTTGCTATTCCATTGTGGAATTTATCACAATTGTGCCAGGTAATCATTTAACAGCGATGGGAATCGCTCAACAATGGGAACTCTGGGCAGCATCGTGGCACAGTGGGTTAGCCCTGCTGCCTCGCGGCGCCAAGGTCCCAGGTTCGATCCCAGCTCTGGGTCACTGTCCATGTGGAGTTTGCACATTCTCCCCGTGTTTGCGTGGGTTTCACCCCCACAACCCAAAAACGTGCAGGTTGTGGATTGGCCACGCTAAATTGCCCCTTAATTGGAAAAGATTAATTGGGTACTCTAAATTTATTAAAAAAAAAAAAAAAAAAAACAATGGGAACTCTGAATGAGCATCCTCACTCACAGCAATCATCCCACAATGATTCTCAGGAGCAGCCCGGTAGTATAGTGGTTAGCACAATTGCTTCACAGCTCCAGGGTCCCAGGTTTGATTCCTGGCTTGGGTCACTCTGTGCGGAGTCTGCACGTTCTCCCAGTGTCTGCATGGGTTTTCTCCGGGTGCTCCGGTTTCCCCTCTCAGTCCAAAGATGTGCAGGTTAGGAAGGATTGGCCATGCTAAATTGCCCTTGGTGTTGGGTGGGGTTACTGGGTTATGGGGACAGGGTGGAGGTGTGTGGTTGGGTAGGGTGCTCTTTCCAAGAGCCAGTGCAGACTCGATGGGCCTCCTTCTGCACTGTAAATTCTAAATTCTATGAATATTTAATTTCAGTGATGAATTGTTGGCTTAATGCTAACCAGTAAATTGAGTGTCCCTGATATTCAATGCTTCACTGTTGCCAGTTGTGCCGTCAGCTATTGAGGCCTACGCTCTCGAATGCCCTCTCTAAATCTCCCCACCGTTGTCTTCCTTTGATGTTCCTTAAAACCCACTTCTTTAATCAAACTTTTGCTCATCTATTCTATGATGCATTAAGCTGAGACAGGGTAGAATTAGCTGATGTTACTATGGTGGACTATTACAATGGGAAGTCTTAATGATACCACCACTAAGTAACACCAACGAAAAAAAGCACAAAACACACTCGAGTAAAGCTAATTCTATAAAAATAATATTTTACACAATTGAGTGAGTGGGGTGGTTGGGGAGAGAATTTTATAATTTTTAAGTCTTGTTTCGTTGCTCTTGTCCACTTGCCCCACGAAAGAAAAAAAAAACAAATTAAAAATGAAAATCGCTTATTGTCACAAGTAGGCTTCAAATGAAGTCAGTGACAAGCCCCTAGTCGCCACATTCCTGCGCCTGTTCAGGGAGGCTGGTACGGGAATTGAACTTGCGCTGCTGGCCTGCCTTGATCTGGTTTAAAAGCCAGCTATTTAGCCCACTGTGCTAAACCAGAAGCCAACCATCTAGCACCACCAATATTTGAATATCTTGCATAATAGTTACATGACATTCAGCCCAACAGGTTGATGCAGAATCAAAATGTAGCGCATCTAAAAATCTACCTGCTCCTTCTGGAAGCTAAATTTGAAAACATACTGGCTAGCTTGTGCTCTTCAAAAACATCTCTAGTCCTACATTAAGCTTCATGTGATAAAGCTCTTCCATCCCTCGAATGTGCAGTCACCTCTGCAGTTTGCACAAGTGCCAAAATAAATTCTTACCTTCCACCAATGATTCTGAAAGTAAACAAAAACATTTGAAGAGGTTTGTGAATTACATTGATGCCGTTCTCGGTTGCCATATTCTGCACTCCGAGGGTTACTAAGCAGTCAAGGCATGAAGGAATTCTTCAGCTTCCTATCATCCACCAACTCAGTGGCATGATTTCTATCCTGCTGCATGCCATAACACAAGTGTGGGAAGAGTAATTTGATAGATTGCAGTGGCTGTTTTGGAACAGAGACAGACTACATGCTGCAGAAATGAAATTCAACTCAGAGAAAGACAAGACGGAAAGAGAAATAGTACAAACAGACACTTACAAAGTGGAGAAATCTAGACTTTCCTGCCCTCTCTCCCACCCTGCACTCCAATCAAAGCATCTGTCAGAGAACACCCCAGTTAGTGCCTTCATTCCCCTTTTACAAGACCATTTCAACAACAGTTGAGAAATTGGCCAATCCATGTATCAATTATGCCGTCTAAAGACGTATTGCTCAATATTATCCCTAGACTTTTACGAAACTACACCTACATTCTCTCATCCTGAAATCATAGTTTAGCCTGAATTGGTTCTCACTTTGTACTTCTTTAACCCTTAGATTTCTCACTTTAGAAATCTGTCTTGTGATCCTTCTCTATACCTCGGAGGAACTGGATGTGTCCCTCATTTCTCTGACCAGGCTTGAACTCTTTTTTTATATAAAGAGTACGCAATTCTCTTCTTTTGCCAATGAAGGGGCATTTTAGCATGGCCAATCCACCTACCTGGCACATCTTTGGGTTGTGGGGGTCAGACCCATGCAGACACGGGGAAACTCCACACTGACAGTGATCCGGGGCCGGGATCAAACCAGGGTCCTTGGCACCGTGAGGCAGCAGTGCTAATCACTGGGCCACCCCTGGTTTGAACTCTATTTAAGCATCTAAAGATGAACTTTTAAAAAAGAATGTTAGAATCAAAGTGGGTGAAGAGAGTAGGAAAATTAGGCAGATTGTTATCCCTGAAGGCAGAGTACATGAAGCAATGCATTGTGTAGCACTGAATCAGACAAAGTAAAAGATACCAGCCCCTGTCTGAAGTGAACTAGCTGATGAGTGGACATCGAAGTGGCACTCTCGTCCCATTGGGTTAGAGGTCGGGTGGGAGTGGGACCAGTCAGCCCAGGTTCCCACACCATAACGCAAAACCTACTGATAAGTACATGGATATACACCTCTGGTTGAGCTACAATGGTCGCAATCAAAAAGCATGCAAAACACACAGTGACCTCCTCCAGCTCGACAATCCTCAGATCTCCGAACCTCTCAATTCTGGCCTCTTTCCTCACAGTCATACAAAATTAAAATAAAGTATTGAGGTTTCTGATATATATATATATATATATACACTAGTTGTTGTTCAGGTTTACACATTACAAGTTACCTGAACAAGAGTGACCAACGACCACAAGAAAGTAGTAATGGTTTCAGAAAATTAAAAGGACACCGCAGTGTTAAAAGCAGATTTCTGCAGGAATTGACTGCCTCTGGTACACTGCATTGATAGCTACTGGCATCCCAATACTTGACGTGATTGGAGTTAACAGGCAGGATGACACTGCAATATGCAGAGTTTGTCTCCGACCCAATAAAAATAGGTCATCATCACGGATGTTGCAATGCAGTCTTTATGGATAAATGGAAGAATGCAATTCCCAAAGCACCAGTAAAACTCCTGGAATCCCATATACAACCTGCAAAGAGGCACAAGATGACCCCGAGCAGCAGAGATGAGCTGGAAGAAAATTAACTGAAGAAATTTAGACTTTTAAGCCTCGAAAGATGATACTGGAGAGATATTCTCAAGGTATCAAGTTTAAGAACATCGAGAAACTTCTCCAGAATATTAATTTAAATTGGAACTGGGGAACATGGGTAAATTTAGGTCTGATATCAGGATATCACTCTTCAATAGTTTTTGAATATAAATTGAGTACGCAATTATTTTTTCCAATTAAGGAGCAATTAACGTGACCAATTTACCTACCCTGCACAACTTTTTGGGTTGTGGGGGCGAGACCCACACAGACACGGAGAAAGTGCAAACAACACACGACAGTGACCCGGGGCCGGGACCGAACCCGGGTCCTCAGCGGCGCGAGGCAGCAGTGCTAAACACTGCACCACCATGCTGCCCCCGCTCTTCAATAGTTGAATTCCAAACTTAACTTTCATTCAGGGTAACGGAAAGAAAAACCCTGGAATTTGTATTTAGAGATTTCAATCAGGTAACATTAGGGTGTTAAAAGCAAATTACTGCAGATGCTGGAATCTGAAATGAAAGAGAAAATGCTGGAAAATCTCAGCAGGTCTGGCAGCATCTGTAGGGAGAGAAAAGAGCTAACGTTTAGAGTCCAGATGACGCTTTGTGAAAACATTAGGGCATTGGCAGATGGATAAATTACGATGGTCCATGTATTTACCTCCTTGTGATATCAAAAAAAACAGAAGCTGACTTCATGAGTCATTGGCCCTAATCCCAGCTACGTACCTGCTTGTCCGCGCCTCCTTTAAAGGCACCTGGCCCTCCATTATTCTAACCTGCTCTCCAAATTTGGGTTCTCCAGACGGACGCTCCTGCAAACAAGTTAGGGCCAGCTGTTCATGGACCACTGGCTCCGCCTGTTGCTAGTGTGAGTCAGCAAGACATCCGCAACAACTGCTTGGTTACAGCTGATTACTCCAACCTCTCCATTACAAAGAACATTAAACCATCGCTCAGCCTCCACCCAGCACATTGCAGCCCACACTGAAGGCAGCAAGCATGGTGTGTGAACCAAATCAGCCCACGGGGTGACATCCACAAGCACGCAACTGCCACGTGGGACCAAATATTTGACCAGAGGGAGTAGCTGAATATTTAGGTTAGAATACTGTTTATGACTATTTCATGCTGTATGCTGCAACAGGTTGACAGTGACACACAGCAGGAATTCTATTACTTAATTAACAAGCTGCTGTTTCCCTGATGAAGTACAGCAGGATAAACCTCCATGGCATCGTACTACTACGGCTGCGCATTTCTAGCATTCGCCGTTTAACTCTACATTTAGAGAGCACGTAGGCGATGCCACAGGCCATTCATTGCTATGTCTTAACTAAATGCTGCCAGATGCACATCATTTGTTGCTCAACTGGACTTTTTTTTCTAAATTCTACAAGTTTCAACAACAACATCTGTTCATAGGACCGTCCCAGGGAGTGATCACAGGAGGTAATTCAATACTCACTAAGGTTTAATGGATTTAAACCAGAAACTAGGCAACGTACAAAGAAAGTGACTATTTGATGGAGCTCCCCATGCTGTAAGGTCGATCAGCAATGTGTTAGCAAGAAAGAAAGCTGGATTTAAAGTGTGTGCAAGGCCCCACCTGGCTCCATGGCACAATTACTACAATCAAAGATTGAGACTCTCGGGGTAATAGCAAGGGAGCGTTTCCCGATGGAGATGCTGTCCTTCAAACAAGAAACCTCCTATCTGCCTGATCTCGTGATATACAGATTTCATGTGACTATTGCGATAAGTGCAGCAAGCTCTCCTGGTGTCCTGGGCAACACTTGCGTCAACGAGGATACTAAATAATATTCTGATATTCAACTTACTATTGGATATTCATGCAAGTCTACAGGTGCTTCATATCACATTAACATTGGTATCAAAACACAAATGTAATCGGGGCCGGGATTCTCCCCTACCCGGCGGAGCAGGAGGTCCCGGCGGGCTGGAGTGGGCAGCACGGTAGTGTTGTGGATAGCACAATCGCTTCACAGCTCCAGGGTCCCAGGTTCAATTCCGGCCTCGGGTCACTGTCTGTGCGGAGTCTGCACATCCTCCCAGTGTGTGCGTGGGTTTCCTCCGGGTGCTCTGGTTTCCTCCCACAGTCACAAAGATGTGCAGGTTAGGTGGATTGGCCATGATAAATTGCCCTTAGTGTCCAAAATTGCCCTTAGTGTTGGGTGGGGTTACTGGGTTATGGGGATAGGGTGGAGGTGTCAACCTTGGGTAGGGTGCTCTTTCCAGGAGCCGGTGCAGACTCGATGGGCCGAATGGCCTCCTTCTGCACTGTAAATTCTATGAAATTCTATGAACCACTCCGGCGTCGGGCCTCCCCAAAGGTGCGGAATTCTCCGCACCTTTAGGGGCCAGGCCGGCGCCGGAGGGGCTCCCGCTCCGCTGGCGCAAATGGCCTTTGGCGCCACGGTAGCTGGGGCTGAAAGGCCTTCGCCGGCCTGCGGAAGTCCGCGCATGCGCCGGAGCGTCAACGGCTGCTGACGTCATCCCGGCGCACGTGCGGGGGAAGGGTCTCTTCCGCCTCTGCCATGGTGGAGACCATGGCGGAGGGGAGGCGGAAGAAAAAGAGTGCCCCCGCGGTACAGGCCCGCCCGTCGATCGGTGGGTCCCGATCGCAGGCCAGGCTACCGTGGGGGCATTCCCCCAGGGTCAGATCGCCCCGCTCCCCCCCCCCCCCCCCAAAGAGCCCGCCCGCGCCGCCAATCCCGCCGGCACCAGAGGTGTTTTCATTCCCGCCGGCTGGGTTTGCTGTCAGCGGCGGGACTTCGGCCCATTGCGGACCGGAGAATCGCCACAGGGGGCAGGCCGACGGGCGTGATTCCCACCCACGCCGATTCCCGGGTGGCGGAGAATTCTGGCCACGGCAGGGGCGGGATTGACGGGAATTCCGCCCGGGGAGTTCACATCAAAAATGGAGAAAGTCTTACTTGCAAATGGACATGGCAACATGTTGGGATAGTCACTACCTAAATACTCATCACACTCGAGATAGAGAATGAGATCCCCCAAATATTTAAAATGCACAATGACAAGGAGGCAGGGGTTCAAGGTGCGAAGGGAAGTGTCCTGGAGGTTATTTAAGAAACATCAATAGAAAGATGAATGGGAGAGTATTCAAGATCGGAGATTTAATGGGCCTCCTTTATCAGAACCTAGCTTAGAAATATTCGTTCCACTCCTGAAGGATACGTGAAAATCACTCAACAGATCACATTTGTAGTGCCTTGTACATAGTGTACGGCCCCAAGGCATTTCAGCTTCAGTCAGAGGACAGACAGCATACCCCCGCAAAACAACCTCTATGGATCCCAAAGTTGGATATCTCTGGGCCACTGTCTGTGCGGAGAGTCTGCACGTTCTCCCCGTGTCTGTGTGGGTTTCCTCCGGGTGCTCCGGTTTCCTCCCACAGTCCAAAGATGTGCGGGTTAGGTGGATTGGCCATGCTAAATTGCCCCTAATGTCCAAAAAGGGTAGGTGGGGTTACTGGGATGGGGTTGAGGTGTGGCCTTGGGTAGCGTGCTCTTTCCAAGGGCAGTGCAGACTCGATGGGCCGAATGGCCTCCTTCAGCACTGAAATTCTATGATTCAAACAGCCCCCTTCTGCAGTATATGATTCCACACAGCGTTGGAGATTGGTTTGGATAGTTTCTAAGCTTTGTTTTTGAAAGACTACTGGATGGAAAATTTTAGCTCTTATGAATGCTTTGATAGAGTTTTCTTTTTTCTTGGGGATGGGGCGGGGGGGGGGGGGAAGTCTCAGAAGGAATCAAAGGTGTTTTAGGGTCTCAATTGCAAAGAGGTAGCTGATACATACTTGGAACCTATAGGACTACAGACGAAGAGCTGGCAAGCAAGATTTGGCTAGATGGGCTCAATGGCCTCCTTCCGACACCGTACACTTTCTATGTTGCTATTAAATGGACTTGGACCGAGGTCAAATGCAAGCAAGAGTTTTGAATTACCTCAAATCTACAGAGGGCAGAACATGGGATGCTGGTGTGGAATAGTCAAGTCTTGAGGTAATGATGGCATGGACAAGGGTTTGAGGCAAATAAGGTGAGGAGGAGCAAGGCAAGGCAAAATTGAAATGAGCAGTATTAATGATGGGACAAAATAAGTGATCAAATCATCTCAGGGTCAAATATATAGAATTACGGGAATTGAACCGTGCTGCTGGCCTCCTTGGTCTGCTTTCCAAGCCAGGGATTCAGCCCTGTGCTGAACCAGCCCCCAGGAGACCATTCGGCCCATCAAGTCTGCACCAGCCCTTGGAAAAAGCATCCGACCTAAGCCCAACCCCCACCCGATCCCAGTAACCCAACCCAACCTTTTTGGACATCAAGGGCAATTTAGAATTGCCAATTCACCTAACCGGCAAGGAAAGGGATGGAATCTGGAGCAAGGGAACAGACTTTATGGCAGGAATCATAGACAGTGGCTTTGCTCTTCCCAATATTTAGCTGGAGACATTTTCTGCTCCTTCAGTGCTGAATGCCGGGCAAGTATTCTGACAACTTTAGACAGTGCAGGGGTGAAAGTAGAATCCTATGTTGTCAGGATACACGCAGAATCTGAAATTATGTTTACGAACGATGTCACCCAAGGACAGCGTGTAGCCAGGAACTAGGATGGCGTCAAGTGTAGATCTTTGATAAAGACTTTGAGGGACACCAGACTGTAAAAGCAATTTCCGCAATGCAAACGCTGAACCCAAAGCAAGTGAAAAAAATCTGTTCTGTCATGCAAAACCCCTCCCACTCTCCATTAAAGGAGATCAGGAGAGCTGTAAACAAAGCCAGGATTTAGTTATGTCCAGTTCCGACTGACTCTCGCTCCCACTTTAAACCCCAAATTAATTCTAATCAACAATGGCCACACAAAACTTCCATTTATCTTGCATCTTTATCAGTGAAACATCCCAAAATGCTTAACAGGAGTGATTATCAAACCAAATCTGACAATGAGACACATCAGCAGATATTGGGGCAAATGGAAAGCTTGGTTAAAGTGGCAGGGTTGGTGGAGCATCTTACTAGAGGCGAGAGGAGAGAGGCAGAAAGACCCGTGATGGGGCAGGAAAGGTAGCAATTGCAGAATATATTTGTCTTGGCATCCGGCAGCCAATGGTGGAGTAATGAAAATCAGAAATGCACAGGAGGTCAGATTTGAAGGAATATGGGACCTGGTGAGGTTGAAAGTAGGAGGAGATTACAAAGGCAGGGAGAGGGGTTGGGGGTGACAAGGCCATGGAGCGATTCAACAATGAGAAATTTAAAATCAAAGAGTTGTCAGACTGGGAACCAATATAGGATAGTGACAGGCAGGGTGATGGGCAAGTAAGGCTTGGTCTGAATTAGGATGGGGCACCATTAATTATAAATAATTACTGACAGCTATCCACATTGGGGTGGCACGGTGGCACAGTGGTTAGCACTGCTGCCTCGCGCGCCGAGGACCCGGGTTCTATCCCAGCCCCGGGTCGCTGTGCATGTGGAGTTTGCACATCCTCCACGTGTCTGCATGGGTCTCACCCCCACAACCCAACAATGTGCAGGCTTGGTAGATTGGCCACGATAATTGTCCCTTAATTGGGAAAAAAATAACTGAATACTCTATTTTATTTACAAAATTACAGTTATCCACATTAAGATACGATTATTGTCTAAGTCTACTCTTGCATCAGAAGGCATGCAATCTGTGTGGGTAAAGCTGAGGAATCACCAAGGAAGAAAAGACCCTAACAGTGGTCAGGATGTGTGGGGGTGAAGATAAAATATGTGTGTAAGCTAGCTAATAATATAAAAGACTGCAAGAGATTTTTCCGATATATAAAAGAGAGGCAAGAATGGACATTGGGCTACTGGAAAATGAGGCTGGAGACGTTGTAGTAGGGAAAAAAGAAATGGCAGAGGAACTGAATAGGTACTTTGCATCAGTCTTCACGGTGGAAGACACCAGTGGCATACCAGAACTGAGAGTCAGGGTGCAGAGGCGAGTGTAGCGGCCATCACTAAGGAGAAGTTGGACTACACCCCAGGGTTCTGAAGGAGATGGCTGAGCAGATTGTGGAGGTATTGGTGGTCACCTTTCAAGAATCACTGGAGGCAGGGAAGGTCCCCGAGGACTGGAAAATGGCTAATGTAACACTGCTGTTTAAGAAGAGAGGGAGGTAGGGCAGCACGGTAGTATAGTGGTTAGCATTGCTGCCTACGGCGCTGAGGACCCGGGTTCGAATCCCGGCCCTGGGTCACTGTCCGTGAAGAGTTTGCACATTCTCCCCTTGTCTGCGTGGGTTTCACCCCTACAACCCAAAAGATGTGCAGGATAGGTGGATTGGACATGCTAAATTGCCCCGTAATTGGAAAAAATAATTGGATACTCTAAATTTTTAAAAAAAGAAGAGAGGGAGGCAGAAATTATAGGCCGGTTAGCCCGACTTTGGTTGTTGATAAGATTAGAGAGTCTATTATTAAGGATGTGATTGCAGAGTACTTGGAAGTGCAGGGCAAAATAGGTCTGAGTCAGCCCGGCTTCATCAAGGGGAGGTCACGCCTGACAACTCTGTTACAGTTCTTGAGGGAACGGGACAAAGGAAAACCAGTGGACGTTTTCTATTTGGGTTTCTGCTGTAATGGGAAGAACCCCACTTTGTCGAGTCTCTTCTCATAACCTGGTACCATTCTACTAAACTGCTTTCTCACACTCCTTAAGGCCTTCATATACTTCCCAGAATTGTTCACAATGCTCCAACTGAGGCTCAGGTAGGGTGTTGTAAGCTTTTTTGTTTTTGTATTTGATTTCCAATGTCAGTATTTTTAGTAGCCCTTCAACTCATCCGGTCAAATTCAAAGAGCTGTGCACATACACTCCCAAGAGAATTGGTATGACACTGGATAAATACAAATTATAGATAAAGTTAAATAGTTTGATCTTAAAAGGGGGTGCAGGAACTGACACCTGGGGTTGGCTGTATACAAAGCTTTGAAGGTGGCAGGATAACTGAATATGGTCATGAACCTGCCAAAAAAACAAATTAAACTGACGAGGAATGGCACCTTTAACACTCGAACAGTTTCAGAGGCATAATCAGAAATATGTCAACACCAAATCAAGAGAAGATATATCACGAGGGATGACCGTACGTTTAGTCAAAAATGAATTTGAAGTGAGGTCCTAGAAGATGAGCAGCACGGTAGCATTGTGGATAGCACAATCGCTTCACAGCTCCAGGGTCCCAGGTTCGATTCCGGCTTGGGTCACTGTCTGTGAGGAGTCTGCACATCCTCCCAGTGTGTGCGTGGGTTTCCTCCGGGTGCTCCGGTTTCCTCCCACAGTTCAAAGATGTGCAAGTTAGGTGGATTGGACATGATAAATTGCCCTTAGTGTCCAAAATTGCCCTTAGTGTTGGGTGGGGTTACTGGGTTATGGGGATAGGGTGGAGGTGTTAACCTTGGGTAGGGTGCTCTTTCCAGGAGCCGGAGCAGACTCGATGGGCCGAATGGCCGCCTTCTGCACTGTAAATTCTATGATCTATGAGAGAAATTAAGAGGTGGATGGGTTTAAAATAAGAACTGTGGGAGCAGGTAGTTGAAGACACAAGACAGAGTGAGAAGAAGACATGAGCCACGGAAGGGATAGACAGTGGCATCGTGCTGGAATTTAAGTTCAATCAATAAATCTGGAATTGAAAGTTAGTCTCAGTAAAGGTGACCATGAAATCATCATGGATTGTTGTAAAAACCCATCTGGTTCAATAATGTCCTTTAGGGAAGGAAATCTGCCACCCTTACCGGGTCTGGCCTACATGTGGCTCCAGATCCACAGCAATATGGTTGGCTCTTTATTCTGAAATGGCCTAGCAAGCCGCTGATTTCAAGGGCAATTAGGGAGGGCATAAATACTGCCTTGCCACATCTCAAGAAAAAAGAAAGGTGGGGATGAATAGCTTATTTGGCAGCAGGAGATTACAGATCGAAAGGGCTGAGGATGATGGGATTTAAAACACAAGAGAATCTGAAATTGAAGATACTGAGATACCAGGGACCAATTGTGGATTATAGCGAGGACTCGTGCGGTAGACGAACAGGACTTGGAGGGAGACAGGTTATAGGAGGGAGACAGGTTATAGGGGGGAGGGAGGGACAGGTTTTAAAAAGGAGAGAGTCAGATGAGTTTACGGTTAGTGCGTAAAACGTTTGGTTGTACAGAACAGGAGTATTGCTGAAATTTGTTTCTCAATTCTGAGATTTTTCATCTCGCACTCATCCAGGACATTTACAGGGACACAATGCAAGGTAAATCAACACGTTTTTATTGTATGTGGAGCGAGTTCTGATTAATTGGCAAGTTGACTCTGATAGAGGCATTGCCATGGAGAATGCACCAGTTGACGGTGACAGACAGTTAACTGGCAAGCATGGTTTAAAATTTAAAAACAGACAGCTTGCCTCTAGTTGTTCAAGGCATTGCCCGGAGCAAAGAATCAGCAAAAAAAAAATGGCTGTCACTCATTCAGCTGAAACAGTAGTAATATGTGCAAATGTTCCCCGTCTGCAAAGTACAGGGCCCGGTACATTAATATGTGAAACTTCCAGAACACACAAACGAGTCACACTGCGAGCCGGGCTGGATCTTAATTGGATGTCAGCGGAATTTGCTTCGGATTATTTAGCAAATGTTGTCCAAATGAGGAATCACATCAACTGTCGGACACAGTTTTTAGTTTTGCAAGCATGGGTTGGCTGCGTATGGGCTTTACCTTGCCTGCTGTGAATAACAGAAGGGGCGTGCTGTTTGATAGGATCCACCAGTCTGTGGGATGAACAGTCTGCTTACCAATGCTGATATTCACATATCACATTTATCATTTGTGTGATCGGCAGAACATCTTTTGGCTTGATTGTTGCATCCTGCTACTGGTGAATGCCACTCGTGTGGCTACTGCATAGTAGCAGGGTGAAACTAGCTGTTTCACCCTGCATTGTTCACATTTTTGATATCCCTCATCTTTCCAGGGTAATTGGAGCACTTATCAGGTTGAAAGTGACAGCCTTAGACCCGTTCATGAGTGCGAGGTATACAGCACGATCTGATCAGGGGAGCCATTCTCCCACAGGATGCCTTTGATGCAACCTATTTCTGCCTCAAGCTTGCAAGGTGAGGGGCTTAGACCCTATATACAAGATGTCAGTGTGGGTTAGGTGGATTGGCCATGCTAAATTGCCCTTAGTGTCCAAAAAAAAGGTTAATTGGGGTGACTGGGTTAAGAGGATGGGGTGGAGGAGGTGTGTGCTTGAGTAAGGTTCCCTTTCCATGGGCTGGTGCAGACTCGATGGGCTGAATAGCGGCCTCCTTCTGCAGTGTAAATTCTATGAATCTATCAACAGGTGCATTCTCCATGCAACACCTCTACCAATCAGCACTTTCCTCGCACAATCCAAAGCTGATTTCCCTTACGCCATATTCTTGTAAACGCCCAAATGAGTGCAAGACTTCACATTAAAAAAAAGACTGTTTTTTTCAGCAATAGTCTAATTACAGAGTGTGCTGGATGAGGCGCCAGCAGGACAACATTTGAATAATCCAATCTGCAGCTGACTGAGGAATGGTGGAGGGTTTCAGCAGCAGAAGCTATGAAGTAGGAGCATAGACATGGACAATGTTTATGAAAATAGCTATTTGCAATGGAAGGCATAGGGTCAGAAGCTCAGTTTTATGGGGTGATGTGTGGCAGGATGTTGCTCAGGACACCAGGAGGAAAACTAACCACTCTTGGAATCCTTCCTCTCCACCTGAACTACAGAGGCACAATGCCTCAATCTCAACCAGAAGACAGAATCTTGCAAAGCAGCAATCCAGCAGTACTACATAGTCAACCAGATCATACACTGATGTCCCAGAGTAAGACCTGGCTATACAGACCTGATCTATTCTATGTATAAACCACTAGAATCTTTGGTTATGATCTAGCTTGTTACTCACTGCGGGTGTCAGTCACTCCAATCTGTTCCAGTTTCTCTCTAGCTCCTTGGTATCAAAGTCACTTTGGAGTCAAGGCTGAATTGAAATGTAACTGTGCGGAAATAAAATTCTGCATAGAACTTTAGATGGCACATGGAAAAAGACAGTACACAAACCCACAACCGAATGCACCAACTCCCACAAGCAGGTTAACGCGAGTTATTAATGAAGCCATATCCATTATCTGAACAAATGAATGTGGATATACTGAGGGACATGGGAAAGTTTTTGCAAACAACATTACTTTGAGTCAACATCCACAGCACATCCCTTCAGATATATACTTTTGATATTAGATTTTGAATATTCCCCCCCTCCCCAAACTAAGAAACACGCCAAGTTGAAAATGAAAAATGAAATGAAAATCGCTTATTGTCACAAGTAGGCTTCAAATGAAGTGACTGTGAAAAGCCTCTAGTCGCCACATTCCGGCGCCTGTTCGGGGAGGCTTGTAGGGGAATTGAACCGTGCTGCTGGCCTACCTTGGTCTGCTTTAAAAGTCAGCTATTTAGCCCTGTGCTAAACCAGCCCCTGATCCACAATCAGCAATAGTTTCTAGATTCTTAGATCAACTGTCTGGATGCAACTAAACTGGATAAATAAACTAAAGCCTCCCTCGCCAGGTTTCATAGAAGCATTTTCCAACAAGAGTAGAAATTAAGAGTAAAAACATCTCTAACGCTGGACATATTGAGACCACTCAAAACTGTTCAAATTAACCCAAGCGGGAATTAAACCATGGACCATTCCTGCTGCATGGCTTTGTACAACAGCGGAGTGAATGACTCATCATACCACTGGGGGATTTACTGTCAACAATTCACCTGACACAGATAGGTCACAAAACTGAAATTGTTCAACTCTCAGCAATGACAAATAATTTAATTCTTCAGAATAAATGGCAACACAGAAACAAAATACTTGCCTTTAGTAAAGGAGCAGAGTCAAAACCAAATTGCCTCAAAATAAGATGGAAATAACTTTAAAGCTCTCAGAATAGAAATAGCAGACATCACATTGTGTCTTACAATGGTTGTCCCTGTTTAGGGAATCTTCCAAACCGAACTATCTGCCAACAAAATACATTACTTTGCACACATGCTGCGTCATAACTCAGTTCTGTAAAAGGCACATCCTACATCTTCTTGCAGGTGATCACTTGCCAACGAGTATGATTGTCCACCTAAGAACTCAATGTCACTGGTCATGGGTTCTGTGGCTGAACCTAGAACCGCATCTCCAACTGCACACTTGGCAGGTATTTCCGGGAGACGGGATGGGTCCTTGGGCTATGGATCACAGATAGTCCTTTCTCAGACTCCTTTTTTGTACCTCCTTTGTAGTCAGGTGTTTGCGAACCATTGTGTCCCTTCAATCCGGAGTTTCCTCCAAGTAGGGCTCTTCTGAGCAAGGGTCGCTCAGGTGTTGATGTCTAGCTGCATTTCTGAATAAGCCTTCAGAGTGACTTTGAAGTGTTTCATTTGTCCTCCTCTTGTTGGAAGCTTTTCTTGAGCTGGGCAAAGGTAATTTGCTTTGGCAGTCAAGACCGTGACATCTCAGCGCGGTCCAGCGGAGTTGGAGTTGATTTCGGATGACCATGGCCTCATGCTGGTGCTCTTGGCTCCTTCTATGACACTGATATTGGTACTCCGGTCCTCCCAGCTGATGCGGAGAATAAATCTCAGACAGCATTGATGGTACCTCTCCAGGGCCTTGAGGTGGCACTTGTACCTAGTCCAAGTTTCTGAGCCGTAGAGAAGAGTTGGGAGGACAGCCCCCTTGTACACAAGGATCTTGGCATCAACATGGATGCTGCAATCTTCAAAGCCTCTCATCCTTTGGCATCCGAAGGAGGTGCTCGAGGATTGGATACGATATTGGATCTCCACATCGATGTCAGCCTTAGATGAGAGGCTCCTCAGGTAGGGAAAATGTTCCACGTTTGGATGGGGTTTCTCTGTTGATCTTGCCCTGGGGTCAAAGACTGAAGTCTTCTTGTGGTTGATTCTTCAGTACGCTTCTGTAAGGAGTCAAGCATGGCATGGAGTTTCTCGTCTATATACATCACGATTAAAAACCAAATCTTAATTGTTCTGCTGATCACTGGTTAGGTTATAGGCCATTAACACCAAAGCACCTTCTTCAGCTGTACACACACAGACTTCACAAATAACCATTATTTCCAAGGTGGTCCAGATAGCTTAGCAAGTTTATCCTGACAGTATGCATGTCCTGCAGATCCCTTTGATTCAGCAACTTGGAGGACAGATTTACTGAGCCACTTGGCTAAGGAGATGACATCCATAGAATCCCTAGTGTAGAAGGAGGCCATTCAGCCCATCGGGTCTGCAGCAACCCTCCAAACTCCACTCACCTCACCCTATCCCCGTAACCCCACCTAACCTGCCTATCTTGGAAGGAATAAACCATTTGATTTCTAGTTTGTCTACAGAACTTGCAATAACCGAGAACACAACCCCTTGTAACCATCAGATCACTCCAACACCACTTAGCACATCACTGAACTAGAATTTTAAAAATCAAAAGCACGTGAAAAAAAAAACACGCATGGTAGAAAGACACCACACATCAGAACAAATTCTGAACTATATTACTACCCCAACCCCTGGCATATCACTGTATCATTTGACACACACACAGAGTCACCATACTGACCGTCTCTGTCTTCATCGTGTATATTTAGGTACAAATATTCCAGTCCCCTCCCTTTCTTGTTATGTTCTGCACCTTGGAGTTTGGCCATGAGTGTGGTCTTTCCTGAGCCATCCTCGCCTACAGAGAGAGAGAGATAAGCATTCATCAGCAGTTACAAATAATGAAGCTGTGAACAAGGTGGAGAAATAGCAAGAAGCAAATCCCATTCCCCAATGCAGAAAACATTTGTTTATATTTCAAAAAATGATTAAAATAGTCTACTTCAATGCAGGCATTACATATAAAATCTATCATTTGCTGGCACATTCGCCCATCACTTAATACTTTTCCTTGCCTGTTGTAATCATTCACTTCCAGCAATTAGAGAAACGATTAAGGCAGCCGATTTACATTTGTCGTGTGCACAGATTATCCCATTAATTTCATACTTACCTAACACGAGGATATTTTTCCCAGTGGGTAGTTTGGATCGAGAGCGGGTGGAGACTTCACTCAGGATGGAAGTCCTGCAGAGACAGGGGAGGGGGTTAAAAAGTCATTTTCGGATCACCAGCATTTACCATGACAGTCACTCCCCCCACTAGGCCTGGTACTGCCCATTGCCTCCCTCATTGTAGACACTCCTTACAAAATCTGCCTCTATGGCCAAACTTAGGGGTGGGGAGGGGATCTATGCCAATATCTCCCTGTGTGGCTCAATGCAGCCTGAGAATGGGCTGGTAGAAGTCTCGGGGGGGGGGGGGGGGGGTTGTTCAATTAAAGGCGCTTCCATCAGCTTAAATTTTAAAATTAAAAACGAGTTGCTGTTTTGGGGGGGGGGGGGGGGGGGATTTGATAATAAAAAACAAACCCGCCCGCCCGCGTACTGACCGAGCGGGGAGGCGGAGGGGAACCAGGAGGAGGAGGAGGAGGGCCCGCCCGCCCGGGCCGCCGCTCCCACGCCCGCTCGCCCCATCAGGCGGCGGCTCCGCCGGGAGGGAGGGGAGGAGGGGTCGCCGGTACCGCCGCCCGGCCCGGCTCGGCCCACCTACCACAGGTTCTGCCCCTCGTCCTCCTCCGCTGCCGCCTCCTGGCCCTCCGGCGCGCCTCCCTGCTGCAGCTTCCTCTCCCCCACGGGCGCCATCTTCGCCACTGCGGCCGGCTGCCCGCCGTGACGTCACCGCCCCGGCAACCGCAGGACCCCGGCAGGGCGGCCGCGGCTGGCGCCTGTTCTCTCATCAACATCAACCGCCAGCCAGCATACCCCCCCCCGCCGACCCTTTGTTTAATGGCATGGCGTCTATTTCTGTTTCCGAATGTTATTTTTTTGTCAGGCAGCTGTGCGGGCAGCGGTTCAGGGCCAGGTCCCCCTATGTAGGGGAGGGGCGGTGGTGACTTCCAATGACGTCATTGGGATGGTGTGATGATCTGCGTAAAGCAATTCTGCCCAGAACATTATACCCGACCTCCGACCACCAGGTGGCAGGGTGAACCCACCTCGTGACCCTGTGTCTGGGAAGTTGGGAGTAAGTCATGTTGGTGGATAAAGGTATTTTGCAGCAGCTCTCCAATAGTAGTTTGTGTTTTATTTATTCCAGTTATTTTACCACGCAGTTGTTTCATAATAAATTATTTCAACTCGATGTTCTGTAGTGTATCATTCATATCGGCCAATCCACAGAACATGACAGTTGGGAAGGGGAATTAAGGTGATACCATCTGCTGTCCCTGCCGACCAACCGCCACCTCCCTGTGCGTTCCCAACAAAGACTCAACGGTCAAAACACAAAGAGGAGTTGCCTCAGGATCCTGGTGCTCCCTCCCTAACAGCACTGTGGGTGCATCTACGCCACAGCTGCTCAGGAAGGCAGCTCACCGTCACCTTCTCAAGGGTAATTAGGGATGGGCAATGAACGCTGGCCTCGCCAGCGAAGCCCACATCTCGTAAGTGAATTTTTAAAAGCATGATCACAGGGTTCAGATTCTCAAAATCTTGACGTTGAGCCAGCAGGAACATGCTACTACTAATAATAATCTTTATTGTCACAAGTAGGCTTACATTAACACTGCAATTAAGTTACTGTGAAAAGCCCCTAGTCGCCACATTCTGGCACCTGTTCGGGTACACAGTCGGTATTCCCGTACCAGCCTCCCCGGACAGGCGCCGGAATGTGGTGATTAGGGGCTTTTCACAGTAACTTCATTGAAGCCTACTCGTGACAATAAGCGATTTTCATTTCATTCAGAGGGAGAATTCAGAATGTCCAATTCACCAAATAGCACTGTGTGCAAATTGGCTGCTGTATTTCCTTCCTTATAGCTGTCATAACCACAGGCACTGGGACATTAATGAAACCTTAAAAGCAGGTCATGGGACCCTTATGAGACTGGGGGATTGATAATCCAAATGATGGAATACACACGCCCCCACTGAGTGGTGGGGTACCCCGTCTACATCCTATATAAAACCGGAGGGCCATGAACTGTGGGCTGGCTCCTGTGGTAGAGTAATTGCTCTTGTTCTGTAGCATTAAATCTTTTTCCCTTGACTCTATCTTTTCAGCTCGTTGTGGACTCCTTTCCCGACCTTATAAGAATAGCAGTGACTGCATTTTGAAAGTACTTCATGGGTTGTTAACCGCTCTGGCGTGCCTGCTGGTCGTGAAAGGCACTAAATAAATGCAAGTCTCTCTTGGATCCCAACCTTCTATATGTCATGGCAGGTCTCTGACAAAAATTGAGGCACACATCCTATTTTCTCTGCCTTCTTCCCTCACTGGGAACATCATTTTTAACTTCTCCCTGTCATCCCACCTGTTTTTTTTTACCTCTCCCTGAGTCTCACTTTCTGTGCAGGTGAATGGGACTGTAGTGATATCGTGGTTGTCTTGTAATTCACAGACTGACCACTAGCGGCCTCTTTAGTATATAAGTGAATGTTAGAGCCAGGAGACCGTGGACTGAGTAGGGAGCAGAGAGAGAGATAGTGGTTTGTGCATATTCCTACTGTTGTTTTTTTAATTTAGGGACAATTTGGCATGGCCAATCCACCTAGCCTGCACATCTTTGGGTTGTGGGGGCAAAACCCACGCAGACACGGGGAGATTGTGCCAACTCCACACGGACAGTGACCCAGAGGCGGAATCGAACCTGGGACCTCAGCGTCGTGAGGCAGCAATGCTAACCACTGTGCCACCATGCTGCCCGGCATCTGTTGTTTTATAATAATATAATCTTTATTGTCACAAGTAGGCTCACATTACCACTGCAGTGAAGTTACTGTGAAAAGCCCCTAGTCGGCACATTCCGACTTCTGCTGTTCGGGTACACAGAGGGAGAATTTAGAATGTCCAAATTACCTAACAGCATGTCTTTCGGGACTTGTGGGAGGAAATCGGAGCACCTGGATGAAACCCAGGCAGACACAGGGAGAATGTGCAGACTCCGCACAGACAGTGACCCAGGCCGGGAACCAAACCTGGGAATCTGGCGCTGTGAAACAACAGTGCTAGCCACTGTGCTACCTTGCCGCCAAGGTAGTTTTGTATACATTTGACCTAGGTTAATGTTAATAAATCTTTTATAGCTTTAGCTACAAGTGTTCTTGTAATATAAATCAGCCCATCCCACAAGGACATCACACGGTACCAGGAATGGGGTATTAAACACTGAGAAACAACCTGCTACAAGGTCCATAGGGATTTGAAGATTTTGCAGACTGCAGGAATGAACTACATGGAGTCGTTGAAGCCACCAATGAGTCTCAGATTTCATGGTAATCTGGTAATCAGCAACTGGTGTGTGTTTAAACAACAATTTAATTTGTTTCATGCTGCAGTAAATTTAAAAGATCAATCTGATTTGCATAAGGTAGTGATACTTCTAACAGCGGCAGGGCCCGAAGCAATTGCCGTGTTTGATATGTTTAAATTTGCAAACGATGAAGGTAGTAAAAATTTTAACAAAGTAATTCGAAGATTTGATATGAACATTGCACCCCCAGAAAGAATGAAACTTATGAACACTGTGTTTAGATCACGTTTACAGAAAACAGAAGAGTCCATAGATAATTTAATCGCTGATTTAAAGTTAAAAGCTAAAACCTGTAATTTTTCTGCGGTGGAATCTTCCCACATTCGGGACCAGATTGAGTTTGGTGTGAATGAAAATAAGGTGAGGGAGCGTATGGTGAGGGAATCAGAGCTGTCTTTGGGCCAAACAGCGAAGATTTATCAGGCTCACGCAGCACAGCATTCAAAAATTTTTCTCAGTAATGACAGCGTCTTCTTGGAGGAAAGCACTCCGGTTCCGAAAAGGCGAGAAACTTCCAAAAAAAGGCGGGAAAATTCCTGCAACTCCCCGCACACCAAGAGTCAGGTTAAAATCAGGACAAAGTATTTCTGTGGAAAAGATGTGGTCAAAGGCCCAAATTAAGGCAGTGTCCAGCGTTTGGCAAGTTTTGTTCCAGATGCAAAGGAAAAAAAAAATCACTTTGCCCAGAATTGTTACTCTCAGCTCAACCCCAGCTCAGTCAGCCGAGTAGAAGACACAGTCTCCAGTGATGAAACAATCATTGTTTGTTGGAGTAATAACAGAAAAAACATTTTTTTTGGAGACATCAAAAAATTCTTCAGCACTGAAAAAAATGCAAACTGAATGGTACAGTAGTCCAATTGAAGTTAGACACTGGTGCCAAAGCCAATTTAATCAGCATGACTGAAAACCCTAAAAATTCAACCGATTAGAAGAAATCACAAAATATTTCTGACAGATTATAATGGTTCAAGCATTAAATTGTGCTTGTGACCTGTGTGTGTGGTAAAGAACACAGTTTATTCCATCCCATTCTGTATTGTATCCAAAGGCTTGGATTCATTGTTTGGTGATCAGTCACGTGAAGAATTGGGTCTAGTGCAGTTGGTCTATTGCATCCACTAAGGATTGTATCAACACCCCAACTATTCTGAGAACATTATCAGCAAATTCTGTTTAGCACAGGGCTAAATTGCTGGCTTTGAAAGCAGGCCAGCAGCACGGTTCGATTCCCATAACAGCCTCCCCGAACAGGCACTGGAATGTGGCAACTAGGGGCTTTTCACAGTAACTTCATTTGAAGCCTACTCGTGACAATAAGCGATTTTCATCAATGTGTTCACTGATTTTAGTGCACAATTATTCGCCAACGAGATACAATTTAAAGAAGATGCATTATCTAAAGCACCGATACAAACTAGCAGTAGTGAAATTGCTGACGATGTAGATCTACATGTCAATCTGATTTCTACCCTACCACCCGTATCAGATACAAAACCACAAGTTATCAAGAAGATAGAAGAACCTACCAATGGGGTAAATTCCATGGTATTGTGAAACAAAAAAATGGTGATGCTCGTATAGGCATGGATCCCACGAAAAAAGTGTACATATTGTAAAACAATCATTACAGAAAGCAGTGGCTAGCCAATCTGATCCAACACAAATTCTATGATTTTATGATATCTCGTGAGTCAGATGACATCAGACTGACTAGGGAGCTGAGAGAGAGAGATAGTGATTTGGGCATGTTCATACTGTTATTTCTCTGTTGTTTTCACAGAATCATAGCATTTACAGTGCAGAAGGAGGCCATTCGGCCATTGAGTCTGCACCGGCCCTTGGAAAGAGCACCCTACCCAAGTCCACACCTCCACCCGGTGCCCGTAACTCAGTCACCCCACCTAACCTTTTTGGACACCAGGGGCAATTTAGTATAAAGGAGGACATCAATTTGTTAATCCTAACAAAAAAGGGCTTTGGGAGAAAAATAGAACATAGAAAAATACAGCACAGAACAGACCCTTTGGCCCACGATGTTGTGCCGAACCTTTGTCCTTGATTAATCATAGATTATCATATAATTTACAGTGCAGAAGGAGGCCATTCGGCCCATCGAGTCTGCACTCGATAACCCCATATCCCCATAACCCAGTAACCCCGCCCAACACTAAGGGCAATTTTGGACAACAAGGGCAATTTAGCATGGCCAATCCACCTAACCTGCACAGTCTTTGGACTGTGGGAGGAAACCGGAGCACCCGGAGGAATCCCACGCAAACACAGGGAGAACGTGCAGACTCCGCACAGACAGTGGCCCAAGCCGGGATCGAACCTGGGATGCTGGAGCTGTGAAGCAACTGTGCTAACCACTGTGCTACCATGCTGCCCTTTTTTATTAATTTTGATATATTTGACCCACAGTTAATGTTAATAAATCGTTTATAGCTTTAGCTGCAAGTGTTCTTGTAATATAAATCAGGCCATCCGACAAAAACATGACAGGAACCTTTATCTTTAGCAGCACGGTAGCACAGTGGTTAGCACTGTTGCTTCACTGCGCCAGGGTCCCAGTTTCAATTCCTGGTTTGAGGAGTCTGCACGTTCTCCCTGTGCCTGCGTGGGTTTCCTCCGGGCGCTCCGGCATCCTCCCATAAGTCCCGAAAGATGTGCTTGTTAGGTAATTTGGACATTCTGAATTCTCCCTCTGTGTGTACCCGGACAGGCTCCAGAATGTGTCGACTAGGGGGCTTTTTACAATAACTTCATTGCAGTACTAATGTAAGCCTACTTGTGACAATAAAGATTATTAGTGTAAAAGCTCCTGTTGGTCACGTGCGTAGGCCTGACCAACATAAAAAATCTAAACCAGGCATAGAACAGTACAGCACAGAACAGGCCCTTCGGCCCTCAATGTTGTGCTGAGCAATGATCACCCTACTCAAACCCACGTATCCACCCTATACCCGTAACCCAACAACCCCCCCCCCCCCCTTACTTTTTAGGACACTACGGGCAATTTAGCATGGCCAATCCACCTAGCCCGCACATCTTTGGACTGTGGGAGGAAACCGGAGCACCCGGAGGAAACCCACGCACACACGGGGAGGACGTGCAGACTCCGCACAGACAGTGACCCAGCCAGGAACCGAACCTGGGACCCTGGAGCTGTGAAGCATTTATGCTAACCACCATGCTACCGTGCTGCACGAATGTGTGTTCCTTTCCCAGCTGGCATAGAAGCAGGAGGCCCCAAGATTCATCAGGTATTGGAGATGCTCACCACAGAGCTAAAGACAAAGGTTACATGGATTTTGAATCATTTTGAATCTTTATTCGTGGCACAAGGCACACCAGTTGGGAAAGAACCGCTGGTCTAATTAATGTGTTTTTCATCTGTGCCATTCAGTGGCTCCACAGTGACCCCATTGGTTTCTTAGTGAACTGCAGCTGTGACAATTCCACATCTGACCTACAGTGTCACTGTGGAACACATCTAGACCAATTCTTCACCCTAAACAATAACTCCAAACAATGTAGAAACCATTGTGGGTTCTCTGGAAGAGCGATGCATCTGGTCGCACTCCGCCATATTTCCCTGCAGGCTTGCAATATGTTTCCGCCCCTCAGCCTTCACCAATTCCCTTTTGGAAGCCAAGATTGAATGGTCTTCTCAAGGACAGTGCATTCCACATCCAAATCATTCGCTGTTTAATAAAACTTTTTCCTCATTGTTGTTGGTTCCTTTAAGACTCAGCTTCAATCTGTGTCCTTTGGTTCTTGATCCTACTGCCAGAGGGAACAGATTTTCTTTGTCTAAAATAAAAGCAAAGTACTGCGAGCGCTGGAAATCTGAAATAAAAGCAGCAAATGCTGGGTCTGTGGAGAAAGGAACAGTTAACGGTTCGAGTCCATATGACCTTTCAGAGCTGAAGAGGGGTAGCAATGTGGCGGGTGAGAATCTACGTTCTCTCCACCTATTCTGTCTGGGCTCCTCGTGATCCTGAATTAAATCTCCTCAACCTTCTGTTCTCTGAAGGAGAACATTCCCAGGTTCTCCAATCTGGCTGTGGATTTACATAGCGCCATCCGTGTTGGAAAACATCTCAAGATGCTTCGCACGAGCAACTGTCAAATAAAATTTACGCTGAGCAGGAGAAGACCATTTCAGGACAGCACGGTAGCACAGCGGCTAGCACTGTGGCTTCACAGCTCCAGGGTCCCAGGTTCGATTCCCGGCTTGGGTCACAGTCTGTGCGGAGTCTGCACGTTCTCCCCGTGGCTGCGTGGGTTTCCTCCGGGTGCTCCGGTTTCCTCCCACAGTCCAAAGATGTGCAGGTTAGGTGGATTGGCCATGCTAAATTGCCCTTAGTGTCCACAAAGTTTAGGAGGGGTATTGGGTTACGGGGTAGGGTGGAAGTGAGGACTTAAGCGGGTCGGTGCAGACTCGATGGGCCGAATGGCTTCCTTCTGTACTGTATGTTCTATATCTATATCATTCGGCCCCTCAAACCTGCTCTGCCATTCAATAAGATCTTGATAATTGGCCTCAACTCCACTCTCCATATCCCTTCATTCTTCAAGTTTATCTCACCGTTGAATATATTCATAGAGTCAGAGATTTTACAGCAAGGAAAATCGGCCCATCGTGTCTGTGCTGGCCATCAAGCACCTGTCTGTTCTAAACCTATTTTCCATCACTTGGTCCAGAGCCGTGTACGCTCTAGCATTTCAGGTGCTCACCTAATTACTTATTTATTTATTTATTTATTTAATTTTAGAGGACCCCCAATTCAATTTTTCCAATTAAGGGGCAATTTAGCGTGGCCAATCCACCCAACCTGCACATTTTTGGGCTGCGGGGGTGAAGCCCACGCAAACGAGGAGAACGTGCAAACTCCACACGGACAGTGACCCAGAGCCGGGATCGAACCTGGGACCTCGGCGCTGTGAGGCCTCAGGGCTAACCCACTGCGCCACCGTCACCTAAATACTTCTTAAATGTTGTGCGGGTTCCTGCCTCTACCACCCTTTCAGGCAGCGAGTTCCAGATTCCCACCACCCTCTGGGTAAAAAGGTTTCCCCTCAAATTCCCGCTAGCTCTCCTGCCCCTGACCTTAAATCTCTGTCCC
This sequence comes from Scyliorhinus canicula, assembly GCF_902713615.1. Classification (NCBI taxonomy): domain Eukaryota; kingdom Metazoa; phylum Chordata; class Chondrichthyes; order Carcharhiniformes; family Scyliorhinidae; genus Scyliorhinus; species Scyliorhinus canicula. The sequence goes on along the minus strand of NC_052154.1, from coordinate 4,902,496 downwards.
CTGCTTATTGAAATGAAATGACAAAATGAAATGAAAATCGCTTATTGTCACGAGTAGACTTCAATGAAGTTACTGTGAAAAGCCCCTAGTCGCCACATTCCGGCGCCTGTTCGGGGACTCCTCCGCTAAGGGAAATAGTTTCTTCCTGTACACCTCAATCAGATTCCCCCCCTCCCTGCTCCATGAAAAACAGCTCCAGTCTATCCTGTCTCACTTGATAGCTGAAACTCTCCAACCCAGGCAACATCCTGGTGAATCTCCTCTGCACCCTCTCCAATGCAACCACTTCCTCTCCATAGTGTGGTGATCGGAACTGCACACAGTACTCCAGCTGTGGCCTAACCAGCGTTTTATACAGCTCCAGCATCACCTTGTACTCTATGCTTCGGCTAATAATGGCAAATATCCCATCTGCCTTTTTTTTTGTAAATATTTTTATTCAAAATGTTTACATCATAGATAACAGAAAAGAAAAATAGAAACAGAAGAAAAAAAAACAACCCCCCCCCCCCACCCCTGAACAGAGCAATGAAAACAGCGAAAATAAATAAACAACTAAACAATGCAATGTACAATGAATGAACCATCACCAATAAACAATAATAGATCCCAACCAAACATGGACAACCCCCCCCCCGGGTTGCTGCTGCTACTGACCATCCCCTAACGCTCCGCCAGTAAGTCTAGGAACGGCTGCCACCGCCTGAAGAACCCTTGCACATATTCCCTTAAGGCAAATTTCATCTTCTCCAATTTAATAAACACATCCATGTCATTAATCCAGGATTCCACGCCCGACATCCTTCCACTGAATCAGAATCCTACGCCGGGCTACCAGGGACGCAAAGGCCAGAATACCGCCCTCTTTCGCCTCCTGCACTCCCGGCTCTTCTGACACCCCAAATATTGCGAGCCCCCAACTTGGCTTAATCCTGGAGTTCACCACCTTTGACACCGTCCTCGCTACACCCCTCCAGAACTCCTCTAACGCTGCGCATGCCCAGAACATGTGGGTATGGTTTTCAGAACCACCCGAACATCTCACACACTTATCCTCACTCCCAAAGAACCGGCTCAGCCTTGCCCCAGTCATGTGCGCCCTGTGCAGTACCTTAAATTGTATCGGGCTAAGCCTGGCGCAAGAGGAGGAGGAATTCACTCTTCCCAAGGCAGTCGCCCACGTATCCTCATCGATCTCCTCCCCCAGTTCCTCCTCACACATACCTTTTAACTCCTCCACCGAGGCTTCCTCCTCCTCCTGTATCAACTGGTAAATTGACGAAATCCTACCCTCTCTGACCCACACCCCCGACAACACCCTATCCTGAATCCTGGGAGCCGGCAGCAGCGGGAACTCCACCCCCTGACGCCTAACAAACGCTCTTAAGGGCAGCACGGTGGCGCAGTGGGTTAGCCCTGTTGCCTCACGGCGCCGAGGTCCCAGGTTCGAATCCCGGCTCTGGGTCACTGTCTGTGTGGAGTTTGCACATTCTCCCCGTGTCTGCGTGGGTTTCGCCTCCACAACCCAAAGATGTGCAGAGTAGGTGGATTGGCCACGCTAAATTGCCCCTTAATTGGAAAAATGAATTGGGTATTCTAAATTTAAAAAAAAAAAAAAAAAACGCCCTTACCTGCATATATCGGAAGGTGTTTCCGGGGGAGGAGCCCGAATTTCTCCTCTAGTTCCCTAAGGCTCGCAAACCTCCCGTCGATGAACAGGTCCCCAACCCTCCCAATACCCATCCTGTACCAGCTCCGGAACCCCCCATCCATTTTCCACGGGGCAAACCGATGGTTCTCACATACCGGGGACCACACCGAGGCCCCCACCTCCCCCCTGTGACGTCTCCATTGCCCCCAAATTTTAAGGGTCACCACCACCACCGGGCTCGTAGTGTACCTCATCGGAGGGAGCGGCAGCGGAGCTGTCGCCAGCGCCCCCAGGCTCGTGCCCACACAGGACGCCATCTCCAACCTCTTCCATGCCACCCCCTCCCCCTCCATTACCCACTTGCGTATCATCGCCACGTTGGCAGCCCAATAACACCCGCAGAGGTTAGGCAATGCCAGCCCCCCCCCCCCCCCCCCCCCCCGGTCCCCGCTCCGCTCCAGAAACACCCTTCTCATCCTCGGGGTCTTCTTAGCCCACACAAACCCTTTGATACTCCTGTAAGCCATATTTTAAAAGGCCTTAGGGATCAGGATGGGGAGGCACAGAAACAAAAACAGGAACCTCGGGAGCACCGTCATTTTAATGGACTGTACCCTACCCGCCAGGGAGAGCGGCAGCATATCCCACCTTATGAACTCCTCCTCCATTTGCTCCACCAGCCTCGTTAAGTTGAGCTTATGCAGGGCCCCCCAGCTTCTAGCCACCTGAACCTCCAGATACCTAAAACTCATCCCTGCCCTTTTTAGCGGAAGCTCGGCAATTCCCCTCTCCTGGTCTCCCGGCTGCACCACGAACAGCTCACTCTTCCCCATGTTAAGCTTATACCCGGAGAAATCCCCAAACTCCCTGAGAATCCTCAACACCTCCGGCATTCCCCCCACCGGGTCCGCCACATACAATAGCAGATCGTCTGCATACAACGATACCCGGTGTCCCCCCCCCCCCCCCCCCCGCACCAGCCCCCTCCAATTCCTAGACTCCCTCAAGGCCATAGCCAGGGACTCTATCGCCAGCGCAAAGAGCAGGGGTGATAGCCGAAAATATTCCGACCTCCTCCTGTTCGTAGCCACAAACGCCACCGGGGCCTCGTACAGCAGCCTCAACCAGCTGACGAACCCCTCCCCAAACCTCCCACAGGTATCCCCACTCCACCCTATCGAAGGCCTTCTCCACGTCCATAGTTACCACTACCTCCGGCTCCTCCTCCACCGCCGGCATCTTAATTACATTTAGGAGCCTGCGTACATTGGTATTCAGCTGCCTCCCTTTCACAAAACCCGTCTGATCCTCATGTATAATCCCCGTGACAGAGTCCTCGATCCTCGTGGCCAATATCTTTGCCAGCAGTTTCGCATCTACATTGAGAAGTGAAATCGGCCTATACGACCCGCACTGTAAAGGGTCCTTGTCCCGCTTCAAGATCAGGGAGATCAGAGCCCTAGACATCGTTGGGGGCAGGACCCCCTCCTTCCCTTGCCTCATTGAAAGTCCCAACCAGTAGTGGGCCCAACAGGTCCACGTATTTCCTGTAGAATTCTACCGGGAACCCATCTGGCCCTGGTGGCTTCCCCGCCTGCATGCTCACTAGTCCCTTAACCAGTTCCTCCAACCCAATCGGCGCCCCCAGCCCCGCCACCCCCTCCTCCTCTACCCTCGGGAACCTTAGCTGGTCCAGAAAGCGACCCATCCCCTCCTCCTCCGATGGGGGCTCAGACCGATACAGTCCCTCATAGAAGTCCCTAAAAACCCAGTTAATCCCCGCCGCACTGCGCACTGTGCTCCCCCCTCCTTCCCTCATGCCCCCGATCTCCCTCGCTGCCTCCCGCTTGTAAGCTGGTGTGCCAACATCCTGCTGGCCTTCTTGCCATACTCATACACCGCCCCTTGCACCTTCCTCCACTGTACCTCCGCCTTCCTGGTGGTCAACAAGCCAAACGCGGCCTGAAGGCTGCGCCACTCCCTGAGTAGCCTCTCCTCAGGGGCCTCTGAGTACCTCCTATCTATCCTGACCATCTACCCCACTAGCCTCTCCCTCTTTCTCCTCTCCTTTCCTTCTTTATGAGCCCTGATGGAGATCAGCTCTCCCCTGACCACCGCCTTCAACGCCTCCCAAACCATCCCTACTTGCACCACCCTGTTATCGTTAGTCTCCACGTACCTCTCTATACACCCCCGGACCCGCCCGCTAACCTCTTTGTCCGCCAACAGCCCCACCTCCAAACGCCACAGCGGGCGCTGGTCCCTCTCCTCCCCCAGCACGAGGTCCACCCAATGTGGGGCATGGTCAGAGATGTCCACAAACCGATGGAACCGCACCAGCACCGCCCGCAGCGGCTCACTGGGCTTGGGCCTCCTCGCCAGCACCCGATGGGCCCCCTCCAACTCCAGGGGAGCTTCGCCTGTCATTTCTTATGGAGCGCCTCGTGCGTCTCCACCTTCACCGCCAGGCCCAAGATCTCATCCTCGTTTTCCGAGACCTTTTGTCGGACCTCCCGGATCGCCGCCCCTTGGGCCGTCTGGGTCTCAAGCAGCTTATCAAACGAGGCATTCATCGGCTCTAAGAGCTCTGATTTCAGCTCTGTGAAGCAGGGTTGGAGAAACTCCTGCTGCTCCTGTGACCACTGCTCCCACGCTGCCTGGTCTCCACCCGCCGCCATCTTAGCCTTGCTTCCTCGCACCTGTCTCTGCTCCAACTCCACCTTTTTCACCGCTCCACTCCTTGTCCAATCCATACAATTCCGGGGGAATAATGTTATCCCCTTCCCACACTGGGGATTGTCAAAATTGTGTCGCTGGGGGCCCTAAAAAGAGCCCGAAAGTCCAATTCTAGCGGGAGCTGCCGAGTGTGCGACTTAGCTCCGCATAGCCGCAACCACAAGTCCCCATCTGCCTTCTTCACAACCTTACCTACCCCATCCTGCTGCCTCCAGGAATCTATGGACCTGCACACCAAGGTCCCTCTGATCCTCTGTACCACCTAGGGTCCTACCGTTCATTGTATATTCCCTTGTCCTGTTAGTCCTCTCAAAATGCATCTCCTCTCACTTTCCGGGGTTTAAAAAAGAATATTTTTATTGATGGTTTTTCATTTTTAACGATGTAATCATATAAAAACGGATGTTACAAGTTACAATCTGAAAGAAACAACCAACAGTATAGATCACATCTATAATCCCGCCTAACAAACTGAGGGTAACTAGCTCCAGAAAAAAGGGAATGAATGGGCTGCCATCTCGGGCAGAAGCCCTCAACCAACTCCCGATGGTGTACTTGACCTTCTCAAAATACAAAGAGTCCATGAGGTCACCCAACCAGGTCGAGGCACTGGGTGGAGCAGGAGATCTCCACCCCAGCCGAACTCTCCTCCAGGCTCTTAACGAGTCAAAGGCAAAAACATCCACCTTCGCCCCCATCTGCAACACTGCAACACAAGTCAAGGCTCCAGTTGGACATTCAGAATTACTCTCATGGTGCTAAAGGAGGAGACCCAAAAGCTCAACAACGTGGGACATGACCAGAACGTAGGAGTATGATTAGCCGTCCCCCCGAGAACACCACTCACCCCCAAAAAGAATCCACTCATCGCAGCCTTGGTCAGATGAGCCCAATGTACCACCTTAAACTGGATCTGACTGAGCCGGGCACAGGAGGACATGGAGTTTACTCTGCGAAGGACCTCACTCCGCACCTCCAAAATAGGTCCCCATCGCCCCCTCCCACTTTGCCTTCACCTCATCCACCGGGGCGGACTCCACTGACAAGGGCTGGCCATAAATACCCTAAATACTCCCCCCTGCGGCGAAAGACAGAATCCTCTCCAACAAGGAGGAAGGTGGTGACAAGAGAAATGAGGAAAAAGGTCTTGTAAGCTGGGGCGGCAGGGTGGTGGTGGTTAGCACTGCTGCCTCACGGCGCTGAGGACCCGGGTTCAATCCCGGCCCCGGGTTACTGTCCGTGTGCAGTTTGCACATTCTCCACGTATCTGCATGGGTCTCACCCCCCACAACCCAAAGATGTACAGGGAAGGTGGATTGCAAAAAATCTGGAAATATTGGAACACGTTTGCCCAGAGAATTGAAACTTTATCGATAGTACCTCAAAACTGGCAAACTGCTCCTTCACAAACAAGTCCCCAAATCTCTCCAGACTGTTCCCCTCCCCTGACCTAAACATCGAGTCTAAAGTCAACGACACAGAAAGATGATTACCACAGATAGGGGCCAACAACAACATAGAGTTGAGCTTAAAACGTTGCCTAAATTGCTTTCATATCCTCAGGGTAGACACCATCTTCGGGTTTGAAGAAAACCTCGCAGGGGAGAACGGAAGCGAGGCAGTTACCAAGGCCCCCAAACTGGAGCCCCTCCAATAAATCACCTCCACCTGTCCCCAAATGGAACTCGGATCGCTAGCCCACCCCAACACCTTCTCAATATTGGCCGCCCAATAATAGAGCAACAAATTGGGTAACGCGAAACCTCCCAACTGTCAATCCCTCTGGAGAAATGTCCTACGGATTTTTGGGGTGTTGCCCACCCAAATAAAGGAGGACACCAATTTGTTAACCCTAACAAAAAAAAGGACTTTGGGAGAAAAATGGGGAGATATTGAAAAATAAATAAAAACCTCAGGAGGACATTAATTTTAATAGACTGGACAATGCCTGCCAAGGACAGGGGAAGGTTATCCCACTATTGCAAGTCCCGATTTAACCCCACTTACCAGACTAGCATAGTTAAGTTTATGAAGCAAGGCCCAATCATGGATGACCTGGAAAGCCAGATAACGAAAACTGGATCTGGCAAGACGAAAGATGACATGCCCAGATTGTCTCCCCTCCGTGGGGGATTGACTGGAAAGTATTCACTCTTATCCAGATTCAACTTGTACCTAGAAAAGGAGCCAAAACTCCTAAATAGTGTCATTACCTCATCCATAGTGGAGACTGGATCCATAATTTAAAGGAGCGGGTAGTCTCCGGACAAAGACACCCTATGTTCCCTCCCCGCCTTATCCCCTTCCACTTATCGGAAGATCTCAATGCTATGGACAATGGCTCAATCGCTAAGGCAAACAAAAGCAGCGATAGTGGACACCTGTCTCGTATCCCATTCAACAAAAAATACCCCGAGCTCCGGGTATTAGTCCGACATTAGCCGTGCGGGCTTTACAATTGTCGGACCCATGAAATAAACTTTTGCCCAAACCAACCTCCCAGGGATCTCGAAGGTATCCCCACTCCACCCTATCAAACGCTTTCTCGGCATCCATGGATACAATCACCACCGGCTCGGACACAGGAGAGGGGGGGAAAGAAACAATATTTAACAATCAGCGTCTGTTGGCCGACAATTGCAGACCCTTGACAAAGCCTGCCTGGTCTTCCGCAAACACCTCTGGGAGACAGGATTCCAATCTCCAACACCTTGGCTAGCAGTTTTGCCACTGTGTTCAAAAGTGATATGGGTCAACGTGACCCACATTCCATGGGATCCTTGCCCTTCAGGATAAGAGAGAAAGAAGCCTCTGCAAGTGTAGTAGGCAATCAACCCTGGCACAAAGAGTCATTCAACATGTCTCATATTAATGGGGTTAATTGATCGGCAAACATCTTCCAGTACTCTGTGGGGAATCTATCAGGGCCAGGGCTTTACCCGTTTGGATTGATCTAATACCTTTCAGTATCTCCACAGGATTTAATGGGGCTTCCAACTCCTCCCTCCTCTCTCTCGCCACCAATGGGAAGGACACCCTATGTAAAAATCCAGCCATATGCCTCTGGGGGGGGGGGGGGGGGGGGGGCTGATCTGTGAAGATTCTTGTAGAATGTCTCGAAAGCTGCGTACACTGTACCCTGGGCGGAAGCCAAGCGGCAGCCCAAATCCCAAATCTGTATGATCTTCCGGGAAGAATCCAGAATCTGTGTGGTCTCCCGGGAAGAATCCCGAACCTGTATGATCTTCCGGGAAGAATCCCGAACCTGTATGATCTTCCGGGAAGAATCCCAAATCTGTGTGATCTCCTGGGAAGCAGCCTCAGCGGATGGGCTAAAAGACGACAGGCCTTCTCGCCATATTCATGGAATACCCCCCTCGAGCACATCAGCTGCTGACTGCCTTACCTGTTGACAGCAGTTCAGACTGCGTCAGCAGCTTCTTCTGCTTGCCAGCGACTCCACGGTAGGGTCAACCAAGTACAGATGGTCCACCTCGAGGATAGAATCCACCAGCCTCTGCTGCTCCACCCTCACAGCCCTTTCCATATGTGCCTTGTAGGAGATTACCTCCCGTCTAATAACCACTTGTTCTTATTATTTTTTTTTTTAATTTAGAGTACCCAATTAATTTTTTTTCCAATTAAGGGGCAATTTAGCATGGCCAAACAACCTACCTTGCACATCTTTGGGTTGTGGGGGCGAAACACACGCAAACACAGGGAAACATGCAAACTCCACACGGACAGTGACTCAGAGCCGGTATCGTATCTGGGACCTCGGTGCCGTGATGAAGCAGTGATAACCAATGCGCCACCTGTAGCCATCTAAGATGGCCACCTGCAAAGGACCATGGGAATTATGGCCAACCCAGGACTCAGACAGATACACAGTCCATGTGTATCTAAAACACAGGTAACCAGACCTGACCGAAACCCCCGCTCGTTTACATTTTAATAGCTTATTTTCCCAGGACAATAGAACTCCAATCAAGCAACCGGTACAGCCACAGACTGATCGGCGCCACTCCCCTTACTCAGAAAGCACAACTGCCAAGGTCAATAACCGCTGAAGACCCGCCCAGCCACCAAGGCACCCGCCCCTTTATTGGCCGAAATCGAAGAGAGTGATCAGAGCCCTGTCAAACTATTGGGTCCAAGACTAAGGACCGCCCCAAAGAGTGCAAAATCCCAGAGGGATAAAAGAGAGCACAGCCATGTGTTCTGTCTCTTTTGGATCCGGCCTGTGCCAACCCAATTGCAGCAGGAACAGCCAGCTAAGTTCAAGACCAACGATCGCTACCTGACGGATGAGCCCAGCAGAGACAGAACCACTTTCTTCGAACCAGCCAAGTGAAATTTAGATAAAGGCCTTATCCATCTGCACAGTGCCAGTCACCCTGAAGTTAAGTATAGGTTATTGTAGCTGATAGGTGTAGTTTAACTCGTAGTAGATATTGTGTTTGCATGTTGAGATAACGCTTGTGTATCTAAATAAACCATCTTTTGAACTAAGTAACTGGTTATGTGGTCATTTGATCGATATAAGGGAAGGCTTGTGGTTCACTAAGATAAATAGAAATACCCACAGTATTGGCGACGCTGTTGGGACCGAAACAGAGCAACACACCGTGCTGCCCTTGACTCATTCTTATTAAGCCTGACATATTCCTCAATGGCAAAAGACATATGCCCACAAAATCCTTTATCAGCTAATAATGCTGCATCCAACCTCAAAACAAATCTGGTCTGAGCAACCCATGAGCATAATTTAACCTTATAAAACCATATCATTCTGGTGAATGAACAATGTGCAGGCTCTCTGCAGTCAACATCAATAAACTCTATTTGAGGGCAGCACGGGGCACAGTGGTTAGCACTGCTGCTTCACGGCGCTGAGATCCCAGGTTCGATCCCGGCTCCGGGTCACTGTCCATGTGGAGTTTGCACATTCTCCCCGTGTCTGCGTGGGTTTCGCCCCACAACCCAAAAATGTGCAGAGTAGGTGGATTGGCCACGCTAAATTGCCCCTTAATTGGAAAAAATTAATTGGATACTCTAAATGTAAAAAAGGAAACAAGCTCTATTTGGATAGTGGCTTGGTTGGTAGTACACGCCTACTTGTGAATCACAAATGTCTAGGTTCAAATCCCCCTTCAGGCCCTTCAACAAAAATTTAAGAAATCCATAGAATCTCTACAGCCATTTGGCCCATCGAGACTGCACTGGCCCTCAGAAAGAGCACTCTGGGACTTCCGGTTGCGGCTATGACCAGCTAAGTCGCACGTTTGGCTGCTCCTGCTACAAAGGTGTTTTCGGGCCGATTGGAGGGCCCCAACGGCGCTGTAAGGACAAATCCCGGTGGGGGAAGGCTCCCTGAAGAGAACCAGACCAACTTTATGGTCGGTACCCGGAGTGGGGTGGTAAAGAAAGCAACAGCAGCTCCCAAAAAAAAGCGGGGGAAGAAGACCAAAATGGCGGCCGGTGGAGCACCCGAGGAATGGAGGAAATGGGCGGAGGAGCAGCAGGCCGCTCTCCTGCGCTTCTTTACGGAGCTGAAAATGGAGCTCTTGGAGTCAATGAATGCGACGACCACCAGGCTGATGGGAGCCCAGGCGACCCAAGAGGCGTCGATTCGGGAGCTGCAACAGGAGATGACTGTGAGGGAGGAGGAGGCCACGGTCCTCGTGGGAAAGGTAGAGGTGCACGAGGCACTCCACCTGAAATGGCAGAGCCGTTTTGAGGAGCTGGATACCCGAATGAGGCGGAAGAACCTGAGGATCTTGGGCCTGGCAGAAGGCCTGGAGGGGTCAGACCTCCCGGGATATGTAGCAGAAATGCTGAGCTCCCTGATGGGGGCAGGGGCCGTCCCTTCGCCCCTGGAGCTGGAAGAGGCCTACAGGGTCATGGCTAGGAGGCCAAGAGCAAATGAGCCTCCGAGGGCGGTGCTGGTGCGGTTCCAGCGACTCAGCGACCGTGAGAGAGTGCTGGAGTGGGCCAAGAGGGAAAGGAGCAGTAAGTGGGAGAATTCGACGGTGAGGGTCTACCAGGACTGGAGTGCGGAGGTGGCAAAGCGGCGGGCCCGGTACAACCGGACGAAGGCGGTGCTACATGCAAAACGGATCAGGTTCGGAATGCTGCAGCCAGCGCGCTTGTGGGTCACCTACAGGAACCAACACCACTATTTTGAGTCCCCAGAGGAGGCGTGGGCCTTTGTACAGGAAGAGAAACTGGACTCGAATTAGACCCAGGGGATACTTGGCGGCCGTAGCCGCTCGGGTACTTTCAGCTGAATTCTTTGTTTGGATTTTGAACTCTTGCTGTGGTTTTTCTTCTGATGTTTTTTCCCCCTTTGCCAACTTCCCTTAGTTATTGTTATTGCGGTTATTCAGGGTTATTTATGGTTATTTATGCTGTTTGGTAGAGGGCGACTGTTAAGTACATTGTTATTTGTTATTTATCTGTTATTTATAATGTTAAGTTGGGGAGGCGGGACGGGGGGGGAGAGCAGATCGGGGATATGGGCTCCTAGGGGGGGTTCTTTTACAGGCATGGACGGGGACGGGGGTGGAACTGAAGATGGCGGGGTGGGGTGTGGCAGGGCGAAAGCGCGGGCTTTCCTCTGTTTTCCCGCGCGCGGGGCAGAGGAGGGGGGAGGGGAGGAGTGCGGGGCGTGGCTAGCAATGGCGACCTTTCCCGCGCTGGAGCGGGGCCAGGGAGGAGTGGCAAGGGGGGGGGAGGCCCCCCCCCGAGCCGGGGGGAGTCGGAGTGGGGCAGGAGCAGCCGGGTCAGCGTGAACCAGCTGACTTACGGGAGTACGATGGAGGGTACATCGCGGCTAGGAGGGGTCCTAGCCTGGGGGGGGGGGGGAGGGGGGTTAGGGAGGGACACCGGGTTGCTGCTGAAAAGACCAGAAACGGGAAGGGGAGGACTGGAGAGGGGGGGGGAGGGGGACATCGCCATGGGGAGCGGGTCAGAAGGGGAGGGTCGACCCGGGGCGAGCAGGGAACAGGACATGGCTAATCGGCAGGGGAAGGGGGCGGGTCGTCCCGCGACCCGGCTGATCACTTGGAACGTGAGGGGGTTGAATGGGCCGGTCAAGAGATCAAGGGTATTCTCACACCTGAAGGGACTGAAGGCTGATGTAGCAATGTTACAGGAGACCCATTTGAAGGTAGTGGACCAGGTTCGCCTGAGAAGGGGGTGGGTGGGACAGGTGTTCCACTCTGGATTGGACGCAAAGAACCGGGGGGTGGCGATTCTGGTGGGAAAGAGGGTGTCGTTCGTGGCGGAGGAGGTGGTGGCGGATAAGGAGGGTAGGTATGTGATGGTGAAGGGTAAGCTGCAGGGGGAGAAAGTGGTGATGGTCAACGTATATGCCCCGAACTGGGATGACGCGGGTTTTATGAGGCGCCTATTGGGCCTCATTCCGGGACTGGAGGCAGGGGGCTTGATCATGGGGGGGGACTTTAATACAGTGCTGGACCCCGGGCTAGACAGATCGAGCGCAAGGACCAATAGGAGGCCGGCAGCGGCAGAAGTGCTGAGGGGGTACATGGAGCAGATGGGAGGAGTAGACCCATGGAGGTTTGGTAGGCCGAGGGCGAGGGAGTATTCCTTTTTCTCCCACGTCCATAGAGTGTACTCCAGAATCGATTTCTTCGTGTTGAGCAGGGGGCTGATCCCGAGGGTACGGGAAGCTGAGTACTCGGCCATTGCGATCTCTGATCATGCACCGCATTGGGTGGATGTGGAAATGGGGGAGGCGCGGGACCAGCGCCCGCTGTGGCGGCTGGATGTGGGGCTGTTAGCGGACGACGAGGTGTGTAAAAGGGTCCGGAAGAGCATTGAGAGCTATCTGGACTTGAATGACACGGGTGAGGTGCAGGTGGGGATGGTCTGGGAGGCCCTGAAGGCAGTGATCAGGGGAGAGCTGATCTCCATAAGGGCGCATAGAGAAAGAAAGGAGAGGCAGGAGAGGGAGAGGCTGGTGGGGGAGCTATTGGAAGTGGATAGGAGATACGCGGAGGCACCAGAGGAGGGGCTGCTGGAAGAACGGCGCAGCCTGCAGGTCAAGTTCGACCTGCTGACCACCAGGAAGGCAGAGACGCAGTGGAGAAGGGCACAGGGCGCGGTCTATGAGTATGGGGAAAAGGCGAGCAGGATGCTGGCACACCAGCTTCGCAAACGAGATGCGGCTAGGGAGATTGGGGGAGTGAAGGAGAGGGGCGGGAAGGTAGTGCAGAAGGGGCAAGAAGTGAACGGGGTCTTCAGGGATTTTTACAAGGAGTTGTATCGGTCTGAGCCGCCGACAAGGAGAGGGGGAATGGAGGACTTCCTAAACAAATTGAGGTTCCCAAGGGTCCAGGAGGGGCTGGTAGAAGGGCTGGGGGCGCCAATAGGGCTAGAGGAGCTAGTTAAGGGAATAGGTCAGATGCAAGCGGGGAAGGCGCCGGGGCCAAATGGGTTCCCGGTGGAATTCTATAAGAAAAATGTGGACTTGGTGGGACCGGTACTGGTACGAGCCTTTAATGAGGCGCGAGAGGGGGGGGTTCTGCCCCCGACAATGTCGCAGGCTCTGATCTCCCTGATATTGAAGCGGGATAAAGACCCCGTGCAGTGCGGGTCCTACAGGCCTATCTCGCTTTTGAACGTGGATGCCAAGTTGCTGGCAAAGATCCTGGCAGCTAGAATAGAGGATTGTGTGCCAGGGGTAATCCATGAGGACCAGACGGGGTTCGTGAAGGGGCGGCAGCTCAACACGAACGTGCGGAGATTGCTGAATGTAATTATGATGCCGGCAGTGGAGGGGGAGGCTGAGATAGTGGTAGCGCTGGACGCGGAGAAGGCATTCGATAGGGTGGAGTGGGAGTACCTGTGGGAGACGTTGAAACGGTTTGGGTTTGGGGAAGGGTTTATTAAGTGGGTGAAGTTGCTCTACTCGGCCCCGACGGCGAGTGTAGTGACAAACGGGAGGAGGTCGGAGTATTTCGGGCTCCACCGAGGGACCAGGCAGGGATGTCCCCTATCCCCCCTACTTTTCGCACTGGCGATTGAACCGTTGGCGATGGCACTGAGGGGTTCAGGGGGGTGGAGAGGACTGACTAGGGGAGGGGAGGAACATCGAGTATCGCTGTATGCGGATGATCTACTGCTGTACGTGGCAGACCCAGAAGGGGGAATGCCGGAGATAATGGAACTATTAGCAGAGTTTGGGGACTTTTCGGGGTACAAATTAAATTTGGGCAAAAGCGAGGTTTTTGTGATACACCCGGGGGACCAGGGAGAGGGTATTGGGAGACTCCCCTTCAAGCGAGCAGGAAAGAGCTTTAGGTACTTAGGGGTGCAGGTGGCAAGGAACTGGGGGACCCTCCACAAGTTGAACTTTTCCAGGCTGGTGGAACAGATGGAGGAGGAGTTTAAGAGGTGGGACATGGTACCGTTGTCGCTGGCGGGGAGGGTGCAGTCAATCAAAATGACGGTCCTCCCAAGGTTCTTGTTTTTATTTCAGTGCTTGCCCATCTTCCTCCCTAGGGCCTTCTTCAAAAAGGTGACGAGTAGCATCATGAGCTACGTGTGGGCGCATGGCACCCCAAGGGTGAGGAGGGTCTTTTTGGAGCGGAGTAGGGACAGTGGAGGGCTGGCACTGCCCAATCTCTCGGGGTACTACTGGGCGGCAAATGTGTCAATGGTGCGCAAGTGGATGATGGAAGGGGAGGGGGCAGCTTGGAAACGAATGGAGAGGGCGTCCTGTGGCAACACAAGCCTGGGGGCCCTAGTAACGGCACCATGGCCGCTCCCCCCCACGAGGTACACCACGAGCCCGGTGGTGGCGGCCACCCTCAAGATATGGGGGCAGTGGAGGCGACATAGGGGTGAAATGGGAGGTCTGTTGGCGGCGCCAATAAGAGGGAACCATAGATTCATCCCGGGGAACATCGACGGGGGATTTCAGAGCTGGTACAGGGTGGGCATACGGCAGCTGAAGGACCTGTTTATAGAGGGGAGGTTTGCGAGCCTGGGAGGGCTGGAGGAGAAGTTTGAGCTCCCCCCGGGAAACATGTTCAGATATTTACAAGTGAAGGCATTTGCTAGGCGGCAGGTGGAGGGGTTTCCCCTGCTCCCCAGTAAGGGGGCGAGTGATAGGGTGCTCTCGGGGGTCTGGGTCGGAGGGGGGAAGATATCAGACATCTACAAGATAATGCAGGAGGCGGAAGCAGCATCGGGGGAGGAGCTGAAAGCCAAGTGGGAAGGGGAGCTGGGAGAGCAGATAGAAGACGGGACGTGGGCGGATGCACTGGAGAAGGTCAACTCTTCCTCCTCGTGTGCGAGACTGAGCCTCATTCAATTTAAGGTGCTGCATAGAGCTCACATGACGGGGACAAGGATGAGCCGGTTCTTTGGGGGTGAGGACAGGTGTGTCAGATGTCTGGGAAGCCCAGCGAACCATGTGCATATGTTCTGGGCATGTCCGGTGCTGGAAGGGTTCTGGAAGGGGGTGGCAAGGACGGTGTCGAAGGTGGTGGGGTCCAGGGTCAAACCAGGATGGGGGCTTGCGATCTTTGGGGTCGGGGTAGAACCGGGGGTACAGGAGGCTAGGGAGGCCGGAATACTGGCCTTTGCGTCCCTAGTGGCTCGACGAAGGATATTAATTCAATGGAAGGACGCGAGGCCTCCAAGCGTTGAAACTTGGATTAACGATATGGCTAGCTATATTCAGCTAGAAAGGATCAAATTTGCCCTGAGAGGGTCGGTACAGGGATTCGCCAGGCGGTGGCAACCTTTCCTTGACTTTTTAGATCAGAGATAGACGTTCGGGGTCGTGGCAGCAGCAACCCGGGGGGGGGGGGGGGGGGGGGGGGGGGGGGAGAGAGGGGGGGGGGGGAGGGAGGGGGGGGAGGGAGGGGGGGAGGGGAGGGGAGGGGGGGGGCAGCAAGGGTCGTGGGGGGACACGCACGACTGTAACGCGGGCAAGCCTGCTCGCTGCTCATGTCTGAAACTGTAGGCTGCCTTGGTTGTTAAGGTTGCCGGGGGGGGGGGGGGGGGGGAGGACTGGTGCGCGCGAGAGGGCGGGCGAGGGAGGGACATTTGCCTAGAGGGATTGTGTTGTAAATAATTTAAAAATTAGTAGGGGTAAATGTCTGTATGGAAAAACTCTTTCAATAAAAATTATTTAAAAAAAAAAAGAAAGAGCACTCTCTGACATTATCATAAATGTAAGAACTGCAAGAATTAATGAAATGTCTGGATCAACCACTAGAGGGAGCTAGAGTTACAAGCATAAAAGACATTGATTCTAAGCCTCGTGGGGAGAGAAGTGAAGGGGATAGCTGGAGTACAGACTGAAGAAAAGATAGTGTGAGTAGCAGCAGATCATAGTTAATACAATAGTGTCGAGATTAGTAGTAGGTGAGTGTAGATTATCTGTTAATTATCAACTGTGAATTATATAAAGGGGCGGCATGTGGCTCAGTGGTTAGCACTGGGACTGCAGCGTTGAGGATCCGGGTTCGAATCCCGGCCCTGGGTCACTGTCCGTGTGGAGTTTGCACATTCTCCCCTTGGCTGCGTGGGTCTCACCCCCACAACCCAAAGATGTGCAGGTTAGGTGGATTGGCCATGCTAAATTGCCCCTTAATTGGAGAAAAAAAAATTGGGTACTCTAAATTTATTGAAAAAACCCAAAAAAAACTGTATTATACAGGAGCAAGTGTCAAATCCAATTAAGTAGTGTTAATAAATTTATAGCTTTGTTCATATTCAAGCTATTTTGTGTTTTTTGTGAACACTACGCCAACCATCCTGAATTTAGCAACTCTTCGCCCTATCCCCGTAATCTAACCTGCATATCTTTGGACACCAAGAGGCAATTTTATCACGGTCAATCCACCTAACCTGCACATCTTTGGAATGTGGGAGGAAACCTGAGCACCCGGAGAAAACCCACACAGACACGGGGAGAAGTGCAAACTCCACACAGTCACCTGAGGCCGGAATCGAACCTGGGACCCTGGTGCTGTGCGGCAGCAATGCTAACCGGCGTTGGTCCATTAAGGCTGACACTCGAGTGGAATACTGAGGAAGTTCTGCCGTTTTTGACTGGGACCTGAAACCGAGAACGACAATGATGCCGATTGTGGGAGTTCGCTATTCACAAACTGGCTGCTGGGTATTCTGCATTACTACATGTGGCTACACGTCAAAACGTTAGCCGTAAAGCACTTTGGGAGGTCCAATTGTCATGAAAGGCGCAATATAAATGCAGGTCCTTCTATCTTTAACAAATAAACTATCCCAAGGTGCTTCATGGCATTGTTATTAAACAAAATATGACACCGAACTACCAGGAGATACCAGGTTAGATTTTCCGGTAAATATTGGGAAATGTGGAACCATTGTCTTTGGTCCCCATCACAAACTCCATTCCCTCGAGACCAATGAGGAAAATGGTAGCTGTGGGAGTTGGTGGGCCTGTACTAAATTTGGTGGGCAGTCCATCCCCCAACTCCATTCTGAAAACTGTCTGAGGACTGACCAGGCGGTTCTCAATTCTACTGTCATATCTGAAATTGAGATAAGCTCCTGGTCACACATCTACCTGTGTAACATCGCCTGACTCTGCCCCTGGCTCAGTCCATCTGCTGCCTATGATACCGGCAGGATTTGGCAATTCCACACCTGGCCAACCTCCCACACTCCATGTCATCCAAACCTCTACTGCCCCCTATCCTTTTTAAAAAATAAATGTAGAGTGCCCAATTATTTTATCCTGATTAAGGGGCAATTTAGCGTGGCCAATCCACCCACCCTGCACAGCTTTGGGTGTGGGGGTGAAAACCACGCTGACACGGAGAATTTACAAACTCCACACGGACAGTGTCCCAGTGCGGGGATTCGAACCCGGATCCTTAAAATTCTAGTCCTTGTTTTCAAATCCGTCCACGGTATTTTAATTGGATAGGTTAAGTGAATGGGCTAGGGTCTGGCAGATGGAATACAATGTTGAAAAATGTGAGGTTATCCATTTTGGTAGGAATAACAGCAAAAGGGATTATTATTTAAATGATAAAATATTAAAACATGCTGCTGTGCAGAGAGACCTGGGTGTGCAAGTGCATGAGTCGCAAAAGGTTAGTTTACAAGTGCAACAGGTGATTCAGAAGGCAAATGGAATGTTGTCCTTCATTGCTAGAGGGATGGAGTTTAAGACTAGGGAGGTTATGCTGCAACTGTATAAGGTGTTAGTGAGGCCACACCTGGAGTATTGTGTTCGGTTTTGGTCTCCTTACCTGAGAAAGGACGTACTGGCACTGGAGGGTGTACAGAGGAGATTCACGAGGTTAATCACAGAGTTGAGGGGGTTGGATTACAAGGAGAGGTTGAGTAGACTGGGACTGTATTTGTTGGAATTTAGAAGGATGCAGGGGAATCTTATAGAAACATAGAACATTTTTAAAAAAAATTTAGAATGCCCAATTATTTTTCCAATTAAGGGGCAATTTAGCGTGGCCAATCCACCTAACCTGCACATCTTTGGGTTGTGGGGGTGAAACCCACGCAAACACGGGGAGAATGTGCAAACTCCACACGGACGAAACACAAAAAATTATGAAGGGAATAGATAGGATAGATGCGGGCAGGTTGTTTCCACTGGCGGATGAAAGCAGAACTAGGGGACATAGCCTCAAAATAAGGGGAAGTAGTTTTAGGACTGAGTTTAAGAGGAACTTCTTCACCCAAAGGGTTGTGAATCTATGGAATTCCTTGCCCAGTGAAGCAGTTGAGGCTCCTTCATTAAATGTTTTTAAGATAAAGATAGATAGTTTTTTGAAGAATAAAGGAATAATATGGTGATCGGGCGGGAAAGTGGAGCTGAGTCCACAAAAGATCAGTCATGATCTCATTGAACGGCGGAGCAGGCTCGAAGGGCCAGAGGGCCTACTCCTGCTCCTAGTTCTTATGTATTGTCCCTCCCTGTCTCTCATTAACAACTCCTTAAAATCTGCTTTTGTGACTCGGTGTCTAGTTTTACTTTCTAATCGCTCCGTGAAGCACGTTGGGACGTTTAATTACATTAAAGGCATTATATAAATATGAGTTGCTGTTGTTGATCATAAACCTGTCGACTTGTCAGATACATTTTTTCTTTTGATGAATTTCTTCCAGTTTCCTCCATTCCTCCTGACTCTGTTGGCTCCTGATCAATGCTGTGATTGGCCAGGGTTAACCACCTTCCCAATCACTTCACCCGGGTATTTTCTCAGTGATTCATCAAGGTGATAGAGGGTCGTTGCCACTTCACTGATAGAATAACGCAGGCATCAGCCAGCAGACATCTACGTGCGGCTCTGTCGAGAACAATCCTCCGGGTGTCCTGGTCCCCGTAAACAACAACATCCTCCCAAATCCCCAGTGTTAAATTACAGTGAGCGGATTAAACCACCTGGTGAAGAAACAGGGCTGGTTTCAGATAACCGCCAGACATTCTCTCCCAGGGTCTCTGTGAGGGTGGAGTTACCCAGCCAGCTTTGTCCTTCGTGCTGGCAGTAAACGCCTGCCCACTGCCTCTGGAGGAGTTTGCCAACCGCACAAGCCATCTGTCTGTCTGCTCGAAAGCCCTGAAGATGTCTGTACCAGGGCAAAGCTCGATGCCAACTGAGCTTTCACTTCAGCGCCAACTAATTAATATCTATGTATTGAGTCTTTTGTTGAAGTTAGACTAAAAGTTGAACTGTTGACTTGTGTTTGTTTACCTCTTTGTTTGTGTCCATGTGTGTGACTGAGTTTCTCTATCAGTGTGTGTTTGTGTGTCTGTGTTTGTCTAACTTTGTGTGTGTCCCCGTCTATATGTGTTTGTGGCAGTATGTGTATGTCTGTGTCCATCTATCAGTGTGTGCGTATCTCTGTGTTTGTGTGCATGTATATCTGTATGTCTGTATCCATCTGTGTGTATGTGTCTGTATTTGTCTAACTGCATGTCTGTGTATGTGTGTGTATCTGTGTATGTACGTATCCGTGCGTGTGTCTATGTCCGTATTTGTGTGTCTGCCATTGTCTATATGTGTGTGTGTCTATGGGTATCTATGCATGTGTCAATCTGTGTTTGTCAGTCGTTGTGCATGTGTGTCTCCATCTGTGTTTGTGTGTTCATATGTGTGGGTGGGAGGTGTCGGTTTAGCTCAGTTGGCTGGACGGCTGGTTCGTGATGCAGAGCGAGGCCAGCAGTGTGGGTTCAATCCCTGTATCGGCTGAGGTTATTCATGAAGGTCCCGCCTTCTCAACCTTGCCCCTCGCCTGAGGTGTGGTGTTTCACGGGTTAAATCACCACCAGTCAGCTCTCCCACTCAAAGGGGAAAGCAGCCTATGGGAACCTTGGTGAGTTTCTGCAGTGCATCTTGTAGATGGTACACACAGCTGCCACTCTTCGTCAGTGGTGGAGGGTTTGAATGTTTGTGGAAGGGGGAGCAATCAAGCGGGGCTGCTTTGTCCTGGATGGTGTTGAGCTTCTTGAGTGTTGTTGGAGCTGCACTCATCCAGGCAAGTGGAGAGTATTCCATCACACTCCTGACTTGTGCCTTGTAGATTGTGGACAGGATTTGGGGGATCAGGAGGTGAGTTACTCGCCATAGATTTCTAGCCTTTGACCTGCTCTGATTGGTTGGATTTGTTTATTGTCACGTGTACCGAGGTACAGTGAAAAGTATTTTTCTGCGAGCAGCTCAACAGGTTATTTAGTACATGAAAAGAAAATACATAATAGGGCAACACAAGGTACACAATGTAACTACATAACACCGGCATCGGATGAAGCATACAGGGTGTAGTGTTAATGAGGTCAGTCCATAAGAGGGTCGTTTAGGAGTCTGGTGACAGCGGGGAAAAAGCTGTTTTTGAGTCTGTTCGTGTGTGTTCTCAGACTTTTATATCTCCTGCCCGATGGAAGAAGTTGGAAGAGTGAGTAAGCCGGGTGGGAGGGGTCTTTGATTATGCTGCCCGCTTTCCCCAGGCAGCAGGAGGTGTAGATGCTGTCAATGGATGGGAGGCAGGTTTGTGTGATGGACTGGGCTGTGTTCGTGACTCTCTGAAGTTTCTTGCGGTCCTGAGCCGAGCAGTTGCCATACCAGGCTGTGATGCAGCCAGATAGGATGCTTTCTATAGTGCATCTGTAAAAGTTAGCAAGAGTTAATGTGGACATGCCGAATTTCCTTAGTTTCCTGAGGAAGTATAGACAATGTTGTGCTTTCTTGGTGGTAGCGTCGATGTGGGTGGACCAGGACAGATTTTTGGAGATGTGTACCCCTAGGAATTTGAAACTGCTAACCATCTCCACCTCGGCCCCGTTGATGCTGACAGGGGTGTGGACAGTACTTTGCTTTTTGAAGTCTGATAGCTACAGTATTGATGTGGCTAATCCAGTTCAGTTTCTGATCAATGCTAACCCCCAGGATATTGATTGTGGGGATTCAGCGATGGTAATGTCATTGAATGTCAAGGAGCGATGGTTAGATCCTCTATTGGAGGAGATGGTCATTGCCTGGCACTTGTGTGGCGTGAATGTAACTTGCCATTTGTCAACCCAAGCCTGGATATTGTCCAGGACTCGCTGCATTTGGACATGGACTGCTTCAGTATCTGAGGAGTCGTGAATTGTACTGAACATTGTGCAGTCATCAACGAACATCCCCACTTCTGACCTTATGATGGAAGCGAGGTCATTGATGAAGCAGCTGAAGATGGTTGGGCCAAAGACACTACCCTGAGGAACCCCTGCAGTGATGTGCTGGATCTGAGATGAATGACCTCCAACCACCACAAACATCTCCCTTTGTGCCAGGTATGACTCCAACCAGAAGAGAGTTTTCCCCCTGATTCCCATTGACTCCAGTTTAGTTAGGGCTCTTTGATGTCATACTGGGTCAAATGCTGCCTTGATGTCAAGGGCAGCCACTCTCACCTCACCTCTGGCATTCAGCTCTTTTGTTCATGTTTGAACCAAGGCTGTAATGAGATCAGGAGCTGAGTGAGACTGGCAGAACCTAAACTGAGCATCAGTGAGTAGGTTATTGCTGAGTAAGTGCCGCTTGATAGCACTGTTGATGACTCCTTCCATCACTTTACCAATGATGGAGAGTAGACTGAGAGGATGGTAATTGTCTGTGTTGGATTTGTCCTGTTTCTTGGGTACAGGACACACCTGGGTAATTTTCCACATTGCGGGGTAGATGCCAGTGTTGTAGCTGTACTGGACCAGCTTGGCGAGGGGTGCAGCAAGTTCTGGAGCACAAGTTTTCAGAACTATGAACGGGATATTGTCAGGGCCCACAGCCTTTGCAGTATCCATTGCCTTTAGCCGTTTTTGATATCACGTGGAATGAATCGTATTGGCTGAAGACTGACATCCGTGATGCTGGGGACCTCCGGAGGAGACCGAGATGGATCATCCACTTGGCACTTCTGGCTGAAGATTGTTGCAAATTCTTCAGCCTTGTCTTTTGCACAGATGTGCTGGACATCGCCATCATTGAGGAAGGGGATATTTGTGGCGCCTCCTCCTCCAGTGAGTTGTTTAGTTGTCCACCACCATTCACGGCTGGATGTGGCAGGACTGCAGAGCTTAGATCTGATGCATTCGTTGTGGAATCGCTTAACTGTGTCCGTTATTTGCTGCTTATGCTGTTTGGCACACACGTAGAACTGTGTTGTAGCTTCACCAGGCTGACACCTCATTTTTCGGTCTGCCTGGTGTTGCTTCTGGCATGCTGTCCTGCACTCTTCATTGAACCAGGGTTGATCCCCTGGCTCAGTGTCATGGTAGAGTGGGGGATATGCCGGGCTATGAGGTTGCAGATTATGGTTGAATACAATTCTGCTGCCCAGTCTTGAGTCGCTAGATCTGTTTGAAGTCTATCCCATTTAGCACGGTGGTAGTGCCACACAACACGATGGAGAGTATCCTCAAAGTGGAGAGAACTTTGTCTCCACAAGGACTGTGCCGTGATCACGTCACAGAATCACAGAATAATACAGCACAGAACAGGCCCTTCAGCCAATCAGGTCTGCACTGACACATGAGAAACACCTGTCCTGCCTACCTAATCTCTCTTCCCAGCAGTTGGCCCATAGCCTTGAATGTTGTGACGTGCAAGTGCTCATCCAGGGATGTAAGGCAACCGGCCTCTACCACCCTCTCGGGCAGTGTGTTCCCGACCGTCACCACCCTCTGGCTAAAAATGGTTTTCCTCAAATTCCCCCCAAATCTGATGCCCCACACCTTGAACTTGTGTCCCCTTGTAACTGACCAGCTGCTCCCTATCCACCTGGTCCCTGTCCTTCATAAATCTGTACACCTCAATCAGGTCACCCCTCAATCTTCTCTGCTCCAGTGAAAACAACCCAAGCCTAGCCAACTTATACTGATACTGTCATGGACAGATGCCTCTGCAGCAGGCAGGTTGGTGAGGGTGAGGCCAAGTGTGTTTTTCCCTCTTGTTGGTTCCCTCCCCACCTGCTGCAGACCCAATCCGGCAGCTATTGTCCTTTAGGGCCCAGCCAGCTCGGTCTGTGGTGGTATTACTGAGCCACTCTTGGTGATGGACATTGAAGACCCCCACCCAGAGCATACTCTGCGCCCTTGCCACCCTCAGTGTTTCCTCCAAGTGGAGGAGTACTGATTAATCAGTGGATGGTGGCTGGTACGTGGTAATCAGCACGAGATGTCCTTGCCTATGTTTAACCTGAAGCTATGAGACGTCATGGGGTCCAGAGTCGATGTTGAGGACTCCCAGGGCAACTCCTTCCCGACTGTATCCCACTGTGCCGCCACCTCTACCAATGAGACAGGAATGGTGATAGTGGTGTCTGGAACATTGTCTGTAAGGTATGATTCTGTGAGTATGTTGTTTGACTAGTCTGTGAGACAGATCGCCCAACTTTAGCACAAGCCCCTAGACGTTAGTACAGAGGACTTTGCAAGGTTGACAGGGCTGGGTTTGCTGTTTCCGGTACCTGGGTCGATGCCAAGTGGTCTGCCCGGTTTCATTCCTTCTTCGTGTTTCCGCGGAGGTTGAATACGTTGCTGTGGTCACATGTGGGCCAGACCACGTAAGGACGGCAGATTTCCTTCCCACATTATTGAACTTGATGGGATTGTTATGACAATAGTTTCATGGTCATCGCTAGATTTTTAATTTCAGATAGTTTATTGAGTTTAAATTCCACCACCTCCATTCTGCCACTGGGTGAGATTGGAATACGGGTCCCCAGATCATTACCCTGGGTTTCTGGATTACTAATCCAGCGATAATACAACTACACCAGCGTCTCCCTGCCTAGAGCACTGTGAACAGTTTTGGTCTCCTTACTTAAGGAAAGATATTATTTCATTGGAAGAGGTTCTTGGGGCCTGACGGTAGCATGGTTGTTAGCATCAATGCTTCACAGCTCCAGGGTCCCAGGTTTGATTCCCGGCTGGGTCACTGTCTGTGTGGAGTCTGCACGTCCTCCCCGTGTGTGCGTGGGTTTCCTCCGGGTGCTCCGGTTTCCTCCCACAGTCCAAAGATGTGCGGGTTAGGTGGATTGGCCATGCTAAATTGCCCGTAGTGTAAGGTTAATGGGGGGGTTGTTGGGTTACGGGTATACGGGTTACGTGGGTTTAAGTAGGGTGATCATTGTTCGGCACAACATCGAGGGCCGAAGGGCCTGTTCTGTGCTGTACTGTTCTATGTTCTATGTTCTAGGTTCAGAGAAGGCTCACTAGGATTATCCCCGGTAAGGGGGAGGGGGGGGGGGGGGGATTGTCTTATGAGCAAAGGGGGGACGCTATTCATTGGAATTTAGAAGAATGAGAGGTGATCTCATTGAAACATAAAGATTCTTAAGTGACTTGACTGGATAAATGCTGAAAGGCTGTTTCCCCTCATGGGAGATTCTAGAGGGAATATTACCAGAATAAAAGGGTTCCCATTTAAGACTGAAATGAGGAGGAATTTCTTCTCTCAGAAGGTTGTGACTCTTTTAAAGTCCTTGTCACAGGGAGCTGTGGGGGGCAGAGTCCTTGGGTATGATTAAGTCTGAGATAGATTCTTCATCAGTGAGGGAATCAAGGGTTATGGGGAAAGGGCAGGAAAGGGGATGTGAGGAATGTCGTATCAGCCATGATCCTATTGAATGGTGGAGTGTGCTCGAGGGGCTGAAGGGCCTACTTCTGTTCCTATTTCTTATGGTCTTTTAGTTTTATAGGTCAGAGGCTCGGAATCCTGAAGCGAGTAACTCACCTCCTCACTCCCCAAAGACTGTCCACCATCTACAAGGCACAAGTCAGGAGTGTAATGGAATGCTTTCCAATTGCCTGGATGAGTGCAGCTCCAACAACACTCAAGAAGCTCAACACCATCCAGGACAAAGCAGCCCCGCTTGATTGCTCCCCTTTCACAAACATTCACTCCCCCCACCACCGACGAACAGTGGCAGCCGTGTGTACAATCTACAAGATGCGCTGCAGGAATTCACCAAGGTTCGTTAGGCAGCACCTTCCAAGCCCACGACCACTACCATCCAGATGGACAAGAACAGCAGATACCTGGGAACCCCCTCCAAGTCACTCAACACCCTGACTTGGAAATCAGGGTGGCACAGTAGCACAGTGGATAGCATTATTGCTTCACAGCGCCAGGGTCCCAGGTTCGATTCCCGGCTTGGGTCACTGTCTGTGCAGAATCTGCACGTTCTCCCCGTGTCTGCGTGGGTTTCCTCCGGGTGCTCCGGTTTCCTCCCACAATTCCCGAAAGACGTGCTGTTAGGGGAATTGGACATTCTGAATTCTCCCTCTGTGTACCTGAACAGGCGCCAGAATGTGGCGACTAGGGGATTTTCACAGTAACTTAATTACTGTGTTAATGTAAGCCGACTTGTGACAATAAAGATTATTATTATGAATATATCGTCATTCCTTCACTGTCACTGGGTCAACATGCTGGGACTCCCTAACAGCACTGTGGGTGTGCCTACACCTCACCACCACCTTCTCAGGGGCAGTTAAGGATGCACAATAAATGCTGTCCTCACCAGCGACACCCACATCCAGTGAATGAATTAAATACAAGAGCAGGAGAGTTACCTCTGTTGTCTTTATATTTATCCCCCACTCAACAAAATCAACAAACAAAAACCTGATTCCCGGTCCTCATTGCTGAAATGGGATCTTGCTGTGTTCAAATGAGCTGATGTGTTTCCTGCATTACAACAGTGACTACACTTCAAAAATGTTTCACTGGCTGTAAAAAAAACATTGAGACATCAGGAGGACGTGAAAGGCTCAATATAAATTCATATCTTCCTCTCATCTGTAGCAGTTAGGTGATAATTGTGGGGAGAAAGCTCTTTAAAACTTTATCCTAAAAAGAATCGGGATTTACTGGAAAATGGGGAAAATAAGATTGAACAAAAAAGCGTAAAAATAAGCAGCATCTTTGGTCGCAGAAACATTCGGAGCGGAGAGAATGTCACTGACTGGATCAAGCCACAGAGTCAATACAGATTTTTTAAAATCTATTCACCCCCCCCCTTCAGAAAATGATTTTTGCTGTTGTAACATGAAACTACACATGGACACATCATTACCTGATAGCCCATTACATTGCATTGAATCTCAGCTCCGATATCCTTTTACCATCTGTTTGTACAGCTCCAGCTAATCTATATTCCGGTGTCTGTCTGCCCTCAGGATGCTCACTCCTGTTAGGAGGCTGACATTTCCACAACGCATGGGGGATTTTATTCTGCAGAGAGACTGCAATAATCAGATTCACAAAGTTAGCCTAGATAAAGAGTCGGTACCATGGGCGCGATTCTCCGCTCCCCACGCCGGGTGGGAGAATCGCGGGAGGGCCGGGCGAATCACGACACGCCGCCTTGGCACCCCCCGCGATTCTCCCATCCCCCCCCCCAAAATGGCGTGTTGCGTTTTGCGACACGCCGCTCGTAAAATCGCCGCTCGCCGTTTCTCACGGCGACCGGCGATTCTCCAGCCCGGATGGGCCGAGCGGCCTGACAAACCCGACCGGTTCACGCCGGCTTCAACCACACCTGGTCGCTGCCGGCGTGAACATCGTGCGACTGGTCAGTGTGGGGCCTGTGGGGGGCGGAGAGAGGATCGAGCACCACGGGCGTGCGCGTGAGGTGACTCCCCTCTGCCACCCCGCAAGATCAAGCCGCCACGTTTGGGGGGCAGCGGAGGGGAAGACGGCAACTGCGCATGCGCGGGTTGGAGCCGGCCAACCTGCGCATGTGCGGCTGACGTCACTTAGGCGCCGCCGGCCGCGTCATTCTCAGCGCGCCGCTTTGACGCAAGCGTCAAGGCCCGGCGCCCGAGATTCAGATTTTTAACATTTCAGATCCGGAGCTCAAAGTGCCCCCTGCACCTTCTACAGCACCTTCCGCAATGCCGCTCCTCGCCCCCCCTGGGGGGGGGGGGGGGGGGGGGGGGAATAGGGGGCGAGGAGCGGCCTCCGACGCCGGAGTGAACCACTCCGGGCGCGATTCACCGCTGCCCACGACGGGTCGGAGAACAGCGGGAGGGACTTCCCGACAATTTTCACGCCCTCCCGCTATTCTCCCCCCCCCCTCCCCACGGCCGCCCCACGACACGAATCGCTGCTCGCCGTTTTTTACGGTGACCAGCGATTCTCCCCAGGCCGATGGGCCGAGTTCCCAGGCCTTTACGGCCGTTTTCATGAACGCGATCACACCTGCTCTCACTGTTCGTGAAAACGGCCGCAAAGTGCCGTCCCGGACAACCATGGCACCGATTGGCACGGCCGCACCACGGCCGTGCCAAGGGTGGCATGGGCCTGCAATCGGTGGGCACCGATCGCGGGCAGTGGGTCCAATACCCGCGCACTATTTGTTCTTCCGCCGCCTCGCAGGATCAGTCCGCGGGGCGGCTGAGGGGCATGACGGACCGCGCATGCGCGGGTTTGACGCGTCTGCGTGATGACGTAATCCGCGCATGCGCGGGTTGGAGCCGTCCAACCCGCGCATGCGCGGCTGACATCATCGTGCACGTCAGCCGGCGTGACGCTTGTCACGCGGGCTTAGCGACGGTCGCTAAGCCCACGATGCCGTGCTTCACGGGTCCCCACTGCTAGCCCCGCCCGGGGGGGGGAGAATCGGGTCCTGGGAGGGGGCGCGGAGGCTGCCGTGAAACAGTTTCACGGCAGCCTTTACGATTCGCCACATTTGCGGAGAATCGCGCCCTCCGGGTTTCACTCCGGTGTCGGCCGTAGCGGAGAACCACGCCCAGAATTGCGGAGAATTGCGTCTTTCTGTGAAAGACGCAAGTTGCCTATTGCCTGCTGATAGTCTACCTTGAGGAATGCCAGCCTTTTACACCCCTGATTCTGGGGCTAACACCGCACTGGAGCTGATCTCCTTCCACTTTCTGGTTGTAGAGGTAATCGGATACTTGCCTCTTCCTCCACTGTAGGTACGGGACACAAATGTTTAATGTGCCTTACTTCACAATTGAGCAATGTGATCATCTGCTCCCATTGAAATTTGGAACTCCAGGAGAAGCTCAAACAAGGAGTTAATCCACGATTGTCCTTCACCCGGGCAACAGAGGGTGTCTGGAATTGTTAAACTCTTTCCCTTTGTGCTGAGGAACCGAGGGAAAAGGCAAAGGATGGGGTTGAGTGGCCTTCGGGATGTCATGATGCCTGAACATGAGGCTCAATGTACAAATTATTGAGGGGATAATATTCTCCTGTAAAGCTACCCAGTCTTGTATTTTGCTGAGAAAAGACACATGTTGCTGATGCTTTTCATCTCAGACTCATCAGGAATGCCAAATTTCAAGCAATCATGACAATTTATACTTCAGGGGAAAAGGGTGCTGATTGGTTGGAAAGTTGACTCTGATTGTCCGAGGTGTTGCCATGGAGAAACAACAAGGAACTGTAGGCTCCCCAAGCTCTCGGGTAATTCAAAAGAGGTGCAAGTCTTGAACAGATTCCTTTTGTTGCAGATGACGGATGTATGAATATATGGGGCGAAATTCTCCCCCCCCCACGACGGGTGGGAGAATAGCGGGAGGGCCTTCCCGACTTTTTGACGCCCTCCCGCTATTCTCCCCCCCCCCGCCGAAATCCCGACACGAATCGCTGCCCGCCGTTTTTTTACGGCCGGCAGCGATTCACAGCTGTTAGAAGGGCCGAAGTCCCAGTCCTTTACGACCTTTTTACGAACGGCAAACACACCTGGTCCTGCCGTTCGTAAAAACGTCGTGACCACCTGGAAAAAAATAACCATGGCACCGATTGGCACGGCAGTACCACGGCCGTGCCAAGGGTGCCATGGGCCCGCGATCGGTGCCCACCGATCGCGGGCAGCGGGCCCGATGCCCGCGCACTATTTGTCCTTCCGCCGCCCCGCAGTATCAATACGCGGGGCGGCTGAGGGGCAACCCGGACCGCGCATGCGCGGGTTTCGCGCAAAAACGCGATGACGTCACCCGCGCATGCGCGGATGGAGTCTTCCCACCTGCGCATGCGCGGCTGACGTCATATGACGCGTCAGCCGGCGCTAAGTCCGACAAGCGGGCTTAACGATTTTCGTTAAGCCCGACTTGTCGGAGCCTCCGACGTCGGGCTGCTAGCCCCGACGGGGGACCAGAATCGGTCCCCCGTCGGGAAGGGGCGCGATGCCGTAAAACCCGCCCGGGTTTTACGGCAGTTTGACGATTTCTCCCGTTTTGGGAGAATTTCGCCCATGTTGTTCAGCGGGTGCTGGTAATGGCAGCACACCCTCGTTTTTCAGCAATTCCCAGGTTCGTTCAATGAAAGTCCCAAATATCCCAGTGAAAAAAGGTTGTGCATTTCTACAGCACCTTTCACAAGTTTGGGATGTCCTTCACAAACAATGAAATAGTTTTGAAGAGGAGTCACTGTTTTAATGCAGCAAACACAGCAGCCAATTTGCACACAGCACGCTCTCACAAACAGGAACAGGAACATAGAACATAGAACATAGAACGATACAGCGCAGTACAGGCCCTTCGGCCCACGATGTTGCACCGACATGGGAAGTCAAAAACTAAAGGCCATCTAACCTACACTATGCCCTTATCATCCATATGCTTATCCAATAAACTTTTAAATGCCCTCAATGTTGGCGAGTTCATTACTGTTGCAGGTAGGGCATTCCACGGCCTCACCACTCTTTGCGTAAAAAACCCACCTCTGACGTCTGTCCTATATCTATTACCCCTCAATTTAAGGCTATGTCCCCTCGTGCTAGCCACCTCCATCCGTGGGAGAAGGCTCTCACTGTCCACCCTATCTAACCCTCTGATCATTTTGTATGCCTCTATTAAGTCACCTCTTAACCTTCTTCTCTCTAACGAAAACAACCTCAAGTCCATCAGCGTTTCCTCATAAGATTTTCCCTCCATACCAGGCAACATCCTGGTAAATCTCCTCTGCACCCGTTCCAAAGCTTCCACGTCCTTCCTATAATGAGGCGACCAGAACTGTACGCAATACTCCAAATGCGGCCGTACCAGAGTTTTGTACAGCTGCAACATGACCTCAGGGCTCCGGAACTCAATCCCTCTACCAATAAAGGCCAACACACCATAGGCCTTCTTCACAACCCTATCAACCTGGGTGGCAACTTTCAGGGATCTATGTACATGGACACCGAGATCCCTCTGCTCATCCACACTGCTAAGAATTTTACCATTAGCCAAATATTCCGCATTCCTGTTATTCTTTCCAAAGTGAATCACCTCACACTTCTCTACATTAAACTCCATTTGCCACCTCTCAGCCCAGCTCTGCAGCTTATCTATGTCCCTCTGTAACCTGCAACATCCTTCCACACTGTCTACAACTCCACCGACTTTAGTGTCGTCTGCAAATTTACTCACCCAACCTTCTGTGCCCTCCTCTAGGTCATTTATAAAAATGACAAACAGCAACGGCCCCAGAACAGATCCTTGTGGTACGCCACTCGTAACTGAACTCCATTCTGAACATTTGCCATCAACCACCACGATCTGTCTTCTTTCAACTAGCCAATTTCTGATCCACATCTCTAAATCACCCTCAATCCCCAGCCTCCGTATTTTCTGCAATAGACGACCGTGGGGAACCTTATCAAACGCTTTACTGAAATCCATATACACCACATCAACTGCTCTACCCTCGTCTACCTGTTCAGTCACCTTCTCAAAAAACTCGATAAGGTTTGTGAGGCATGACCTACCCTTCACAAAACCATGCTGACTATCCCTAATCATATTATTCCTATCTAGATGATTATAAATCGTATCTCTTATAATCCTCTCCAAGACTTTACCCACAACAGACGTGAGGCTCACCGGCCTATAGTTACCGGGGTTATCTCTACTCCCCTTCTTGAACAAAGGGACCACATTTGCTATCCTCCAGTCCTCTGGCACTATTCCTGTAGCCAATGATGACATAAAAATCAAAGCCAAAGGCTCAGCAATCTCTTCCCTGGCTTCCCAGAGAATCCTAGAATAAATCCCATCAGGCCCCGGGGACTTATCTATTTTCACCTTGTCCAGAATTGCCAACATTTCTTCCCTACGCACCTCAATGCCATCTATTCTAATAGCCTGGGTCTCAGCATTCTCCTCCACAACATTATCTTTTTCCTGAGTGAATACTGACGAAAAGTATTCATTTTGTATCTCGCTTATCTCCTCAGCCTCCACACACAACTTCCCACCACTGTCCTTGACTGGCCCTACTCTTACCCTAGTCATTCTTTTATTCCTGACATACCTATAGAAAGCTTTTGGGTTTTCCTTGATCCTACCTGCCAAAGACTTCTCATGTCCCCTCCTTGCTCGTCTTAGCTCTCTCTTTAGATCCTTCCTCGCTTCCTTGTAACTATCAAGCGCCCTAACTGAAACTTCACGCCTCATCTTCACATAGGCCTCCTTCTTCCTCTTAACAAGAGATTCCACTTCTTTGGACAACAGCCTCACAATCTGCTTCTTTGGTGATGTTAGTTGAGGGATACTTATCGGTCAGGCACTGTGCGGATAACACCAAACTCTTCTTAGGATAATGTATTGGGGGATCTTTTACTGACAATGGAGAGGCCATTCAGCCCAACGTGTCTGTGCTGGCTCTTGGAAAGAGGTGTCCAATTAATCGAACTCTCCTGTTCTTGCTCGGAACCTCACACTTTTTACCCTCCAACTATTTATCCAGCTCCCTTTTGAATGTTCCTGTGGAATCTCCCCCCCCCCCCCCCTTCCCCCCGCCCCCCCCCCCCCCCCCCCCCCGTTCAGGCAGCACCTTCTCGTGCAAAAATGCTTCACAGCCTCAAGATATCCTGAAGCTGTTTATTGCTGATTAAGTATTTTTTGAAGTGTTGGAATGTAGGAATTACAGCAGCCAAATTATGCACAGAAAGATCCCACAAGCAAGCGCGAGATAACGGCCAGATCATCTGCTTATTTATTGATGTTGATTGAGGGATAGACATTGGCGCTGAGGAGAACTCGCCTGATATTGGAAACCAACAAGGTGCAGGGGCGCTTTGAGCTCCGGATCTGAAATGTAAAAAATCTGAATGTGAAAGTCAGGAGGAGTGACCAGGGCAGCAGGGTGGCGCAGTGGTTAGCACCGCTGCCTCACAGCACCAGAGACCCGTGTTCGATTCTGGCCTTGGGTGACTGTGTGGAGTCTGCACGCTCTCCCCGTGTGTGCGTGGGTTTCCTCCGGGTGCTCCGGTTTCCTCCCACAGTCCAAAGATGTGCGGGTTAGGTGGGGTTACGAGGATAGGGTGGGGGAGTGGGCCTAGGCAGGGTGCTCTTTCAGAGGGTGGGTGCAGAGTCGATGGGCTGAATGGCCTCCTGTGGACTGGGCAGGAGTGTGGTGAAAGTGGGCGGGCTTTCTGACAATGGGGACAAAGCAGATTACTGAAAGGAGCTATCCCTTCTACTTAAACAAAGCAAATTGTTTTAATGTAAAATAGAATGAGAAAGGGATTGCTGTTTAGTGGGAGCAGAGAGAGAGACAGAGAAAGTGCTAATGGGGAGATCATTAAAAAACCTGAAAGCGAATGAGTGGGAAAGGGAATAAATAAGGGGAGGGCTGGAGGAGGGGGCTTACTGCATCGGCTTGTCCAGATGTCCCGCCCCACTCCTCAGTCACTGCAGAGCCGCTGGGGCGAGTGGAGCCGCTCCTTGTGCTGCTGCCGGGGACGGGAGGCGCACAGCGGTAGGTGGGAACCAGGGGCTGTTCAACCAGGGGCTGTTCAACCAGGGGAGGCAGTCTGCCTGCAGAGTCCTGTAGCCTGGTGGGAGTTAGGGTGGAGCCGGCCGGGGGGGCAACTAGCTGCCGGTCTGGGTCTGGGTCTGGAGCCGGGGCTGGGGCTCGGTCTGGAGCCGGGACCGGGGCTGCCTGCAGGAGCTTTTGTTCTCCATGTGCTCGGTGCCAGTGAGCGGGGCGGGTTCCTCCCCCTAGTCTCACTGCAGCCCCCACCCAGGGAGCCCCCACCCCGGGAGTTTAACACTGGCAGCAACTTGACCCTGACTCTGAATATTGTGCAACCCCCTCCCATCCGGATTGGGGGCAGGAATTGGGGAGGGGAGGATTTGGGATGTGGGGGGAGGGGGCAGGGATTGGGGAGGGGAGGATTTGGGGGAGGGGGCAGGGATTGGGGAGGATTTGGGATGGGGGGGGAGGGAGCAGGGATTGGGGAGGATTTGGGATGTGGGGGGAGGGGGCAGGGATTGGGGAGGGGAGGATTTGGGATGTGGAGGGAGGGGGCAGGGATTGGGGAGGGGAGGATTTGGGATGGGGGGGAGGGAGCAGGGATTGGGGAGGATTTGGGATGTGGGGGGAGGGGGCAGGGATTGGGGAGGGGAGGATTTGGGATGTGGGGGGAGGGGGCAGGGATTGGGGAGGGGAGGATTTGGGATGTGGGGGGAGGGGGCAGGGATTGGGGAGGGGAGGATTTGGGATGTGGGGGGAGGGGGCAGGGATTGGGGAGGGGAGGATTTGGGATGGGGGGGAGGGGGCAGGGATTGGGGAGGGGAGGATTTGGGATGGGGGGAGGGGGCAGGGATTGGGGAGGGGAGGATTTGGGATGGGGGGAGCAGGGATTGGGGAGGGGAGGATTTGGGATGGGGAGAGGCGCAGGGATTGGGGAAGCGGGGTAGGAATTGGGGAGGGGAGGATGGGGGAGAGGTGTAGGAATTGGGGAGGGGGTGGATTTGGGATGGGGGGAGGGGGTGGATTTGGGATGGGGGAGGGGGTGGATTTGGGATGGGGGGAGGAATAGGGCAGATTTGGGATGGGGGGAGGAATAGGGCAGGAATTGGGGAGGGGGTGGATTTGGGATGGGGGGAGGGGGTGGATTTGGGATGGGGGGAGGGGGTGGATTTGGGATGGGGGGAGGGGGTGGATTTGGGATGGGGGGAGAGGCGCGGGAAGGGGGGCAGGGAATGGGGCAGGAATTGGGGAGGTGCCGGATTCACAATCTCCCAAATCCTGGAGCTGGTTTTCAATGATGGGGAGGGTTTGGGTTGTTTAATTTAATTGTTTAAAAAAAACCCCGAGGGTCAGCTTTCTCCCGGGGGAGGGTGGGGCTGCAGCCCATTGAGTTTATTATTGGAGAGTTTATAAAGTCTGGGGGACCCCCCCCCCCCCCCCGCGGTCATTTACAAAACCTCCTCAATGTCTTGTCGATATCGAGATTGTTGCTTGGGGGGGGGGGGGGGGGGAAGGTATTGCCTGATTTTTTGGGGGGGGCCCTTTCTCGTCTCCCGTTGGTACCAAAAATTGGAGCGTGAATGTGGTTATTTAAGTTCTTGTCATTTCCTGGAACATTCCCGGCTCCAGTGTCCCGGAATGGGAATGACATTTTGGGAATGAATGGGTTCCCGGGACTGTGGGGGGGGGGCACTGACTGAATGCTCTGGGCAGCACAGTAAATGTGAGACTTTCCCCAATTCAACCAGTTTATAAATTGGCTTTTAACTAACCGCCAGGGACTGCAATCCGGAATGCCCCCCCCCGGCTATCCCCCCCCCCCCCGGAAATCCCCCCCCCCCCGGAAATCCCCCCCCCCCCCTCCTCCCCCCCCCCCCCCCCCGGCTATCCCCTCCTCCCCCCCCCCCCCCGGCTATCCCCTCCTCCCCCCCCCCCCCCCCCGCTAGCCCCTCCTCCCCCCCCCCCCCCGGCTATCCCCCTCCTCCCCCCCCCCCCCCCCCCGCTATCCCCTCCCCCCCCCCCCCCCCCCGGCTATCCCCTCCTCCCCCCCCCCC
Organism: Scyliorhinus canicula; assembly: GCF_902713615.1. Lineage (NCBI taxonomy): Eukaryota > Metazoa > Chordata > Chondrichthyes > Carcharhiniformes > Scyliorhinidae > Scyliorhinus > Scyliorhinus canicula. The sequence continues at coordinate 4,867,805 of NC_052154.1, read as the reverse complement.
CCCCCCCCGGCTATCCCCTCCCCCCCCCGGCAATCCCCTCAAACTCCATTTAAACTCGTGCTGGTTTCTGCCCAGATTTGAAACTTGTTGGTGGTGTTCCCGCTGCAAACGGTTCAAAACTGCCTTTTGACCGAAGCTTTTCCAACCAAACTGGCTCTGCGGGACTGCAAGGGGAGGGGTGCAGATAGGAAGCCTTGTTGAGTTGGCTGGTTGCTGGGGTATATTGGATGTTTGGGTCGGTTACCTACAGCACCCGCGGATTAGTTTGCATTTCCGAACTGCCGATGAGTTGCTGCTGGGAAAAGCCGAGTCTCATTGCCAATTGTCTGTTTGCCCCGTTGCTGGCTGTGAGAGCAACAATGTGGAGAACAATGAATCTTTGTAATGTTTAGGCTGTTGTCGCTGTCTGTTTAGTCCTAAATGCACCTGTACACTAGCAGCTGTCTCCATGCTTGCTACACTTATACACAGTTCTGTCTCCACACCAGACTGACTCTAGGCGTAGGTTATGTGTCCTTGTTCGACCCCCACACACCAGACCCTTTCTACCTGGACTAATTTCTTGTGTGCTTGATGGATGAGGCCATGGTTTTGGCATCGACTTTGCTCTTATTCCCCTCAAACAGCTAACTGTTTGTTTTAAATCTATTCAACTTGTCTCTGATCACATGAAAACATGGTGACCAATCAAACTTTAATTTGGGACAAAGAATAGAGACAATGCAGAAAGTGATGCCAAAATTGGGAAGACTGAAGAGGATTTTTGTCCTTGGTGGGGAGGGGGTGTGTAATTTTAAAAAATAAATTTGTGTACCCAGTTCATTTTTTCCAATTAAGGGGGCAATTTAGTGTGTTCGATCCACCTACCTTGCACATCTTTTGGGTTGTGGGGGCGAAACCCATGCAAACTGCACACGGACAGTGACCCAGAGCCGGGATCGAACCTGGAACCTTGGTGCTGTGAGACTGCAGTGCTAACCACTGCGCCACCGTGCTGCCCTGTGTCTAATTTAAAATAAGTGCATGTTTGATTTGAAATGCTCTCACCCCTGAATATTATTGGGAGGTGTCACTGGTTCAATGTGACTGACAATTTGTTAACCATTTCACTCTTTGGCAAATGGAACCAGGTTGAAGGTCTGTGGAACCTAAAACTCCATTGATCTGCATAGCCCCCTTGTTCTATGTAAATATCACACCAAATGACTTCTGTGTAGTAGTTGTCTACACCTCTCCTCCAGGAAGATCAAATTATTTTCAATTGGCCAATAAAACAATTCATTAAGTTTAATTGAAAGTCACTTCAGATTGGGATATTAAGCACACTGACTTTTGCATGTCGTGATTTGATTTGACATCTTTTAAAACCATTTGTCTGTATTCTTTGAAATAATCCTCAAGTGGTCCTGACCCCTCTAAGGAACTGAGTTTGTGGACATGATATTCAGCATTGCTGAAGTGCACAAGGGTGAAAAAGGAGGGATTGGAGGTCATTTGCAATTTCAAATATCTGCTTGGGGCTGAACCTGGGTCCTTAGTTTTATTGCATTGAGGCCCTATGGCCCATCATATCTGGCCACCGGTAACTATTATTCTAATCCCATTTTCCAGCACTTGGCCCATAGCCTTGTATTGAAGCGCTGATATAAATACTATAATATTGAGGGCTCCCACATCTATCACACTGGGTAGTGAGTTTCAGATTCCCACCACCCTCTGGGTGGGAGAAAGGACTTTCCTCATACCCTCTATCTCCTGCCCTTTACCTTAAACTCATTCAGTGGGGGGCAGTAAAGAGACAGCTGAAGCTGTTCTGGGATCACATGTAGGCCAGACTGGGTAAGGACGGCAGATTTCCTTCCCAGAAGGACATTAGTAAACCAGATGGGTTTTTATGACGATCTGCAAGGGTTTCATGGTCATCGTTAGACTTTTAATTCCAGATATATATATTTTTGAGTTTAAATTCCACTACCTGCCCTGGTGGGATTCGAACCTGGGACCCTATGTCTCTGGATTACTAATGCACACTTGACAAGGTGAATGTTGCCTGCTGGGTGGGATGGGAATTAGTGAGGGAGTAGTTCAAATATTGAGCAGGAATCTCTTCTGATGTGGTTGTTAATCGTTTGAATTCTCCCATGGAGAGCAATGGAGGCTGGGTCATTACATGGGTAGCACAGTGGTTAGCACTGTTTCTTCACAGCGCCAGGATCCGAGGTTTGATTCCCGGCTTGGGTCACTGTCTGTCTGTGTGGTGTCAGCATGTTCTCCCCGTGTCTGCGTGGGTTTCCTCCGGGTTCTCTGGTTTCCTCCCACTGTCCCGAAAGACGTGCTTGTTAGGTGAATTGGACATTCTGAATTCTCCCTCTGTGTACCCGAACAGGCGCCGGAGTGTGGCGACTGGGGGCTTTTCACAGTAACTTCATTAAAACATAGAACATAGAACAGTACAGCACAGAACAGGCCCTTCGGTCCTCAATGTTGTGCCGAGCCATAATCACCCTACTCAAACCCACGTATCCACCCTATACCCGTAACCCAACAACCCCCCCTAACCTTACTTTATTAGGACACTACAGGCAATTTAGCATGGCCAATCCACCTAACCTGCACATCTTTGGACTGTGGGAGGAAACCGGAGCACCCGGAGGAAACCCACGCAAACAGGGGGAGGACGTGCAGACTCCACACACAGTGAACGGCCCGGCACTCTCCCCCCGGGGTTTGTTACACTGGGCTCGGCGTGCGCGCTCCGGGGAATTCCCCCCTCCCGAACTCGATACAAAGTCACAAGATTCCAATCATTGTAGTGTTAATGTCAGCCTACTTGTGACAATATTAAATTCTGGCTGGAAAACGAGGCCACAATTGGAACACCAATATCTTTAATGGCAGAGCAGGTAGGCATCTGGAGAGAAACTGTTGACGTTGAGTTTGATTCTTCTGCTCCAAAGAGTCACATGGACTTGAAACATTCATTCTGTTTCTTGCTCCACCCTGATGCTGCCATACAGCATTTTCTGTTTTATTGATTTTCAGAAATGGTCTGTTGTAAATATGCTTTGTGTTAATACAGCTGTTTGCCGATTTAGTCAGCCTTCTTTGTCAGGGGTTCAGAGTCTCAACACTTTACAAGGTCATGGCAGATGGAAGTCCATTTTAATAAAAGCCCTATTAGTGTGTACTAGTGTTTTTAAAAAACAGGCATTCAAGTTGACTGTACAGATCCTTGTAAATCTATAAATCATGCATTGATTCTGTAGAATAAGGCCAAGCTCAATCAATCTTGGAGTGCTAATTTCAGCAAACTGGCTCTCCTGCTATATGCTATATTCTTAAACTCGCTATACAACAGCAAGTTAAATTTTCTGCTGCTCGGTGGGGTCTACCTCCTTGGATATTGCTCCTAGTAACAGAGGCTCATTGCCAGCTTGTGTGATTAAAGTGCTGTCCTCCCGAGGGACAGGCTTGATGCTCAGCAGCCTGAAGTAATCAATTGCTAAAAGCCACTTTGATACAGCTGCATGTTTTTGGAAGCTGTCCACTTTAACTAGATTACATCAATTCTTTTTGTTCTGTCAAGATCTCCCAGCCACCAATTAATTCACTGCCCCTTGCTTCCACCAGCTTGAGAGCACCTATCAAAATGTTAGCCTGTGCATAAAAACTGGCTTCCCTAATTCATTTGTTATAGGCATTACTTGTATAGTTTCCATAGACTAAAACATTCACATCTTTATCTCTGGGCTGTGGCACCACCTTTTTGAAATGTTCATTTTTCAAGTTTTTAACATTGTTTAACGAGCGGTTCAGGGGTGGCTTGGTGGTTTGTTTTCCTATTATCCTCCATGTCCTTGAATGAAAGCAGTTGAAGAATCTCTGGGTTGGCAGCACTTTGGGAAGAATAATCTTTATTATTATCCCAAGTAACAAAATTCTGAAAATCCCCTAGTCTCCACATTCCAGCACCTGTTCAGGTACACCGAGGGAGAATTCAGAATGTTCAATTCATCTAACAGCATGTGTTTTGGGGCTTGTGGGAGGAAACTGGAGCACCACACTGGGAGAACGTGCAGACTCTGCACAGACAGTGACCCAAGCTGGGAATTGAACCCAGGTCCCTGGTGCTGTGAAGCAACAGTGCTAACCACTGTTGTGCTTGTGTCAGTAGAATCATAACCTGGGGTGGAGTAAATTGTCAAACTAATAAAAGCTGACTGTAATTGTGTAATGCTATGTTAGTGGAGTTAAGAGGTGACTTGATTAAAATAAAGATCCTGAGGTCTTGGGGAGGATGATCCCTCTTGTGGGTGAATCCAGTAAGAAGTCTCAACACCAGGTTAAATTCCAACAGTTTATTTGAAATTGCAAGCTTTCAGCACGCTCATCAGGTGATGAAGGAGCAGCACTTTGCAAGCTTGTGGGCTCAATTTAACCTGGTGTTGAGACTTCTTACTGCCACCCCAGTCCAGTGCTGGCATCTCCACATTGGGGAGAATGTGGAACTAGGGACCGTTTTTAAGGTTACCTGTTTGAGATAGATTGAGGCTTTGGAATCCTCTTCCTCCGAGATTGGGGACAAGGCAGAATAATAGATTCTTAATCAAGAATTAACAAGTAGGTGAAGGTTTTTCTGGGTTCGGCAAAGTGTTGAATTGAGATCAGATCAGCCATGATCGTATTGAATGGCAAAACTGGCTCTGAGCACAATCGTCTACTGCTCCTAATTTGTATGTTTGCATGATATATTGATATCATTTTCTGCATTGTCCCTTTATCTTGGTCTTGATATACAGTACTCTGACTGGGCCTTGCTGCTCTAGGGTAAATAGGTTTTACCACCATCTGGGTGAAGCCAACATCACTTTGATCCTAAATGGTGTACCCTCAACTACAGGAAACATGCATCCTGTGTCTGCCTTGTCAAGCCCAAGAATTCTGCACCTCACTCATAACTAGAGAATATAGATCCAGTCTCCTTTCTCATGGGACATCCTGCCATCCCTGTGTTGGGGTGCAGATGGTAAGACAGCAGCTTGGGCTCCTTGATCTGTAGCCTAATAATTAGTTAACTCTGCATGTTTTTGCCACATTGTACTGCTTGGTAACTTGCAAAGTACAATCCAATATCGGTTGTAAATAAGGGTGATTTAAGGAATGAAAACCTGTCATTTGTTGAATTCTTGTTTAAACCATATGTTTATTTTGCACCTAACATCTTTAATCTTTTCCATTTGCAGTTAACAGCATGGGTGGCAAGCTGAGCAGAAAGAAGAGAGGCTATAATGTGAATGACCCAAAGGAGAGCAAAACTGCAGAGTCCACTGAAGGCCCAGAGGTGAAAGATGAGCCTGAAAATCAAGATGCTTCAAAGGAACAGGTCGCAAAACCAGAAGCTGAGCTGCCCAAAGAGAAATCTGAAACCGAGGCCCCCAAAGTGGCCGGTGAAACTGTTTCAGGAAAACAAACTGACTTGGTAACCCCTGATGTGAAAACCATTGCAAGTGTACCAGTTACTGATGTTGTACAGACGTCAGGCCTACAAGAAGGTGTACCAGCTACTGATGTTGTAGATCCTGTACCAGCTACCGTTCTTGTACAAGTGTCAGGTCTGCAAGAAGGTGTACCAGCTACTGATGTTGTACAGACGTCAGGCCTACAAGAAGTTGTACCCGCTACTGATGTTGTAGATCCTGTACCAGCTACCGTTCTTGTACAAGTGTCAGGTCTGCAAGAAGGTGTACCAGCTACTGATGTTTTACAGACATCAGCTGCTGATGCAGACCTGATGGCGGGTCTACAAGGTTTACCAGCTACTGTTCTTGTACAAGCGTCAGGTCTACAAGAAAGTATAGTCTCTAAAAATTTGGGAAACTCCATTTCGGAGCAGCCACCTAACCAGGTGGAACACCATCCTGTGGAATCCAGCCATGCTCCACATATTGATTTGAATGCTGATGCATCTGATGTGATGCAGCTCAATGAACAGAAAACTGGTCAGGTAGCAGTGTGTGAAGAAACCCAGGCCACACCGGTTTTAGAAATGAGTATGACCTCTCCGGACCCTTCAGCTGAGGCATCTAGTTTGTGTGACCATGTGGCAACAAAAATCATGAAAAGTGATGACCAATTGAAAAACTCGCATGCGAGTCCAGAGGATACTATCGGCAAACCTGGTGAGGTTTCTGAAAGCCACGATGGTGTTTCCCCACAATCCACTTTGAAAGAAAAAATTGAAAGCTCTACCCAGGCAACACCACCTGAATCTGGAGCGGAATGTGTACCACCCAAGGAGATGGAGACATCAAAATTGCCAGTGAGTGAAGAAACGGCCATTGACATCGTAGTGAACAATGAAATTGCAAGGTGTGTGGAAATGGAGAAAAATGTAGTTGCACCTGGCACTCGGGATGAAATTCCGGAAAAAGTGCTGAGTGAATCTATTTGCCCCATTGTCCAAACTCTAGCTGATGTGAAAACTGAACCTGCAGAGCATTGCATAGAGAAGTCTGACCATATTCAAGACCATGTTGTTCAAGAGGACAGTGAAAAAGTATTTGTGGATCAGAGCCAATTGACTGAAGGATCTGGAAATCTATCTGTAGACACTTCAAGGGAAGCCAGTGTGACAGATGTAGTCCTATTAGAATCTAAGGATCCCTTGGCAGAATGTCCTCCGGAGATGGTCAGCACAGCAGAGAGTGCAATCCAGATTGTCACGGAGTTTGCTCCAGAGACCAGTTCTGACCCCGGAAAGGCACTGACTGAAACCAGGAGTGAGTCAACTCCAGACATCAGCCACCAAGATGGTGTTGAAATACCTCCGCTCAAGACCAGTTCTGAACTAATACCAGATATTAAAGTAACTGTTTATACTGAAAGTTTGCAAGAGGCAGCAGAAATCAACACTGAACTCGCTAAGGGGTCAACAGGTGATGAAGCACTTGTTTCTGACACTGATCCACACTCGCCCAATGTAGGAAAGCTGGAGAACACATCCGAGGATATTTCTCCAAGTCGAGCAGATGCGATACAGACTGAGGAACCTAGTTCTACAAAAACTGAAAATGGGTTTTCTGTTGTTGATCCAAATGGATCTACTGTCCAGACTGGAGTGGCCAACCTTCCAGAGAGTTCAGTTACGAATGGGGCACCTGTAGATAATGGAGTGAGAGTGATTGATCACAGCAAAACCGGCCAAATTGAGGTGAATGGCCAAAGTGAAATGACAAAAGCTGAAGAGAATATTCAAGATGGCATTTCTGACCCAGCAGCAAGATGTAAATCTGTCGAACAAGTGAATACAAATCAACCTGCCGAGGAATCTGAGTGTCTCCAACTGGATAATCAAACTTTAGATTCAGGGCTATGAGGTGTCGAGCAGAAAAACTCCTGAATGCAATCTTGGGGATCAATCAAGAGCATGAAGTGGAAGATAGGAATTTGGATTTTATTCAAACCAGCTGGGGCCTAGGTTTGACTTGAATAAAGACTGAACTTTGTGTTGCAAGTAGGGCAGATTCTTGGGACTTGCAGCATATGAATGAACTTGCTGGTTCCACAATCTTCCACTGATTTTTTTTTTTCCTATAGATGCCAAAAATCCCATTGGGAAGATGGAATGAAGACCCCAGCAGTTTGCCAATAGCTTTTGGTATACAAGATGTCAAATATTATACTCTTACACTTTGAGGCATGTAAATCTACTAGAAAATTTGTTCAGAACACTAAGCTCTACAGTAATTTAAGGATAGCTAAATTGAATTTGAAGTAGTCAAAAACTAGTAATTTCCAGTTCATAACATGTTTTGCAAGATCAGTTGTAACTAATTGGATGTGAGGGTTTTAAAATATTTCAATGCTTTGACAACTAACTTAATAAATATTATCTCAGACTTGCTGTTTTGTTTTTATTCAGTGAAGCATGGCACTGGCCAAGATTGGCTGGAATAGGGGGTGGGATTCTCCATTTTGCTGGCACCCAGGGGTTTCCTGAAGGTGTGGGGTTGCCCGCAATGGGGAAACCCCATTGACCAGCTGGTGTAACGGAGAATCCTGCCGGTGGGTCAGGGCAGAAATGTGGCAGGGTGGAGAATCCAGCCCAGGGTTGCTGTAATTGGACTGATGGGGAGCTGTGCGTAGCTGAGTTTTCTTGTAGTTTTACAATCCACTTGTTTTCAAAGGACCAATCTATAGGTGGAAAGAGTCTGAAGCAATGAACAAAGGTGTTGATCTTTTTTGATTCCTGAATTAGTATTCATCTGTTTGGTAGAACTTTATTCTTCAACTAGGGAGTTGAGAATACCTTTCAAATCACACTTCCTAAATGTAGATGGAGTAAAATATTTATTTTGAACAACACATATTTAAAATTACAATAGCAAGCATGTTTAAAAATTCTAACTGGTAGGAAGTTGCAGGAATGAGTTTGATCTATTTAACTGCAACAGCAACATTGCTTTCTGAATGTTGACACTCTTTGAATTATTCTTGCAGAGAGTCACATGCACAAATCTCTGGTAAAAACCAATGGCAAGCAAGAGACTTGAGTATGTTACCTGATGAGTCTCTTGGTAGCATCCCACTCCAGGTTCAAGTCCTACTCCAGGACCTGATGACCAGTGATGTGGCCAACCAGCCTCTTGCTGCAGAAGGCATTGCAGTAAATTGTTGAGCATAAATCACAGGACCAGTCCATGGTCACCAACATCCTCTTGTCTCATGGTATCAGGAAGAGGAGACGCAGCAATTTTATGGAAGGGTTCTGATCACCTCAATGACAGCCATATGCAGTAGCTGGGTGGAGACAGAGGGAAGGGATGTGGGAAGGAATTAATTATAGAACATGGGCATCACTGGCTAGGCCAGCATTTCTACCCATCCCTAATTGCCCACCAGTGGTGGTGAGGCAACTGCTACAGTCCCAGTTGTAGGTACACCCATAGTACTGTTGGAGAAAGCCCCATTCTGCTGGAATATAAACACTGGCCTAACTCGGTCAAAGGGCACCTCTGTACTGTAATGTTTTATTAGTTTGTGGGAGGAATGTTGGGTAGTGCCATTTTCCAAAAATAAATAAGTTTGATAAATATTAATAGCCAGAACAGATGGGAGGGTACCCCATTCCAGAGCATATGCTTTGAGTTTGAGATCTGATTAGTGCAGAAACCATTTTGGGCATCAGTCATACATTCCACTCATGTTTGCTGCATGTTGAGATGGTATCGAAGCCCAATATCCTATCTGAAGCATACCAACTCGGTGACTAATAGCTGCCTAAATGATGCACTCCAATCACTTAAGGGCTCAAATCCAAAAATGTCCTGTCCTTGCATGACTAGGATGCTACCTACCGAGCTCTTCTATGTGGGATTACATGGGGAATACAGGATAGAAATGTTAATTTGGCCCAACCAGTGTTCCAGTTAGTCTCCCAGGTTTTCTCCAATCCCATCAATTTGTCTAGTCTCCCTATATTTCCATCGCTCTGGGTGAAGTTTCTTCCTGATTTTTTTTTTATCTTCAATTTACTTCCCTATAAGAAACATCACTCACTTTTCATTCATCCCTTTTATTTCCAGTCTAATTGGGTAACATGCCTCATTATGAAAGACCGGAACAGAATACACATGGGAGCTTAAGACTGCAATGGATTTCATCATGGCTCATTGCATACACTGTCCCATGTTACACTAACTGCAATCTTGCAGTACCCACTAAACCATTTACAGTTTTCTCTCAATCCCAAAAAGACTCGTTAAAAACCCAAGTTTGACAGCATGCGGAGACACATTAGAAAATTGTGATACGTGTATTCATTACCATGCTATCACAATACTTGGCAGATGAGATAGGTTTGTTTTTATACATTGTCATGCAAGAATTGGTATGATGACAATGGGGATTCTCTGGCCATGACCCCATGAGGCACGTGGTCTTGTGGGTGGGCAGAAGAATCCAGCCCACATGGTCAGGTTAGTGACACATTAGAACTAAGGATAATTAGTGTGGACATGGATTTTCAACCAACTGCTTTCCCAAGAATAAATTATATAAGGATACCAGTGGCAGGCAAGTGGTTCACTGGCATTGATAAATGATTGGTTCCTTCCACTCAACTGTTTAGCGAGTAGACACTTTTTTTTTTCTTTTTCTATTTAATCGTGCCAAGAGGACTGAAACACTTTGAATTTGGGGATTTTGATGCATCAGAGCTGCGAAAGTCTTAAGGATGCTGATGGTAACCAAATTGTGCCAAGAACAATCACCAATCCTCTCTAGGCCCACAAAATACTGTCCCCAATAGCGTGGGCTTCAAAGCTTGGATTAGGGCTGTTGCTCAAGCTCGAGTTTCACTCAAAAGTGTTTTCTGATGAGCAACTCTCAAATGAGACTACATGCTCTGCCACTAGTCGAGAACAGAAATATATTGGACATTCCATTCCCCTGAACACTTTGTTAGTACTATTTTTAGTGCACTTGTAACATTACTTAGTTTTGGAACAGTCCAGTAGTGTGACAAAATTACATCAGGGGGTTGATTGTTGACACCTGAGCAGATTTATGATAAACATGGGAGGTATCGCATGCCATAAAACACCAATTAACCCCTGATGGTTTGACCCTTTATTCCCCCCCACCCCGCGGCAATACTTTGGTACCCCACCTAAGGACTCGTTCACTGAATTTGTCTTAACCAAGCCAAATTCTGCTAAATCCGAACGGAGCTTGGTTCCTTGCCATCGTATATTGCATTCAAATAGGTGTTTTGAGGGCCCCCCGGTTCCACAAGGGAGTGGTGACTGCTTTTAACTTGATTTTGTCGAGCTTCTTTTCTGAAAAATCGAACAAGATTAAACACAACGTGCACTGTGATAGTTGGATTGCACTTTGTCATAATATGCACATCATTAGGTAAACACAGGCAGTGACAAACACCCAGGTGAGCCAATCAACATACAGGAAAGAACACAACCAACCACCAGACAGAACACCAGAGGGGGGCTTCCAACTATAAAACACACAAGGCATCAACACTCCGCCTCTTTCCACTGGTGATAACTGTAGTGACAGTCAGGGTGTATATATCAGTTAGCACCTTCGACACGTGGCTCAGAGCTAGCCTGGTCTAGTAAGTTAGAGTTAGTACACTTCGAGTAGTAGAGTGTCAACCCACAGTCAGCTGCGTGCATTGTTACAGCAGTTCAATAAATTATATTGAACCAACGCCTACGTTTGGTGTATGCTTTACCGTTCCATCTGCATCCTTGTGCAGTCCGTGTTACCCCAGGGTCAATAACGTGACACACCAGATTTTAGTTCACTTTTTTCACCCTCCCCTGTCTTTATTTTTATTTTTTTGGTTAACATCCCAGAGGCAGTGGACAAGTTGCACCCTCCATTTTTCTCCTCACTAAAGCTGTTGATGGGTTGGAGCATATTTCTAGATGCCAGTATCCTCCAAAGCAAAAGTGACTCGACGGTAAGTGTGAGGCCACATCCTCACGGTCGGAGTATATTTGGATCAAGGAATGATTTAACCGGTAAATTTTTAAGTAGCCTAGTTAAACAGGTAGCTGACCACTCCAATCACCTGAAGGATCCTTTCCCTGAATGGGCCTCAAATCGGTGAGAGAGGCCATCCCGCAATGAGAAAAGGTTCAAGTGAGTATAGTTGGGAATTTCAATCAAAGTGGGAATTCGGTGCAGAGGGGAAGAGTTTCTTTGGCATTAGCAATGCTCCAAAAGCTAATGATTTAAAACAAACCTGATAGACTTTAACCTGGTGTTGTAAGACTTCTTACTAAAACTATACAAGACACTATTGGTTCACACCTGAAATACTGTGAACAGTTTTGGACCCCTTAGCTGAGTAAATAAATATTGGCATTGGAGGCAGTCGAGAGAAGGTTCACTAGATTGATTCTGGGATTTTTAAAAATAAGAGTGCCCAATTCATTTTTTCCAATTCAGCATGGCCAATTCATCTACCCTGCACATCTTTGGGTTGTGGGGGCGAAACCCACGCAGACACGGGGAGAATATGAAAACTCCACACGGACAGTGACCCAGAGCCGGGATCGAACCTGGGACCTCGGCGCCGTGAGGCAGCAGTGCTAACCCACTGCACCAATGTGTAGCCCAGGTATATCCTGGGATTGATGGGTTTTCTTTATGAGAAGTTGAGTAGGTTAGGCCTGTAGTCATTCGAGTTTAGAAGAATAAGAGGTGACCTTTTATTGAGCATTGCATCAGGCAGATCTCGTTGAATGGTGGAGCAGAGTCAATGGGCCGGATAACCTACTCCTGCTCCTATGTTTTATGATGATCGGTGGATGGGAGGGAACTTGTTTGAACGATCAAGTTCTTGATCTTGATTGGCTTTTCATTCACGCCCTGGCCTCTTTATTTGGTTATGGCCATTGCATTTATTGCCCATTTCTATTTACACTTTAGGGTTGTGGTGATGAGCTGCCATCTTGACCTGCTGCAGTCCATGTGGTGTAGTTATACCCACCGTGCTCTTTGAGGAGGGGTTAGAGCTGTTTTCAACCCAGTGACTGAAAGAACAGCATAGTTCCAAGTTGGGATGGTGTGTGGCTTGGAGGGAACGTGCAGGTGGTGTTCCCATGCTCCTCTTGACCTTGTAGGTAGTGGAGGTCATGGGTTTGGTAGGGGCTCCTGGCCGCCTCCTTTCTGCTTCCTCTCCAATCATCTCATAAACTAATGTATATTTCACTCTTGCTCCATAGTATACTTGACCTCTACGATTTGGGCTTAACTAGGGTAGTACGGTAAGGCAGGAAATCCAGCTGCATTAATTCCTTTGGCAAAGGACAATGGGGTAAATTTTCGTCACCTTGTGATTAGCATTAAGCCTGTTTGAATTCCATTCTATTGATTTCACTGTAACGAGGAAAACCCTTAAATTCAGCTCTTGAGTCATGTCTAGATGAAGATCTCTGGGGAACATGACCACAAATCCAGTATTCCTGGAGTATGGCAGGGGAAAATCAGCCCAAACCTAGTCATTGACCCTGCTGAAAAGTGCATGTCGGTTTTCACATTTTGTGAAGATGGGATTGGGCCTGGTAATGTAGCTCTCCTGCACCATATGGAGCGTAATAACATTGAGGTTATGCTGCTAGATTAATAATCCAGAGAATGTGGAGTTCAAATCCCATCATAAGGAATTTGAATTTTGGGGGCAATAAACTTGTTCACTATTGTTCAAGGAAACCTTCTGGCTTCTCGGTGACTGCAATTCTAGGCCAATATGGTTGACTCCTAACTGCCCTCGTAACAGGGCACTCGGTTGTGACTAGGGATCTGATGAATGCTGGGCTCCCCAATAATGTCTGAGTCCCAAGTTTAAAGAAAAGTTAAATAGCCTACTTGGGCACACAAAAGGAATAATAACGACTGTTTAATCCAACCACAGTGTCAATATCTTCAGACAAGTGGGGAAAATTAGTGCAGCAAATTCAGGGTCCCAATCAACTATTTCATTGGGGAAAAGCCCAATCCTGTACTTATCCAACATCGCCTTTCTCAACGAGATGAGGGAATGAGCATTACGGGCAATTGTAGCACCCTGCCAGAAATAAAACAAACCATGAATTACATCCATGACCTGTGGTCCAAATGCTTGGAAAGACACTGGAACCAGCTGCACTTGTGTTGCCCTTTTATGTATTTTTTTTCAAGTACTAAAAGATCGGTATGAGACGCACGCAGAAAAATACTTTTCACTGTACCTCAGTACACGTAACAATAAACACATCGGGGTGGATTCTCTGATTCTGTGACTAAGTTCTGATGCTGGCGAGGGAACGGTGTGTTTTACGACCGAAAAAACAGGGCAAAACGGCCACAGACTCCACGTTTTACTGGGGGCTAGCAGGCATGCGGCGTAGTCTACCTGCAGATACCCGGAGAATTGCTGGGTCCGTGGCCGTGCATGTGCACGATGGTGGCGTGCAGAGGGAGCACACGGACCCGGCCTGTCAAAAAATGCCCCCCCCGTTGACCAGGCTTGTCACCCTCCACCTGTGCCCCCAGTCCCCGCCTAAGCCCCTCTTGCACCCGGATAGGCGTCCCCCCCGACTGTGGCAGCGCTGGACTGAATCCGCAGCCGCCACGCCGAGTTCCTGAGAATTAATACCATACGCGACCGACGCTGTCGGGAACTCGGCACATCGGGGGGAGGACCTCAGATAACGCCCTGGGGCCATCCCGACGGCGTGCAACATACTCCTGGAGCACACCGTTCTGGAGGGGGTGGAGCAGCGCAAAAGCGTTCCGCCTCCGATTTCGGCGCCAACGTGGATCCTCCGGCCGATCGCTGAACGCGATTTTGACGTCGGAGACCGGAGAATCCCACCCGTGCAGTCCAACCCAACCCAACTGAGCCAAGAGAATGGTGCAGATTCTGTGTGCGGTCCGAAATGCGCGTTCTCCTCACCTGCAAGTTCCGGTACTTCTGCGCTAGATCTACGTTGGTCCTTCCTTTCTGGAATGGGTACGACCAAAGAATGGAATTCCAGTGATATCCCATTTTCTTCACTCCGTTTACAAGGTAGTTCACTTCCTTTTCTGTGAAATCCTTGCGTCGCCGCCGCTGCCTTGTCTTTTGATTTATTCTCGATGAGTATTCACAGATGTCTGAATGCTAAAGCAAAAAAGGGACATTACTTGTTTTTTTGCGGGCAACCTAATACCAATAGCATATACTCGCACACTGCTTGGTAAATATTGTTTGTTGCTGAGACGTAGTGTGGACGATTCTAAGTCCTTGATGATAACTGTCCCGAGGGAATGCCATCATAGAATCATAGAATTTACAGTGCAGGAGGCCATTCAGCCCATCGAATCTGCACTGGCCCTTGAAAAGAGCACCCCACTTAAGCCCGCAACTCCACCCCATCCCAGCAACCCCACTGAATCAAATAAGTTTTGGATTTCCCGTGCTCACAGCTGGCTTAGAATGGCATGCCTGTGCTTCGGGTTACACTTAAACAACAGAGTCACCACTCAATCAAAACTATACTCTTGTTTCAAACTGACAGCTGGGTGTTTTATACACTTCACCCTCCACAGTTATAGAATCACAGAGTTTACAGTGCAGAAGGAGGCCATTCAGCCCATCGAATCTGCACCGGCCCTTGGAAAGAGCACCCCACTTAAGCCCACACCTCCATCCTATCCCCGTAACTCAGTAACCCCACCTAACCTTTTTGGACACTAAGGGCAATTTAGCATGGCCAATCCACCTAACCTGAACATCTTTGGACAGTGGGAGGAAACCGGAATACCCGGAGGAAACCCACGCAGGCACGGGGGGAATGTGCAGACTCCGCACAGACAGTGACCCAAGCCGGAAATCGAACCTGGGACCCAGGAGCTGTGAAGCAACCGTGCTAATCACTGTGCTACCGTGCCGCCCTTCATCATTCAGATGCAACATTAAACTGTGGCCCCATCTACAAGGATGTTCGAAAACCTATAGCACAGTTTGACAAGAGAGCTTCTTTACTTCAATCAATACCATCAAATACAGAGTCTTTTATCCCATTTGGCATTTGAGACTAGTTGTGCAAGCACCGGTTGTTATGTATCTCAATGATAACAGTACTTTGGAATATTTACTGGTTGCAAAGTACTTTGGAACATCCTGAGGAGGTAAGTTGCTTTAGTGATTAAAACATGGAATGTGCTGAATTAGGATCCAATTTTAGTTGCTGGTAACAGCATTTGGTTTTGGGGCTGAGCAGGGGAAGGGAAGGTAAAATCAATTAACCACCTTTCTTATTGCTAACAGTTGTTAAAGCAAGTGGTTAAACAGGATAGTCCAACTGAATGTCGAAATGCTTGCTCCGTTGTGATTACGGATGCAAGACCCGTGCCGTTTACCAAGCTGTGGTTCTCCAGCTGCAGGTAAAACAGTTGGGATTTGTCTAGATCAGTGTTGGGGACTTTACTGGGTCCTCTTGTGACTTTAGCAAATCCTGGCATGTTTATCTTTTGGTTGTGACCAGTGATTGGAAACTATTGGTGTTAGAATAGGTATTGGTTTAAGGTCAAATTTGGATTTTAATTTGGTTACAAATGTATGTATCAAAATACAGTGCTGGTCACCCAATGTGTCACTGTCGCTCAGGGTTTATCCGCTGAACACTTCAGCCATGCAGAGCAGTCCGGTGACGTACAGTGTGCACATCAACATTATTGAGCAAGTGACTAATGGGATTGGGAGAAAGCAACTGGTTAAACCAGCAAAAATATGCAGCAAAAGTTACAAACATCACAATTGTTAAGTTTGTTTGGCTGGCAAATGTGACAAACAGCAACAGATAAACAAGCATGACAAATGAGGCAGAAATTCAAATCCATCTTCTACTGATCATGCATAAAGCTGACCTATTATATTGCACAGCTTTAAGATTTGGCAATGTGAGCGAATAATGTATTTCACTTTCACCCGATGGTTCAGCAGAATTAAGCGAGCATATTTTATTCTGAAATAGTAACAGAGTTTTATGTTCAAAAAAGGGTGAGAGGAATAGGCCAAATAATCTATAGGTTGGTCAGTCTGACTTTTGTGGTGGGCAAATTATTGGAAACAATTGAGAGATGGGATAAACTGTCACTTAGGCACAGATTGATCAGGGATAGTCAGCATGATTTCGTTAGGGGACGATCGTGTCTTATTAACAGAATATTTCTGAGGTGGTAACGGGGAGGATTGATGAGGGTAGTGCAGTGGATGTTGTTTATGTGAATTTAGGTAAGGCATTTGACAAGATCCCTGTGGTATTTTTAAAGGATAGGTTTGCAGACCAGAAAGGTACAAACAAACAAGAGCTTTATTGGAAAGGTGTTTACTCCATCTGTTAGGATAAACTGCCCATTAGCCCGTACAAACAGCCGATGACATCATCAATACAGCACATGATCGGACTCACGTGGCCTTGTTCCAACTAGGAACAAACATGAATTCACAATAGTGAATTCCAAAGCTAGTGATTCCAAACAAACCTGTTTGACTTTAGCCTGGTGTTGTAAGACTTCTTACTGGGAAATTTGCAGATGAGATAAAAATTGGCCATGTAATTGATGGGAAGAGGGTAACTACCAACTCCAGAATTACATCAAAGGTTTGGCTGAGGGGGAAGAGAAGCAGCAAATGGAATTCAATCCGGAAACGTGTGAGGTAATGTATTTGGGAAGGGCAAACAAAGCTAGGGAATATTCAAACGGGACAATATTGAGATGGGAGACCTTGGATTGAATGTCCACAGGTCCTTGAAGGGGGCAGGACAGGTGGACAAAGTGGTCAAGAAAGCATATGGAATGCTTTCCTTTATTGGGCGATGTATTATAGATAAAAGCAGGGGTGTAATACTGGAACTGTATAAAATGCTGATCAGGCCACAGCGGGGGTTTTGTGTACAGTCCTGGTCACCACATTACAGGACGGACATAAATGTTCTGGAGAGATTTACACGAATGTTGCGAGGGCTTGAAAATTGCAGCTGTGAGGAAGATTGGATAGGCGAGGGCCGTTTACCTTGGAATCAAGGTGTAACCTAATTGAGGTGTTACAAAATTATGAGGGGTTTAGATGGTGTAGACAGGAAAGACTGGTTTTCCCTTAGCTGAAGGGTCAATTGCCAGGGGAGCCATAGATTTAAAGTGATTGGTAGAAAGATTAGAGGGTACATGAGGGAAAACATTTTTATTCAGGGACTGATGGGCATCTGGAATTCACTGTCCAATTTGGTAATTGAGGCTGAACCAGCAAAATGAAGATCCAGGTGCCTTTTGAATGAGTTGAAATCCTGTAACCTGTGAGACTAATCTGTGGGATTAAAATGAGCAGCTAGTTTCGTTTTTCTGGCCAATGCAGACTTTGTTCTAATAATTTTCTATGGTCAGGGTTGACCTCTACAGCCAATGTCCCACATCGAGCTGAAATACCTGGGGCTGGATTCTCCGCCCCCCTGCACCGCGCTGGCCGGGGATGTTTCACCCCACTGGCCGGGGATGCTCCGTTACGCCGGCCGGTCAATGGGGTTTCCCATTGTGGGGCAGCCCCATGTCGTCGGGAACCCTCCGGGCTGCCGGAAAAACGGAGCATCCCACCGGCGGAGAATCCATGTTTTCCTTTGTAAATATATTCCAGTATGAATTGGAGAGGAGGATTAGAGATAATTGGAAGAGCTGTCTGTTTACGAGCTGGCCATTTATGAGTCTTGGTCTCCATTCCGACCTCTAACCTGGTCCAGCTTTAACATTTTTCAGGAATTCTGTTCCTCCAACTTGTAGATTCCCCCATTTCCATCGCCATTGGCGACGTTGCCTTCAGCAGCTTGGGCCCTAAGCTTTGAAATTCCATCCCTAAAATCTCTCTAGCTCTTTCTCTTCCTTCAAGATGCCCTTTAAAACCTGCCTCTTTAATCAAGCATTTAGTTGTCAGTCCTGATCTCTCCATATGTTGGTCAGTGTCAGCTGATTTTGATAATTGTGCTGTTTTGTTACCGGTACAGTATGTTAATGGAACCATATCTAAATAAAGGTGCCCAATGATTCAAAGTATAAACAATTAAAAGCATTGAAATCTGCCATCAGGAACTCCCTTGCTTCACAATAAAAAATATAATAGTAAACAAACCTTATTATCATCGAAAGAGTATGCGTGATCCCGGAATCTGGTTTGGTTACAGACCCGTGGTGTACGCAGATCTTTTCTACAATCTGCCAGGTGCTCGTGACCTGTAAAATAGATTTATCCAAGTTAATGTTTGTATTTGAAATGAAGCGTTCCCAACCTTCGAAGGTCACCTACAATGTTGCCAAGTACAGCACGCCTAACCTAATCTGCCATCGATAGAGCACCGCCTTGGCCCTGTTGAACCCAGAACACCTTTTTGCCAGTTTTACTCCGATGTCCTGGTATATTCAGACCTTATTCCTCTCCCATTCACAGCTGTCTTTCTCCCTGCCCCACAACAGGATCTTTTCCTTCTCCGCAAATTGTGGAGTCTTACGATCACCGCCCGCGGCGGCTCCCCTGCTCTTGGTGATGAGACCATCAATTCACGCGACACGTGGTTAGAAGGGAACAGTGGTTTTAATCGTCTTACAACAGAGCCTGCCTGTGACAAGATGAACTCCAGATGAACTGGCAGGCAGGCTCTCAGCATCAACCTTTATACTTCCAGTTAGGGGGAGGAGCCGTGGGTGGAGCCCAGTACAAACTCCCGTACACTCCCAGTGCATCTCCCCCTAGTGGCAGAGCAGCGCAACTGCTCGTGTGCCGAGCTTACAGAGACATAGTACATGTGTAATACAGTGTGAATTACGCTACTGTGATTCACCACACTTGGCTTCTGCCTCAGAGACCTGTGCGCTCTGTCTACCTCTGGGGCCTTGTCCAGCACCCCCTCCGCCACCAGCATCCTCAAGACATATCTCGTGGCACTCATGCCTTCCTTCCTTCAGGCAGGCCGACGATACGCAGGTTCTGCCTTCTTGACTTGTTCTCCTGCTCTTAACATCTTGCAAATGTTTCACAGGAGCCCCACCTCCACCTCCAATGCCACCACCAATCACTGTGGTCCGACATCATCCTCTCCAGCTCTCGGACCTGTGATCCCTGTGTCTCCAAACATTTCTTGACCCATTCCATCGAACCTTCCAGGGGTGCCACCGCCCCTTCGATGGCTTTGGATCGAACCTTTCTTTGTTGACGGAACTCTTCTCTAATAAAAGCCATCAACTGCTCCATCTGGAGTTTTCCAACCTGCGCCGACCCTTCCCCCTCCGCCATCTTTCCAATAACTGCTGCGCCACAGGTCTCTTCCAGCTCCTTGGCCATGTCTTTCACCTTCTTCTGCCGGGTCTGGTAACCAGCAGACATACCCACTCCTGGGGAAGGACTTCTCCTCGAACTGCACTTTCCCATCAAAGTTCCTCCTGTTTTTTTGGGAAAAAAGAGCTTGGTTCATCGTCTTCAAGCAAGAGCTGCTGTGTGTGCGCCACCGGAAGTCCACACAATTAGACTTCTACGTCCTGATTGTTCCTCCTGCTTGTCAGTGTAAGTGGACATTGGGTGCTGACACATTTAGGAATGGGCTCAGCTTTGATGACCACATGGGCACCTAAGAGTTGCATTGGGTTCCTGGCAAGGCTGCCTCAGCACCAACATTTCAGAGGCTTTGGAGAGAGTCTGGGTAGGTATGATGTATAGAGGAGAAGGCCATTCAGCACCCTCCCCCAGTCTGTCCTATCATACATGTCCTGATCTGTATTGCAACTGCCCTTAGTTCCGTTTCTCTTGACACCATTACTTAACAAAAATCTATCAATGTCAGTTTTTAAATTTTGAATTAACCGCAACCTCAACAACTTTTGGGGGAAGAAATCCAAATTTCCACATAAAGAAGTGATTCCTGACAGCCCCCCAAAATGCTCCAGCTCTAATTTTAAGGTTCTGTCCTCTTGTTCTGACATCTCTCAGCTGGGAAAGTTTCGACCTGTCCTATCAACTCCTTTAACCATCTTAAGCATCTGGTTTCGATCACCCCTTAACCTTCCATATTCGAGAGAACATGAGCCAAGCCTAAGGAACCTCTGATGCGACCATCAATTCAACCAGAGACATGAGTTGGAGTAAACTGTGCCTTTAATCGGCTTACAACTGAGCCTGCCTGCGACTGTGCTGAACTGGAGGTGGACTCGCAGCACTTATACTTCCTGTAGGGGGCGGAGTCCTGTACATGCTCCTCATCTCCCTCTGTGGGCAGAGCCGCGCAACGCCTCACAGATGGAGCCCACAGGGACACAGTAATGCACAGTGTGAATTATAGTGGTGACACATTCACCACAACCTCTTCTTGCAATTTCACCCTTTTCGCCCTGATGTAATTCTGGTGAACCTGTCCAGGCCACCCTCCAAGACCAGTATATCATTTCTGATATATTATGCCCTGAACTAATATTAATAGCAATGATAACCGCTTATTGTCACAAGTAGGCTTCAATGAAGTTACTGTGAAAAGCACCTAGTCGCCACATTCCGGCGCCTGTTCGGGGAGGCCGGTACAGGAATTGAACCCGCGCTGCTGGCATTGTTCAGCATTACAAGCCAGCTGTTTAAACCAGCCCCTGAACACAATTATTCTGAACTGGGTAAACTGGGAGATTACTAACGCCACGCTGAATGGTTGGATTTGTTTATTGTCACGTGTACCGAGGTACAGTGAAAAGTACTTTTCTGCGAGCAGCTCAAACAGATTATTTAGTACATGAACTGAAATTAAAAAGAAAACACATAATAGGGCATCACAAGGTAACACAATGTAAATACCTAGACACTGGCATCGGATGAAGCATACAGGGGTGTAGTGTTAATGAGGTCAGTCCATAAGAGGGTCATTTAGGAGTCTGGTAACAGACGGGAAGAAGCTGTTTTTGAGTCTGTTCGTGCGTGTTCTCAGACTTTTGTATTTCCTGCCCGATGGAAGAAGTTGGAAGAGTGAGTAAGCCGGGTGGGAGGGATCCTTGATTATGTTGCCCACTTTCCCCAGGCAGCGGGAGGTGTAGATGGAGTCCATGGATGGGAGGCAGGTTCGTGTGATGGACTGGGCGGTGTTCACGACTCTCTGTAGTTTCTTGCGGTCTTGGGCCGAGCAGTTGCCATACCAGGCTGTGATGCAGCCCGATAGGATGCTTTCTATGGTGCATCTGTAAAAGCTGGTAAGAGTCAGTGTGGACATGCCGAATTTCCTTAGTTTCCTGAGGAAGTATAGGCGCTGTTGTGCTTTCTTGGTGGTAGCGTCGACGTGGGTGGACCAGGACAGATTTTTGGTGGTGTGCACCCCTGTCAGGTACATCTGTCAGGTCTCGTGTGTAATTCAAGCCTACAATCTTTGATTTGCAGGCAAGCATGCTACCAACTAAACTTGTCTGACATTTTGTAGTTAGCTTAATAAGACTTTTGAATTTGTTCTGCCTCAGGTAATGAATGGTGCAGCATGTATCAAGGCCGTAAGAAAATTCAAACTGGGAGATGACAGGCTTCCATCAGGGAAAGGGAAAAGCGGAGAGGCAAGTCAACCCAAGGCTTGAACACTAAATCTAGACGGACACTCCAGTGCACTGTCAGAAGTGTTTTCTTTCAGACGTGACAGAAAGGAATATTGGCCAGGACACAGATCTTTTTCAACTTCTCTCTGGGAGCATGGCTCAGCCTTCAGTTTCACCCCTCATCTGAATGAACGCACCTCAGACAGTGCAGCCCAACTTCTGCACTTAACTGAATTTTCTCCATTACCTTCAGGTAACTCATGCTGCCTTCAAATGGTTAGTCTGCTAATATTTGCAGCATCCCCCCCCCACACCCCCAACAACTCCCAATTAGTCTGAAGCATAGTAATTGTGACAGTGGTGTTGGGGTATTGTTGCTGGAATAGTAATCCAGAGACTCAGGATAATGATCTGGGGACCTGGGTTCGAATCCCACTCCAGCAGATGGTGGATTTTAAACTCAATAAAATTTCTGGAATTAAATTATGACCTAATTATGACATGAATCGATTGTTGTAAAAAATCATCGGGTTCACGAATGCTCTTCAGGGAAGGAAATCTGCCATCCTTACCTGGTCTGGCCTACATGTGGCTCCAGACCCACAGCACCAGGGTCCTGGATTCGATTCCCGGTTTGGGTTACTGTCTGTGCGGAGTCTGCATATTCTCCCGGTGTCTGCGTGGGTTTGCTCCGGTTTCCTCCCAGAAGTCTCGAAAAACGTGCTTGTTAGGTAATTTGGACATTTTGAATTTTCCCTCTGTGTACCCGAACAGGTGCTGGAGTGTCGCGACTGGGGGCTTTTCACAGTAACTTCGTTGCAGTGTTAATGTAAGCCTACTTGTGACATGAATAAAGATTATTATGCGGCTGCGCACAAATGAACTGCTGCAACTGACTGCACATGTGTGACTACAATCAGTTGCAAAATGCCTTGGCAGGTCATGGCGACTTAAAAGGTATAATAAAATGCAGATTCTTTCTTTAAAAACACATCTAAATCCCATTTGATGAGTCCTACCTGCCACTGAATCAAAGCTGGTACATAAAACAAACATGTGTGGTACTTCTAGCTGATCTGAATCAACCTGTAATTTGAAAACACTAGCTTCCTCTAATGCTCAAGGGTAAATGTGATCCAGTGCTGTCTGCCTATGGAAACGCTGGAACTATTGTATATTTTGCCCTTATATTGCCCTATTTCACAGAGTACTGAGGGATGCCATGAAAAAATAAGACAAAACGCTCAAATAAGAGTAATGGTGCCACTTAAGCTGTGTTCAAGATTTTAAAAAACACTTTCAGTTGAAGAGGACAAGTTGGAAATACACTGCAGGTCAGTTAACATCTGACGTTTTAATAATAAATTAACATTTTGGGATAGGGGGCTTTGGAATTTAAATTCTGATGTCACATCTCATTTCAAGGGTGGCATGGCTGCGCAGTGGTTAGCACTGCTGCCTCTCGGCGCCGAGGTCCCAGGTTCGATCCCGGCCCTGGGTCACTGTCTGTGTGGAGTTTGCACATTCTCCCTGTGTTCGCGTGGGTTTCACCCCCTTAACCAAATGATGTGCAGGGTAGGTGGATTGACCACACCAAATTGGAAAAAATAAATTGGGTATTCTAAATTTTTTTTTTAAAGTTGGTAAGATAATGACTCTTTTACATATTTAAAAACATTTCTTCTTTTATTTCAAATGTCTAGTTTTTCATTTCATGATAACCTCAGGTTTAGATTCTCTACTTAATAATCATTTCCTTAAACCTTTCTCCTCTCCCCCTCTATTCGTGCCTCTCAGATGTGCAAGGAGCTCATCATAACGAAGATAGAGACCACCTATTCAGCTGTGTTGCACGTTTTACTGTGGTTGTAAAACGCGTTTATTGGAGTGTATTAACACGCCTCCGAGTTCGACGTGTGCTTAACACTACTAGGCTCTGTTCTATGTAATTATTTAGCTCTGGAGTCGCCAGTTGCCGTATAGGCAACGTCACAAGTATTCCAAGGTCAAGTTCAAAGTAATAAAGACGATACACCGATTAGTAAAGTTCAAACGATCAATATTTATTATACAGTTATAATAAATACTCATGCACACACTAAGAGACTAAGCTATAACTAAACTTTAAGTGAACAGAATACTTATCTAACAGGAACAGGCAAGGTCAGAGAACGAGGCCTTCGTCCTGGTCTTGTACTGCAGCCTTCAGCAAGCGTTCTGGTACTTTGGGGTCTAGTGGGCTTGGATCGCGTAGCGAGCGTTGAACTTACGGTTTCGGCGGCTGGTGCTCAACGGCTGGAGTCAGGATGCAAGATGTCAGTCAGAGCCGGAGCACGAGTTTAACAGACCGGGCTCTGTGGGGAATTTGCTTTTATACCCCTCTCTAATGTCCTTGCCCCCTTCTAGGCGGGCTCTACCTTTCGGTACCGATTGGAACGTTTCCAAACGGCTACCTTCGAAATCCTCCAATGCGGGGGCTTCCCTCGATGTTGGGGGGTGGTTTCGATATTCGTTACTCTGGTGCCATCCTGTCTGCTCCACCAATTAAGTGCTACATTGAGATGGAAATGTTGCCATTGTGTGTGCCTGGATCTGGGCCGCCTCATCAGAATGTTAAGCGCTTTGCCATTAACACCTTTGGCTTGGAGATCTGCACCTGGCCAGAAAACTGGTTTGCTGCTTGCAAAATGCTAATTAGTTGAGAGCAGGCTGTTTGTTCTCACTAAACAGGCTTTCCCTGCTGTCTTCCATTTTAGTTTGGCTCAGTGTCCATTTTGCGTGGCCAGCATGGCTACATTCCCTCCTTGTGATCCTCACAATCATACTATTGTGAAGGATCACCTATGTACTTTGCCTTCCTTGTGTTCTGACCTCTTGCCAGTTCCTGTTCTATTCTGTTCTTAAACTATGGGAAGAAGAGAAAAATTTTTTAACTAACATTTCTACTTGGCCCTATGTCAAAAGGGACATGCATTACTACAACTGGGAACCTCTACCTATCACTATTAACCTTAACCTTAACTTAACATTTCATCACTCTAAAATCTTAACCATTCACACCACAACATCACACTTCCCAACTCGGCAGTCGAGTATGGAACAATATAATACATGGCTGAATTTTTATTTACAGAGTGTTGTAATCAGTGAGGGGTTGAGGGGTTTGGTGGAATCCGAAGATGGGGGATTGAACTCTATAGATGGGTGAGGTGCTGGAACGAGAGGCTCTCCTCTTCCATTTCCTCAACCTGAGGGTCTGCACTAGTATGATGAGGATCGCGATCACCAACAGTGATTCGATTATATAGGACATGGAGTACCACGTCATGAATTTAGTACACCAGGTCTGAACCTCGCTGATCAGAGCTGAGCACTGGGGGTTTGCTGTAATTGAAGCATTTACGGTGGGGGTTGTGGGGGAAACGT
Organism: Scyliorhinus canicula; assembly: GCF_902713615.1. NCBI lineage: Eukaryota > Metazoa > Chordata > Chondrichthyes > Carcharhiniformes > Scyliorhinidae > Scyliorhinus > Scyliorhinus canicula. Next base: position 4,842,287 of record NC_052154.1, on the reverse strand, counting down.
GTCTTGTTTCCACACATATACATATGACATTAAACAGTAATAAGTGGGCTTCCATCATTTTGCTGTTCTTCTTCTTTCTCTTCCTTCTTCCTCCGGTATTGACAATCCTGGCTTCGACCTCTGTCTCGTCCTTTGAAACCTTTGGGATCAAGCACAGTATCTGTCAATACACAGTTTAAGACCTTTACTTGTTAGTGCATCTGTCTTTCAAAACCTAATTGACCCTTAAAAATGACTGGCTAAGTCACACCCTGTGACTCCCCTCATTTTTTTTTTCCAAAAAGCGAATTTAAAGACCAGCATACACCTAACAATCCTTCCTTCTGCGAGCCGTCTCGCAGGCTTTGCTGATTTACCATCCGAATGTTCCCGGATGTAAATAGCATGTGGGATGGCGGCCGAAGGGCTACCTAACGTAAAATGAAAACAAACTTTGAAACAAACATCCGAATGAGTTGCGTATGGGCCGCGACGGGTACGAGTTGGATGGGATCCCCGGGTAGGGCGTGCTGTGCCATACCCGAGCTTGGCTGACCAAGGGTTGGTTCTCAGACAGGGCGGGTCCTCAGTGCCGTTTGTCCACTGCCTGAGTAACCTGGAAAGAAACGGGTACGAATGTGTTGACCATGACTTGCAGCCTCTATTTCGCCGAATAGAGGGGCACCTAAAAAACCAAGGGAGCCAAGATGCTCCAACTGAGGACATCACTGAAGTTCTCAGAGATATCTTCAGATAAACTATTTGGCGTGTGGCCTTACAACTTTGGAAAAGATCTCCAATCAAACCGAAGTTCTCAAAGGTATCTGCGGACAAGCTAACGTGTATGTGAGGTGGTCACAATCTTTTCAGCTGAAAAGACGATGTCCATCCTCCAGCTGAACAATGTACAATCCTGAGACAAACAAACATAAAACGAAGACAAACATACGTGCAGGTTCCATCAGTGGTGGCGTGGGGCTGTGAAAAGCTGTTTAAATTTAAACACTGAACATTTAACAAACACATACAAACAAACATGCAACGAATATCGTACGGGTTCCATCAGAACAAAGGATACTGTAAATTACATATGGCTGGGGGTGTAACTAGCAGATGGAGTCAGTGCAGTGTGACCAAAGAAGAGGGGAAGGAGAGAAACAAAAATGAACTGGCATTGCTGAGGTATCCCTGCCATGAGAAGTGGTGGGTAAGCACTCATAGTTTGCATGGGGAAGCTGGGACCTTGTAGCTGCTGTGGGTGGTGTTCTCTTTCATATCTGGGGGCGGGTCTAGCTGGTGCTGGGTGTCTCCTGCAATCTCGGGAGAAGTGTCCTGGCTGCCTACAGTTGTAACATGACCCCTGAGGCACATAAGGTGGAGCAGGCACTCTGGTGCATTGTTCCCTTGTGTACTGTTCCCTGAGTGGGGGGTCTGGGCTGTTGGTTTCATTGCTGCTTCGGGGGGCATTGGTGGGCTGATTCTGTTGCTGTTTCGGGGGGGGCTTGACATTCTCGAGCGTAATGTCCTAATTGTCCACAGTTAAAACATTCCTTTGACTTGATCTGCTGTGGGCTGTTCTTTCCCTCATTTACACATGCGGGGTTTTGATGTGTTTTAACTGGATTCATGTCTGCATCTGCCTGCTCTTCGGGATTTATAAATGCTGTTTTATTGTGGACGGATTGCTGCCAAATGCGGGACAATCTTTTCAAGACCCATTTTTCATTATGGGCCTTCTCTGAGGGGTCATAATTGCCGCAGACATTCTGTCCTGCTTCTGTGGCATGGGAAATTATGGTGCGCGTCCATTTGACCATATTTTCCTGGTTCAAATGCGCCCTATTTAAGTCACCGAAAACTGCATTGAAGTGAATCCACAGCCTTCCGGCGAATGCTGTGGGGTGTTCGGATCTTTTCTGCCTGCACTTATTCAATCCTTCTACTGGGTCACCTCTATTGTACCCTATGGCATCTAAAATGGCGGTGTGCATCTCCTCTAGGCTGCCTCCTGCCACGTTCTGTGGGTCGGGGAGGGCTGCTACTACACTCTGGTCTAAGCTCAGCACGGTGAGCTTAACCTGCTCTCTCTCATCCAGGCCGTACATGGTAGCCTGTTGCTTCACTTTTGCGAAAAACTGGTGGGGGTCTGCGGTGGGGAGGAACGGAGTGATCTTTTCACAAGCGTCCCTTAGCTGGGTTACTGTTAAAGGGGTGGTGTAAGTTATGTCTGGGGCGCCTTCGGATTCGGCTTTTCTCTGCGTGGTTACGGGATTCATGGGTGCGGTTATGGTCTGAGCTGTGGGGGGTTGGGGTGCCTGTCGTTTCTGCTGAGCTGCGGGCGCACATGTTCCCTGAACATAACGCTGCGCTGTCTCGCTTAATTCCTGCCAATCTGGGGCGTTTTCTCCATCTAACCGTGCTCCAAAGGTGCTTTGGAAGCCATTCTGCACCGAAAGCAGAGATTGCAGTTCCGCAATCTGTTTCCTGCATTTCGCGTGGTCAACTGTGCTTTGTCTTTGTTCGGTTGTTGCAGCATGGAGTGCTCTCAAAGCTGCTTTGAGATCAGAACATTGCCTCTGCAATGCCTCCACCTGCTTTTCCGATTCCTGTCTTATCAGAACGGCACGTTGCACGTCCTGATAGGCTTTCTCATACTGGGTCTGGGAACTGTTCAGATGAGCTAGACAAGACTGATGAGCCCTCTTGGCATCATCCACCTCTTTATCCTTCTCTGCCAATTTCCCTTTTAATTCCAGGTTTTCTTTCTCGATGTCCCTGACATCGACCTTACTCATCCTATTCCTCTCTTCTAAATCTGTCCGGAGCGTCCTGATGACCTCCTCTGCGCCTCGCAACTGTGCCAAACAGGACACAATCGCCATCGGCTTGCGTGCTTTACCTAGATTCTTTTTGTGTATTTGAGAGAGGTTCTCCCACCAAGTATGACCTATACTCCCGGGACCTGTCTCCTCATTTGCACAAAACCCTTTCCAAAGGGGCCATCCCTTTCCTTGTAAATATTTGCGGAGTTCCAGCTCCCACGTGGGACACTGGCCTACTCTGCTACTGCTGCTGGTCGCTGCGACCACAAACTTTGCTGGATCCATCAGACGTTCCATTGCCTGCATGGCCATTTCCTCTGACTCTCTTTTTATAATTTGGAACAGGGGGTTGCTGGGGTGGTGTTTCGAGAAAAGGGTACGGCTTACGCTATTTTCCGTTAACAAAACTACCGAAAGTTTGTCGCAACAAAAAGCTTTCAGTTTTACCTTACAGCCCTGTTAGTACGCATGCACTAAACACACTTCCGAATTGCGCTTATTATTTTGAACACCTTGAATACATGTGATCTCTTTCTTTCTCTGCAGTTTGGAGTTCTAATTCAAATTTCAGGGTCCTGGACACTGTGGTGTTTCCACTTACAACAGGGTCCCGGCGGATGTCGCCACTAAATGTTGCACGTTTTACTGTGGTTGTAAAACGCGTTTATTGGAGTGTATTAACACGCCTCCGAGTTCGACGTGTGCTTAACACTACTAGGCTCTGCTCTATGTAATTATTTAGCTCTGGAGTCGCCAGTTGCCGTATAGACAACGTCACAAGTATTCCAAGGTCAAGTTCAAAGTAATAAAGACGATACACCGATTAGTAAAGTTCAAACGATCAATATTTATTATACAGTTATAATAAATACTCATGCACACACTAAGAGACTAAGCTATAACTAAACTTTAAGTGAACAGAATACTTATCTAACAGGAACAGGCAAGGTCAGAGAACGAGGCCTTCGTCCTGGTCTTGTACTGCAGCCTTCAGCAAGCGTTCTGGTACTTTGGGGTCTAGTGGGCTTGGATCGCGTAGCGAGCGTTGAACTTACGGTTTCGGCGGCTGGTGCTCAACGGCTGGAGTCAGGATGCAAGATGTCAGTCAGAGCCGGAGCACGAGTTTAACAGACCGGGCTCTGTGGGGAATTTGCTTTTATACCCCTCTCTAATGTCCTTGCCCCCTTCTAGGCGGGCTCTACCTTTCGGTACCGATTGGAACGTTTCCAAACGGCTACCTTCGAAATCCTCCAATGCGGGGGCTTCCCTCGATGTTGGGGGGTGGTTTCGATATTCGTTACTCTGGTGCCATCCTGTCTGCTCCACCAATTAAGTGCTACATTGAGATGGAAATGTTGCCATTGTGTGTGCCTGGATCTGGGCCGCCTCATCAGAATGTTAAGCGCTTTGCCATTAACACCTTTGGCTTGGAGATCTGCACCTGGCCAGAAAACTGGTTTGCTGCTTGCAAAATGCTAATTAGTTGAGAGCAGGCTGTTTGTTCTCACTAAACAGGCTTTCCCTGCTGTCTTCCATTTTAGTTTGGCTCAGTGTCCATTTTGCGTGGCCAGCATGGCTACAGCTGCCTCTGCTGTTTCCTCCCCTTCCCGTGCAGCCAAGGCTCCCCCCATTCCACCTGTAGCAGGCTCTTTAGCTAAATTGCTATGTTTCCTCTCACAATGTGTTTCTCAAGCTTATCGTATGCATGAGATCAAACTCTTGTTTCCTTAACCCAAACCAATCGAACTCCCGACCACCCAAATTTTCATCCAGGCACCACTTTTTGCTGAAATCGTAAACAGTTTCCTCTCCTCTGGGACTGTTCCTTCCATTCAAAACCGCAGAGCAATTCCCACCCCCCACCTCCTCAAATAAGCTTTCCGTCCTCTGTCCTCGCAAACTATCATCTCATATCTTACCTTTTCTTTTCCTTCCAAAGTTCTTGAACCTGTTCTCAACTGCCACTCCATTCCAGTCTGAATCCTTTCAATTAGATTTCTGACCTTTCCAAAGTATCTCTAACCAAGGCCAACATTCTCTGTGACTATGCTGGGGCATGTTATTTATTCTTTTATCATCCTTGAACTCATTAACAGACATTTTCCACATAGGCAGATGATACCTAACTCTACTTCCCCATCACCACTTTCCTTTCTCCCCAATTAAGTGGCAATTTAGCATGGCCAATCCACCTACCCTGCACATCTTCGGGTTGTGGGGGTGAGACCCATGCAGACACGGGGAGAACGTGCAAACTCCACACGGACAGTGACCCGGGGCCGGGCTCCCGGCACCGTGAGGCAGCAGTGCTGACCACTGCACCACATTGCCGCCCACCACCCCTTTCAACCTCATTACTGTATCTATGTTTGTCAAATTCCTTTTCCTTTTTTTTTATAAATAATTTTTATTGAGAAATTTTGATTTTATACAACAATAACGCACCTTAGTAAAATACCGAAAATAACAATAATATTAACAATCATATACATTCGCCCCATCCCCATGAACAACCCAGCATTTTAACAACAGCGCAAATTAACACACTATAAAGTTACAGAATAAACACTACAATAATGCACCCCCCCCCCCCCCCCCGGGTTGCTGCTGCTATTGACCCAGTTACCTATCTCTGAGCCAGGAAGTCCAGAAAAGGCTGCCACCGTTTATAGAACCCTTGTGTTGATCCTCTCAGGGCAAATTTGACCTTTTCCAATTTTATAAATCCCGCCATGTCACTGATCCAGGTCTCCACGCTTGGGGGCCTCGCATCCTTCCACTGTAGCAGAATCCTTCGACGGGCTACTAGGGACGCAAAGGCCAGGACCCCGGCCTCTTTCGCCTCCTGCACTCCCGGCTCCACCCCAACCCCAGAAATCGCGAGTCCCCACCCTGGCTTGACCCTGGATCCAACCACCCTCGACACCGTCCCCACCACCCCCTTCCAGAATTCTTCCAGTGCTGGGCATGCCCAGAACATATGGGCGTGGTTCGCAGGACTCCCCGAACATCTGGTGCACCTGTCCTCACCCCCAAAGAACCTACTCATCCTAGTCCCGGACATGTGGGCCCGGTGCAGCACCTTAAATTGGATGAGACTAAGCCTCGCACATGAGGAGGAAGAGTTGACTCTCTCCAAGGCCTCCGCCCAAGTCCCGTCCTCTATCTGCTCCCCGAGTTCCTCCTCCCATTTAGCCTTCAGCTCCTCCACTGACGACTCCTCCACCTCCTGCATTACCTTCTAGATGTCAGACACCTTCCCCTCTCCTACCCACACCCCCGAAAGCACTCTGTCCATCGTCCCCTGCGAGGGCAGCAAAGGGAATCCCTCTACCTGTTGCCTAGCAAACGCCTTTACCTGCAGGTATCTGAACATGTTCCCCTGGGGAAGGCCAAATTTATCTTCCAGTTCCCCCAGGCCCGCAAACCTCCCGCCAATAAACAGGTCCCTCAATTTGCTGATGCCCGCCCTTTGCCATCCCCTGAATCCCCCATCCGTGTTCCCCGGGATGAACCGATGGTTGCCACCCAGTGGAGCCTCCATCGAGCCCCCTGTTTCCCCCCGATGCCGTCTCCACTGTCCCCAGATTCTTAGGGTCGCCGCCACCACCGGGCTCGTGGTATACCTCTTGGGGGAGAGCGGCAACGGTGCCGTTACCATGGCACCCAGGCTCGTACCTCTACATGACGCCATCTCCATTCTTTTCCACGCCGCCCCTCCCCCCTCCATCACCCATTTACGCACCATTGACACATTGGCTGCCCAATAGTACCCCAGAAGGTTGGGCAGCGCCAGCCCGCCTCTATCCCTTCCTCGCTCCAGGAACACCCTCCTCACTCTCGGAGTCCCATGTGCCCACACAAAGCTCAGAATACTGCCGGTCACTCTCCTAAAGAAGGCCCTGGGGATAAATATGGGCAGGCACTGAAAAAGGAACAAGAACCTCGGAAGCACTGTCATTTTGACGGACTGCACCCTCCCCGCCAACGACAATGGCAGCATGTCCCACCTCCTGAACTCCTCCTCCATCTGATCTACCAGTCTGGTAAAGTTATGCTTGTGGAGAGTCCCCCAGTCCCTGGCCACTTGCACCCCCAGGTACCTAAAGCTCTCCCCTGCCCTCCTAAGCGGGAGCCTACCAATTCCTTCCTCCTGGTCTCCAGGGTGCACCACAAACACCTCGCTCTTGCCTAAGTTTAATTTATAACCTGAGAAGGTCCCAAACTCGGCTAGTAACTCCATCACTCCCGCATCCCTCCCACCGGGTCCGCCACATACAGTAACAGGTCGTCGGCATACAACGACACCCTATGTTCCTCTCCACCTCGCACCAAGCCTCTCCACCTCTCTGAATCTCTCAATGCCATCGCCAGCGGCTCGATTGCCAGTGCAAACAACAAGGGGGACAAGGGGCAACCCTGCCTGGTCCCTCGGTAAAGCCGGAAGTACTCCGACCTCCTCCTATTCGTGGCCACGCACGCCATCGGGGCCTCATATAGCAGCCTCACCCATCTAATGAACCCTTCACCAAATCCAAACCTCCCCAACACCTCCCATAGGTACCCCCACTCCACTCTATCGAAGGCCTTCTCCGCATCCAGCGCCACCACTATCTCTGCCTCCCCCTCAATCGCCGGCATCATAATGACATTCAGCAATCTCCGCACATTCGTGTTCAGCTGCCTTCCCTTCACAAAACCTGTCTGGTCCTCATGCACAACCCCTGGCACACAGTCCTCTATCCTGGTGGCCAGGATTTTTGCCAGCACCTTAGCATCCACGTTGAGGAGAGATATGGGCCTGTATGAACCACACTGCTGGGGGTCCTTGTCTTTCTTTAAAATTAACGAGATCAGTGCCCGTGACATCGTCGGGGGCAAAGTCCCCCCTTCCCACGCTTCGTTGACTGTCCGCACCAGCAAGGGGCCCACTAGGTCCACGAACTTTTTATAAAATTCCACCGGGAACCCATCCGGCCCCGGTGCCTTCCCTGACTGCATCTGCCCGATCCCCTTAACTAGCTCCTCCAGCTCAATCGGCGCACCCAGCCCCTCCACCTTCTCCTCCTGCACCTTCGGGAAAGAAAGCCCGTCGAGGAACCTCTTCATTCCCCCCCTCTCCCCCGTTGGCTCCGACCGGTACAGTTCCCCGTAAAAGTCCTTGAAGACCTCATTCACCTCTACCCCCTTCCGCACCACATTCCCACTCTTGTCTCTCACTCCAGCAATCTCCTTAGCCGCATCCCGCTTACGGAGCTGATGAGCCAGCATCCTACTCGCCTTTTCACCATGTTCGTACACTGCCCCTTGTGCCTTCCTCCACTGTGCCTCCGCCTTTCTAGTGGTCAGCAAATCAAATTTAGCCTGCAGGCTGCGCCTCTCCCCCAACAGTCCCTCCTCTGGTGCCTCTGCATACCTCCTGTCCACCTCCAGCATCTTTCCCACCAGTCTATCCCTCTCACTCCTCTCGCTCCTCTCCCTGTGTGCCCGGATGGATATCAGCTCCCCACGAATTACTGCCTTCAGGGCTTCCCAGACCATCCCCACCTGAACCTCCCCCGTATCATTCACCTCAAGGTACCCCTCAATACTTGCCCGGACCCTCCTACACACCTCCTCCTCCGCCAACAACCCCACATCCAACCGCCACAACGGACGTTGGTCTCGCACCTCTCCCATCTCCAACTCTATCCAATGCGGAGCGTGGTCGGAGATTGCAATGGCCGAATACTCGGCCTCCTCCACTCTCGGAATCAGTCCCCTACTCACCACGAAGAAATCTATCCGACAGTAGACCCTATGTACATGGGAGAAGAAAGAGTACTCGCGTGCCCTCGGCCTTACAAACCTCCATGGATCCACTCCACCCATCTGATCCATAAACCCTCTCAGTACCTTGGCCGCCGCCGGCCTCCTACCCGTCCTAGAGCTGGACCGATCCAGTGAAGGATCCAACACCGTATTAAAGTCCCCCCCTATGATCAGATCTCCCGCCTCCAGATCCGGGATCCGTCCCAACATACGCCTCATAAAGCCCGCATCGTCCCAATTTGGGGCATACACACTAGCCAGTACCACCTTCTCTCCTTGTAGCCTGCCCCTAACCATCACATACCTACCCCCCTTATCCGCCACCACCTCCGATGCCTCAAACAACACATTTTTCCCCACCAGAATCGCCACTCCCCGGTTCCTCACATCCAACCCCGAGTGGAAAACCTGCCCCACCCATCCCTTCCTCAGGCGGACCTGGTCCGCCACCCTCAGGTGGGTCTCCTGAAGCATTGCCACATCCGCCTTTAGCCCCTTCAGGTGAGCCAGTACCCTCGACCGCTTCACCGGCCCATTCAACCCTCTCACATTCCAGGTGACCAACCGGATCAGAGGGCGTCCCGCCCCCCTCCCCCGTCGGCTAGCCATAGCCCGTTGACTGCCCTCCCCAGGCCAGCACCCCCTGCTCGACCCCGTCCCCATAGCGACAACCCCTCACCTCTGTCCCCCCAGCCCCCACCAGCTCCTTCTTGACTCTACCAGCAGCAACCCGGTATTCCCCTTTCCCCCCCTCCCTTCCCCCCCAGGCTAGGAACCCTCCCAGCCGCGAACCGTCCTCCATTGTACTTCCGTGGGTCAGCTAACTTCTGCTGACCCCGGAAACTCCCGCCAATAGCCCGACCCCTCCCGAAGTGGGATCATCCCCCAATCTATCCCCCCTCCTGGCACCACTCCAGCGCGGGGAAGAACCAGTTAAGGCCCCGCTTCCCCCCGTCACCGTCTCCACCCCCCCAGCCCCGCAGCACGGGAAACCAGAGGAAAGCCCGCGCTTTTGCACTGCCCCACCACACCCTTCTGACGCAGCTCCCAAATACCAACCCCTCGGCCGTACAAACCTCCATGGATCCACTCCACCCATCTGATCCATAAACCCTCTCAGTACCTTGGCCGCCGCCGGCCTCCTACCCGTCCTAGAGCTGGACCGATCCAGTGAAGGATCCAACACCGTATTAAAGTCCCCCCCTATGATCAGATCTCCCGCCTCCAGATTCGGGATCCGTCACAACATACGCCTCATAAAGCCCGCATCGTCCCAATTTGGGGCATACACACTAGCCAGTACCACCTTCTCTCCTTGTAGCCTGCCCCTAACCATCACATACCTACCCCCCTTATCCGCCACCACCTCCGGCATACCCCCATACCGGCATAGAATACAACATACCCCCCCTCCCCTCCCCTCAAGATACACAGCCCAGACAATGTCCCACAGCACAAAAACAAAAACATAGCAGAACAACCCCTCCGTAAATAACCATATCGAAATTGCAAAAGTACTAAAACAAGAAGAAAACAACAGAAGAAAAAGAGAACACAGCAACAGCAGAATCCAGCACTAATATCTTACAGCCGACCTCGTAACCCCCAACCCCTAGTTCAAGTCCAGTTTCTCCGTCCGCACGAAGGCCCACGCCTCCTCCGGGGAATCGAAATAATAATGCCGGTCCGAATAAGTTACCCACAGGCGCGCGGGCGGCAACATTCCGAACTTTATCTTTTTTCTATAAAGCACGTCTTTCGTCCGATTAAATCCGGACCGCCGCTTAGCCACCTCCGCACTCCAGTCCTGGTAGATCCGCACTACCCCATTCTCCCAATTGCTGCTCTTCACCTTCTTGGCCCAGCGCAGCACGCAGTCCCGATCACTGAACCGGTGGAACCTCACCAGCACCGCACGCGGGGGTTCATCTTCCTTGGGCCTTCTGGCCAGCACCCTGTGCGCTCCCTCCAGCTCCAAGGGCAGATGGAGAGATCCGGCCCCCACTAGCGAATTCAGCATTACAGCCACATAGGCTGTCAGGTCCGATCCCTCCAGCCCCTCTGCAAGGCCCAAGATCCGCAGGTTTTTCCGCCTCATGCGGTGATCCAGCTTCTCAAAGCGTTCCTGCCACTTCTTGTGGAGTGCTTCGTGCACCTCCACCTTACTCACGAGGACCACGGCCTCCTCCTCTCGTTCAATGGCCTGCGTCTGCAACTTCTTGATGGCAGCACCCTGGGTGGACTAAATCTCTGACAGCCTTCTGTTTGTTTCCTGCAGAGAGCTCAGTACTTCATCCTTGAATTCTTTAAAGCAGCGCAGGAGATCAGTTTGTTGTTTCTGGGCCCAGAGTCTCCATTCCTCTGGAGCTTTGTCGGTGGCCATCTTGGATCCCTTCCCCCGTTTTTTCTGAGGAGCTGCTGCTGTTTTTTCCACCTTTCCACTCCGAGTTCGAGTCATGGACTGCAGGGAAAGTCGTTCAGCACACCTTCCCCCACCGGGAGACGTCGAAAAATTTCCGTTTTGGGCTCTCAAAAGAGCCGAAAAATCTCTTTAAAACGGGAGCTTCCAAATGTGTGGCTTACTGCTGCATAACTGCCACTCGAAGTCGTCAAATTCCTTTTCCGATGGCTCACAATGTCATTCAGTTAAATGTATGAACACTGGATCCATCGCCTGTAGCACCCACAACAAAAATCATTCCCTCATCGCTATTCTCCATTCCTCATCCCTGACTCGGGTTGAACCAGACTGTTAACAACCTTGGTATCATATTTAATTCTAAGTTGAGGTCCTGAAACCACATCCTTGCCATCATAAAGATTCCACAGATCCACTTCTGTAACATTGTTCACACATTTGCTCGTGTCTCCAGATTGGAATATTCCAATGTCCACACGGCCAACATCTCATCATCATATACCCTCTGTAAACTTTAACTCACCATACGCCACTCAACTATCACCTTTGACCTCGCTGAACTGCACTGGATTCCTGTCCTAGTTTTAAATGTTCAGCCTTTTAATCAAACCTTTTCATGGCTGTATCCCTACCCATTTCTAATACCTCCCTCCTCCAGTCACACATCTCTGCCCAAGCTTTCCACTGCTCCTCTCTGGTCTCATGCATTACTTCTTCATTTTCCTGTCATTACAAGCGGAGGTTTCAGCCTCCCAGGCCTTTGTTTCTGGAATTCCATCCATAAATCCTGCCTCCTCGCCAGCCCCCGCCTGCATCAATCCCCTTTATAAAGCCCACCTCTTTGCCTAATTTCGTTTGGAAAGCTTCTGATTATCAACTTTGACTCAATGTCCATTTGAATTCCTTGCACTTGTGTGAAGTGCCTTGGAGTGTGTTTCTATGTGAAAGTATTCAAAGATTGCAAGTTGCTGTTGTTTCGTAGAATCATGCAGCACAAGGAGATGGTGTGACCCACTGTGCCTGCGCTGGTTGTTAGGAAGAATTATCCAATTATTCCTTGCTCCTTCCCTGCCCTGTTACAAATGATCCCTTTCTAAGCATAGTTCGATTCCCTCCAATTTACATCGTTTTTTTCTTTACTTTTTAGATGTCTCCGGGCGGGGTTGCAATCAAACCTCTGGAGATCAGATATTTATGCCAAATCAGGACTCTGAACACAGACTGTAAGAATGGCACTGAGTCTGATTTGGCCCTGAGGGAGTTTTGAAGTCACAAAGCATTACATTTCCCGTCAAGTCTTCACCAATCATCTCTGAATGTCAGGCCAGTGTTTCTGTTCAGCCTGTGATGGTCAACACTCGCTGAAAGGTAACGCTGCAGATGAAAATATCTCCTGAACAGCATTTTTAGAAAAAATATTCAACACGGGCATTTAAGTCTGTTAAAGTTTGTTATATTAATGCAAGGTTAGTGTGAGAGTTTGAGACGTGCTCGGTCAAACCAGTACTGAAAAGGGATTTGAGTCAAAGCCAATAGTCAGAGCCAGTTTAGAGCTTTGCATAGATTTCAGTCCTTCTTCTGAGCTATAAGTTTGACAGTGTGTATTCTGCATGATGTATTTTGCAGAATGTGTAGTTGTTGCTGGCTGAGTTACTTGAAAACATGCTTGTTCAGCACGTGTCCCATGGGCCGCATCCCAGCCCACCAGGCCTCTCTATCTGGCACGTGGATCCTATGTTCAAAATATCAGCAGGAGAATTTGAAGTGCAGGAGAGAATCAGTCTCTGATTGGAGGAGTAGCTTTCTTCAGCCTGAGTCCAGAGGATATGGCACGACAGCAGCGGTGAATCTGCTGCGGAGGAGGGGGGTTTTCGAGGGGGGGGGGGGGTCAAAGCGGCCATTGGGTGGGGCTGGAGTGGCTGTCAAGCATGGGGAAAGTGGAGGCCATGGGGGAGCGAGCAAGTGACAATCAGACGGGGGGCATGAGACCGGCTGCTGGCTGAGAGAGGGGAGGGGAGGAGGGGGTAGAGAACTAGCTTCTGGTCAGGGCAGACACACCAGGTACTGCTGGTGGGGTTGTGAGAGAATAGATTGGTTGCTCATGTGTGTTTGTGAGCAGGAGTGTGAGTGTTTCAGTACTCCCGTTGAAAGCGAGGGTGCGGGTGTGTGTGTGAGCGATGGTGTGTGTGTGTAAACGAGGGAATCTGTAATAATAATAACCTTCAGTGTCTGGAGCAGGGGGACTGGAGAAGCGGGTAGTGTCGGCGGTTTACGGGGCTATTTTGGAAGAGGAGAAGGCACCACTGGAGGGGATCAAAGCAAAGATCAAAGGGGGCCTCACGGTAGCATGGTGGTTAGCATTAATGCTTCACAGCTCCAGGGTCCCAGGTTCGATTCCCGGCTGGGTCACTGTCTGTGTGGAGTCTGCACGTCCTCCCCGTGTGTGCGTGGGTTTCCTCCGGGTGCTCCGGTTTCCTCCCACAGGCCAAAGATGTGCGGGTTAGGTGGATTGGCCATGCTAAATTGCCCATAGTGTAAGGTTAATGGGGGGGATTGTTGGGTTACGGGTATACGGGTTACGTGGGTTTAAGTAGGGTGATCATTGCTCGGCACAACATCGAGGGCCGAAGGGCCTGTTCTGTGCTGCACTGTTCTATTCTATTCTATTCTATTCAAAGTGGGATGAAGAGTTGGGAGAGGGTATGGAGGAGGGGGTTCTGGTGTGAAGTGCTCCGGAGTGTGAACGCTCCACCTTGTGCACGAGGTTGGAGCTGATACAGCTGAAGGTGGTATATACAGCACACCTCACAAGGGCAAGGATGAGCTGGCTCTTTGAGGGGGTAGAGAGATGTGTGTGAACGTTGTAGAACTGGACCCCGGCCCTTGGGAGGCCATATTCAGGGTGTTGGACCAGCCAGGTTTGGAAATGAGTGCGGAGGCAGATGTTGTAGCCTTCGCCTTGTTGATCGCCCGAAGGCAGATCCTGTTGGGATTGAGAGCAGCCTCTCCACCCTGTGCCCTGGCGTGGCGGGGGTCCTGTTGGAAATCTTAACGCTTGAGAAGGTTAAATTTGAACTGAGGGGAAGATGGAGGGGTTCTACAATTCATGGGCATTATTCATTATACACTTTCAAGAACTGGATAACATTGAACATTAGTGGGGGAAGGGGGGTGGGGGGTTGGAGAGGGGGACTGTATGTTTTAATGGTGACTATGGGTGATTCCTGATTGCTTTTTGTCATTTGTTTATGTTAACATGTGGGCTGTTGTTTGTGGGTTTGGTGGGAGGATGGGATTGTTGTTGATATGGGGATTGACATTGTATTTGTTGCTGCTTATTGTTTGTTGGTGGGTGTAAATTTGGGAGAAAATGTGAAAAAGGCAGAGAATAAAAATATTTTTTAAAATCTGGACAAGTGTGAGGTAATGCACTTTGGAAGGTCCAATGCATGTAGGAATTACACAATAAATGGTAGAACTCTTGCGAGTACTGACAGGCAGAGGGATCTGGGCACGCATGTCCAGAGAGACCTGGGCAATGCATGTGGATGAGGTGCTCAAGAAGGCATACGGCATGCTGGCCTTCATCAGTCGGGCCATTGATATAAAAATTGGTAAGTCATGTTGCAGCAGGACCTTAGTTAGGCCACACTTGGAATATTGTGTACAATTCTGGTCGCCACACTACCAGAAGGATGTGGATGTTTTGGAGAGGGTACAGAAGCGGTTTACTAGGATGTTGCCTGGTCTGGAGGGCATTAGCTATGAGGAGAGGTTAGAATAGAAACACAGAGGGAGAATTCAGAATGTCTAATTCACCTAACAAGCACGTCTTTCGGGACTTGTGGGAGGAAACCGAATCACCCGGAGGAAACCCACGCAGTCAAGGGGAGAACGTGCAGACAGTGACCCGAGGCCGGAATCGAACCCGGGTCCCTGGCGTTGCGAATCAACAGTGCTAACCACTGTGTTACCGTGCCGCCCCACTAAAACTGCAAGTAGTCATTTATTTGCTTACAAGTAGAAGACGCATTTACCACACACCCTTCTCTCCATCCTTCAAAAATGACAAAATATCTAAACTGCAGCTAACTGGATTCTGTCCCACGCTAAGTGCTGCTTGCCTCGCTATCCTCGCTAGCTCACACTGGTTCCAGGATCTCCCCCCCCCCCAAGCCAGGTAATCAATTTGAATTTCTCATTTTGAAATCATTCCATGTTCTTGCCCCATCTTGTATCTGCTACCCACTTCACCATGCCAACCATGCCCCCACCCCACCCCCTTTAACCCTCTAATCTTTTGAGCGTTCCCGAACCTGACCCCTCACCCTCTACTCCTTTTAAAAGTCTTTTCAAAATACATGACAAGAAACAACTTTTGGAAACCCTCCCCTGCTCTTCTTAGTCTCTCCCACTTGTGAAGTTACGTATGTTTTAAAGGCGTCATGCAATTTATTTCAGCAGCGGTTACCGTCTCTGCAGAGGAAGCAAATAGCCATTTAAAAACAAGACCAAAAGCTGTAGCCTTGTAGCAGCAATATTGTCAACTAAAAAAGGATAAAAGCCCCAGCGGTCCATTAGTGTCATTTAGAGTTTGTATTTTTGCTTGAAACATTTCATTTCCTTCAGCCAGCCAGCTGAGACGGGATGACCACCTGCTCCCCTGCCATTTCACAGCAATTCTCCAGGGTTCCATTTTACACTACACACTCTTCTGCTACTAAAATGGTCCTCTGTATAGTTACACTAAGCTTGTATTGTCTGGTAAACAAACACGGAGAAATTTGACATTTTTGCAGATGTTTCCTTTGACTCTTGCTATTATAGGACATTTTATATGGTACATTTAGAGATGGCCTGCAGTGTGACAATTCAAGGGAATTGCTTCCAAGATTCATTCAAGAAATAGCCTCATCCTAACAG
Organism: Scyliorhinus canicula; assembly: GCF_902713615.1. Taxonomy (NCBI): domain Eukaryota; kingdom Metazoa; phylum Chordata; class Chondrichthyes; order Carcharhiniformes; family Scyliorhinidae; genus Scyliorhinus; species Scyliorhinus canicula. Next base: position 4,826,333 of record NC_052154.1, on the reverse strand, counting down.
ACTGCCCTATTTGTTGTTCCTTCCCCCCGCAGTTCAGTCAACGAAATGTAATACGATGCAGGCAAAATAAACATGAACAATCAGAACAACAACTGGCATGGGCGGCGCAGTGGTTAGCACTGCTGCCTCATGGCGCAGAAGACCCGGGTTCGATCCCTGCCCCGGGTCACTGTCTGTGTGGAGTTTGCACATTCCCCCCCCCCCCCCGTGATACCGTCAATTCACTGTGAAACCGTGAGAACGAGTGAACATTAGGCATTAATATCCAGGAACTCGCCTGCCAGAGTCGGCTGTACAAATGAGTGCCACCAACAGGTGGCCGGACTATATATGGCCCCGGTGAGGGCGGAGCCAGAGGTGGAGCCCACCGGGGTTACAGTACAGTACCTGGAAGTAGACCGTATCATCACTTCCAGGTCATAAGTCAGATTATTATACAGGCAGTACAGACAGCTCATGCATTAGGTGAAGTACATTCACCACATTCACCCCCTGTTAAAAAAATCAAGTCCACCGGGGGTGACGTGGGGTCAATTAGACATTCAGTCTGTCTGGAGGCCGGACCGATCTTTTAGACCTCCTCAGCTCTGGCGATGCGGCGGGCATGGTCGTTGCAGATGGTGACTCCAGGGGCGTTGTGTCTGGAGACGGTTGGAGGGTGGGGGTAGGCAAGGGGGTGGCGGGTGGCAGCAGTGCCGGCGCGGGCCAAGACAGGAGACCCAGGGGGGCGCAAGGGGTGGCTGTAGGCAGCGGGGCGCATTGGCAGTGGAACCAGCTGGCGCTAGATCTCGTAGGGAGACCGTATTGTGCCGTCCGTCCTGGTGCACGATATAGGTATACTGGGGTTGGCGTGCAGCAGCAGGACCCTCTCGACCAGGGGGTCGGTCTTATGGCTCCTCATGTGCCTCCGGAGAAGGTCAGGTCCCGGAGTTGTCAGCCAAGGTGGAAACGAGACCCCGGAGATGGACTTCCTGGGGAAGAGAAACACGCGGTCGTGAGGGGTCTCGTTCGTGGCTGTGCAGAGGAGCGATCTAATGGAGTGGAAGGCGTCGGGCAGTACCTCCTGCCAGCGGGAGACTTCTTGACCGGAGGGCCAGAAGGACGGCCTTCCATACCGTCGCGTTCTGCCTCTCCACCTGGTTGGGGCTGGTTTAGCACACTGGGCTAAATCGCTGGCTTAGAAAGCAGACCAGGGCAGGCCAGCAGCACGGTTCAATTCCCATACCAGCCTCCCAAAACAGGTGCCAGAATGTGACGACTAGGGGCTTTCCACAGTAACTTCATTTGAAGCCTACTTGTGACAATAAGCCATTTTCATTTTTCACCTGTTTGTTTCCCTGCGTGTTATAGCTCGTAGTCCTGCTCGAGGCGATGCCTTTTCTGAGCAGGTACTGACGCAGCTCATCACTCATGAACGATGTGCCCCGGTCGCTATGGACTGAACAATGTGAAGATGCTGTGCAGTGCCTTTATCACAGTGGCCGAGGTCATGTCGGGGCAGGGGACTGTCAAGGGGAAGCGGGAGTACTTGTCGCCAATGATTAGAAAGTATATATATATATATTTTTAAAGAAATTTAGATTACCCAATTATTTTTTCCAATTAAGGGGCAATTTAGCATGGCCAATCCACCTACCCTGCACATTTTTGGGTTGTGGGGGCGAAACCCACGCTAACACGGGGAGAATGTGCAAACTCCACACGGACAGTGAACCAGAGCCGGGATCGAACCTGGGACCTCAGCGCCGTGAGGCGGTTGTGCTAACCACTAGGCCACCGTGCTGCCCCTAGAAAGTATATATTACGGTTGGTGGAGGGGAGGGGCCCTTTGAAGTCCATGCTCAGGCGCTCAAAGGGCTGGGCGGCATTTACCAGGCGGGCCTTGTCTGGCTGGTAAAAGTGCGGTTTGCACTCCACGCAGACCTGGCAGTCCCTGGTCATGGCCTTGACCTCTCGGTGGAGAAGGGCAGATTGCGGGCCTTGATAGTGGGTAAGCCGGGTGACCGCCCGGGTGACATAGGTCATCGTGGATAGCCCGAAGTCAGTCACCTTGCGCGCTGGCACATGTGCCGCGGGACAAGGCATCTGGCGGCTCGTTGAGCTTCCCAGGACGATACTTGATATCGTAATTATAGGTGGAGAATTTGATCCTCTACCTCAGGATTTTGTCATTTTTATTTTGCCCCGTTGTGCATTGTCAAACATTTAAAAAAAAAAAATTTAGATTACCCAATTATTTTTTCCAATTAAGGGGCAATTTAGCGTGGCCAATCCACCTACCCTGCACATTTTTGGGTTGTGGGGGCAAAACCCACGCAGACACGGGGTGAATGTGCAAACTCCACACAGACAGTGACCCAGAGCCGGGATCGAACCTGGGACCTCAGCGCTGTGAGGCAGTTGTGCTAACCACTAGGCCACCGTGCTGCCCGTGCGTTGTCAAACATGAAGGCGACCGACCGCTGGTCGGTGACGAGGGTGAACCTCCTACTGGCTAGGTAGTGCCTCCAGTGCCGCACTGCTTCCACAATGGCTTGTGCTTCCTTTTCGACCGAGGAGTGTCGTATCTCGGAAGCGTGGAGGGTTCTAGAAAAGAATGCTACTGGCCTGCCCGCCTGGTTGAGTGTGGCAGCCAGTGCGACGTCTGACGCATCGCTCTTACCTGAAAGGGGATGGCCTCGTCCACTGCGTGCATAGCGGCCTTGGTGATGTCGGCGTTGATGCGGCTGAAGGCTGAGCGGGCCTCAGCCATCAGGGGGAAAGTGGTGGTTTGAATAAGTGGGCAGGCTTTATCTGCATAGTTGAAGACCCACTGGGTGTAGTTGGAGAACATCCCCAGGCATCTTTTGAGGGCCTTGAGGCTGTGGGGAGAGGTGCATGCGGTCGGGGTCAGGCCCTAGGACTCCGTTCTCCACGATGTAACCGAGTATGGCCAGTCGTGTAGTGCGGAAAATGCACTTCTTTGTTGTACGTGAGGTTGAGGGATTGGGCAGCCTGGAGGAACCTCTGAAGGTTTGCGTCATGGTTCTGCTGATCATGGCCGCAGATGGTGACATTGTCCAATAAGGGTATGTAGCCCGCAAACCGTACTGGTCCACCATTCGGTCCATCGTTCTCTGAAAAACTGAGACCCTGTTAGTGACGCCGAAGGTGACCCTGATGAAGTGGAAGAGTCGGCCGGCTGCCTCAAAAGCAGTGTAGTAGCGTTCTTCCAAGCGGATTGGGAGCTGGTGGTGGGCCAAATTCAGATCGACCGTTGAGAACACACGGTACTGTGCGATCTGGTTGACCATCTCCACGATGCGGGGGAGGGGGTACGCATTCAGTTGCGTGGACCGGTTGATAGTCTGGCTGTAATCTACAACCATCTGTTTCTTTTCCCCGGTCCGGAAAACCACCACTTGCACTCTCCAGGGGCTGTTGCTGGCCTCGATAATCCCTTCACTCAACGGTCGCTAGACCTCCGACTTGATAAAAGCCATATCTTGGGAACTGTACTGCCTGCTCCTGATGGCGATGGCTTACAGTCGGGAGTGAGGTTCGCAAAGAGCAAAGGGGGGGGAGACCTTGAGGGTCGTGAGGCTGCATACCGTGAGAGGGGGCAAGGGTCCACCGTACTGTAGGGTCAGGCTTCGGTGACTGCATTGGAAGTCTAATCCAAGGAGGAGGGGGGCGCAGAGGTGAGGGAGGACATACAACTTAAAACAGGCGTACACGGCACTCTGCATTACGAGGTCAGCGATACAGTACCCCTGGATCTGGACCGAATGGGATCCGGAGGCAAGGGAAATGGTTTGGGATGCGGGGTATATATAAGGGAAGGGAGCAGCGCCTTACCGTGTCGGGGTGGACAAAGCTCTCCGTGCTCACGGAGTCGAAAAGGCAGGGGGTCTCGTGCCCATTGATCAGGACGACCATCACTGAGTTTTTCAAGTGCTTCGGCTGCGACTGGTCGAGGGTAACTGCGCCCACTCCGGGTAGCCAGCGTGGTCGGGGTCACAAAATGACGGCCCCCATCGGTCACACGTGTCGGTACGGTTTTGGATTCGGCGGGCAAGATGGCGACCCCCACGAGGCTGGTGATGTGTCTGAAGGGAGCGTTACGGGCAGGCAGGCCTGTGAGTCCACAGGTCGGGCCTGCTGAGTGTTCGACTTCTGGGCTTCAGGTCGGCCCAGACAGACTCTGGCGAAGTGTCCCTTTTTCCCACGGTCGCTGCACGTCGCTGTGCAGGCTGGGCAACGCTGTCGGGGGTGTTGACACTGACCACAGAAGTAGCGGTTCCCGGGGCTGGACTGGCAACCGCGCAGCACAGGCCCGCGACGTAGGCATCCACGAAGGGTTCGCCTGGACCTCGGGGAACGCACTGAGGTTCTGGTAGGCCACCTCTAATGAGGTAGCCAGCTTTACCGTGTCCCGCAGGTCAGTGGTCCCGTTTTGCAGCAAGCGCTGCCTGATATAGTTCGATTGGACCCCAGCCACGTAGGTGTCCTGGATCCGTAGGTTCATGTGTTCCTCCGCGGTCATCCCGATAGCTGCAGTTCCTCGCGTGTAGGGTCAGTTTTTCCAGATTCTCATCTAGCGATTCCCCAGCGCGTTGACGGTGAGTCGTGAGGAGATGTCGGGCGTAAAACTCATTTACAGGCTTTATAAAATGTGCCTTGAGGGTTGCAACCGCCGCCTCGTACGTGGCCGCTTTCTCGATCATCACAGAAATTCGATGGCTCACCGACCGTGGAGGAATCGCAGCTTGATGGTTTCAGTGGGAGGCGTTGTGAAGGAGTAGAGGTAGGCCTCGAAGCAGCGGAGCCAATGTTCAAAGATCTCCTTGGCTTCTGACGCGCGAGCGTCGCGTTCGAGCTTATCTGGCTTTAGAGCGGCTTCCATGATAATGTCTGTGCATATTAAATCGTGATACCGTCAATTCACTGTGAGACCATGAGAACGAGTGAACATTAGGCTTTAATATCCATGAACTCGCCTGCCAAAGTTGGCTCTGCAAATGAATACCACCCACAGGTGGCCGGATTATATATGGCCCCGGTGAGGGCGGAGCCAGAGGCGGAGCCCACCAGGGTTCCAGTACAGTACCTGGAAGTAGCTCGTATCATCACTTCCAGGTCACGAGTCACATTATTGTACAGGCAGTACCGACAGCTCATGCAAAAGGTGAAGTTCATTCACCACACCCCGATGTCTATGTGGGTCTCACCCCCACAACCCAAAGATGTGCAGGGTAGGTGGATTGGCCACGATAAATTGCCCCTTAATTGAAAAAAAAAGAATTGGGTACTCTAAATTTAAAAGAAATAACACAACTGGTAATCTTAGGAGATTGTGCTCCGAGCATAGAGCTTTACCTGATGGGTTTACATATCAGGAATTCATGTCCCCATCATCATCAGAGGTGCCCTCTTGTGAATGAGGCAAGAAACTGAGGCCCTGTCAGTACACTAGTTACACTTAAAAGATCCTATGTCACCATTTCAAAGAAGACCATAAGAAGTAGGAACAGGAGGAAGCCATTCAGCCCTTCTGAAGGAGGAAAAACATCCATGGCTAAGAAAGGAAGATAAACATAACAAAAAGACAAAAATTAAGGTATATCATGCTGCAAAGGCCAATGGCAGGCTGGAAGTTTGGGAAGCTTTTAAAGAAGAACAAAGGGTTGCTAAAAATGTAATAAAAAGAGCAAAGGTAAATTATGAAAGACAACTTGTGCAAAATATAAAAAAAGATAGCAAAAGATTTTATAAGCATATAAAAGCGAAGAGGGTAGCGAAAGTGAATGTTGGTCACTTGGAGGATGAGACTGGGTACTTAATAGCAGGGAACACAGAAATGCCTCCGTTTTCTTGGTGGAGGACACTAGTACCATCTCAATAGTAACAGGTAAAACCGATGTAACATTAGATGCGATTCCACACTTGATAAATAAACCTGATTTGTGCTAAGAATTACACTGGCAATCAATTTAAGATGATTAGTTGGGCTCACAGTGTGGCTCATTTCCACATGCTTGAAGCTACATAAATGTACACATAGCGCCAAATTCTTTGAAAACAGAATGAACATGCCCATGCATTGCACTTTTTTCAACAAAACAAAAGGTTAGGGGGTTTGCACTTTCTCCCCGTGTCTGCGTAGGTTTCTTCCGGGTGCTCCGGTTTCCTCCCACAGTCCAAAGATGTGCAGGTTAGGTGGATTGGCAATGTTAAATTGTCCCTTAGTGTCCAAAAGGTTAGGTGTGGCTACTGGATTGCGGGGATAGGGTGGGGGCGTGGGTACAGGTAGGGTGCTCTTTCAAGGGGCCAGTGCAGACTGGTAGGGCCAAATTGCCTCCTTCTGCATTATAAATTCTATGTTTCTATGAAAGCAATTCACTGGTTCCGTCCACATGGCAATGCCTTGACCAATCTGAGATGAATTTAAATGAAAACTTGTCAGTCAACTGCTCCTTGGCATATTCTCCATGGCAACAACCTCCATCAATCAGAGTCCACTTGCCATTCAATCAGCACCCTCTTCTCATGCAGTATGCATTGTTTTTCCCTTGAGATTTGGTATTGTTGCGAATCTATTTTGGTGAGTGCAAGAGGAGAACTTTTGACAGCATGTCTCTTCTGCTATGATCCCAGTTGATGTTATAACTGGACGGGAAGGAGGGCGGCACATGGCGCAGTGGTTAGCACTGGGACTACAGCACTGAGGACCCGGGTTCGAATCCCGGCCCTGGGTCACTATCCATGTGGAGTTTACACATTCTCCCTGTGTCTGCGTGGGTTTCACCCCCACAACCCAAAGATGTGCAGGTTAGGTGGATTGGCCGCGCTAAATTCCCGCTTAATTGGAAAAAAAATAATAATTAGGTGCTCTAAATTTATTTTGAAAAGAAGTAACTGGACGGGAAGATCCCAGAATGGAACCTTGGTTCAAAAGAACGTAACTTTTATACTTCTTTTATAAAATGTGGAGGAACAGAGTGACAAGACTGTTAATTAGTTTTAACAACAGGAAAAATATTTATTTAACATAAAAAAATTGGATTATCATACAATACTCCTTTACTCCCAGTTACACACAGGTTTTAGGATTAATACGATTACAAAGTACATCTTAAACTATAATAGTCTCATTAACACACAAAGTCCCTTTTAAGAACACAAGATAACTGGTCAAATACACGCACTCCGCTCTGAACACAAGTTAGTGTCTGTGCATTTCTCTTCAGAATCCCCCCCCCGATGATTATCACATGCGAGTTTCCAAACTTCACTCCCAAAAACACACTTTAAAATCTTCTCCCATAATAATGCTTTCCCTTGGTGGTTTGCATTCCAACATCCACTCCAGGTTTTACAAATGACACTTTTAGACAAAGCTTCTACTCTACTTTTAATAATGTATCCAGTCCTGGATTTCACACCAACCCCTTTAGGATTTCTTTCTATTGACTGCTGTGTAAACTGCTCACAATTGCTTTAACTCTTGATTCCCAGGCTGTATAAAAAAGCCTCAGACATTTGATTTACCTTTGAAAGCTGCTGTTCCACTTTCAATCTGGTCACAGCCATTGTCTCTTTAACTCAGAACACTTTATTTACTCTTCACTGAATTCTTCTGAACAATACCTTGGTTTCTGTTCCCTTAACCCCAGAAGCCTGGGACATATGGGGCGGAATTCTCCGATCCCCGCAGGGTCGGGGAATCGGCCAGCGCCGTCTTAAATCCCGCCCCCGCCGGAATTCGCCGCCACCCGGGAATCGGCGGGAGCGGGAATCACGCCCTGCCGATCGACGTGCCCCCCGCGCCGATCGGCGAAACCCCCGCAGCGATTCTCCGGCCCGCGATGGCCCGAAGTCCCGCCGCTGACAGGCCAATCCAGCCGACGTGGTTTAAACCATTTTGTGCCGGCAGGATTGGCGGCGCGAGCGGGCCCCCAGGGTCCTGGGGGGGGGGCACGGGGTGATCAGACCCCGGGGGGTGCCCCCACGGTGGCATGGCCCGCGATCGGGCCCACCGATCGGCGGGCGGGCCAGTGCAGTGGGGCACTCTTTTTTCTTCCGCCGCCGCCACGGCCTCCACCATGACGGAGGCGGAAGAGACCCCCTCTACCGCGCATGTGCCAGTGGTGACGTCAGCGGCCGCTGGCACCCCGGCGTATGCGCGGACTCACGCTGACCGGCAAAGGCCTTTCGGCCAGCCCCGACGCCGGCCGGCAGGCGCCAAAGGCCGTTGGCGCCGGTTTTGGCGCCAGTCGGCGTAGCGGGAGCCACTCCTGCGCAGGCCTAGCCCCTAAAGGTGCGGAGAATTCTGCACCTTAGGGGAAGCCCGATGCCGGACTGGTTGGCGCCACTCTGCTATGCCGGGACCCCCCGCCACGCCGGGTAGGGGAGAATTTCGCCCATGATTATTGCAGAAGGAGGCCATGCTGCCAATCGAGTCTGCACTGACCCTCTGAAGAGTACCTTAATCAAGTCCCCTCTCCTAGCCTATCCTCTAACCCTGCAACCCGGCCTAGCCTGCACATCCCAGGACACTGAAGGACAATTTAGCATTGCCAATCCACCTAACCTGCACATCACTGGACTGTGGGAGGAAACTGGAGCATCTGGAGGAAACCCACGAGACACGGGGAGAAAGTGCAAACTCCACAGAGACAGTCATCCAAGGCCAAAATTGAACCCGGGTCCTTGGCTCTGTGAGGCAGCTGTGCTAACGAATGTGCCACTCAGCCTTAGCTAGCTGAACTTTAGGTTTCCGGCATCTATTTTCTTAACTATTACTCCATAATTTGGCTTTTCTTCTAAAAAGGCTGAGAAAGATGTTCCCTCTTCAGCCTTCTAAAACTAACTGCTTCTCGCAGAGCTGTGAGAGCAGCCTTCTCTCTCACTACCTATCTCCAACTGCAATCATATTCAGCTAAACCAGAAGTTAAATGCTTCTCTACCTTACAAGGCCCCAATTGCTTAGCAACCATTGCTGGTTTATTTATTCTTCATGCCATAGCATTCTTGAAGCACAATAGAAACGCAGTTGGAACTTAACCACCCACCCCCCCCCCCCCCCCCCCCCCCCATACATACAAAAACCGTTGTCCAGCATGAATCTATCTATTGCTTTTAACCTTCCAGGCACAGAAATATTAAATTAATCCCATTTAAAACAAATCTTATTTCTAATGTTTACCAATACATATATAAATCCCTTAAAACTACCTTTGTTTTCCAACACTTCTAGCATCAATTTTATATTTTATATATTGTGGCTACAAGAGGAAGTTAGAGGCTGGGAATTCTGTGGAGTGTTATTCACCTCCTGTGTTCCAAAAGCCTGTCCACCATCTGAAAGCTCAAGCCAAGAATGTGATGGAACAGTTTCCACTTGCCTCGATGATTGCACCCCCAAAAACACTCAAGAAGCTCGACAGGGTCTAGGGCTAAGCAGCCTGCTTGAGTGGCACACAATCCACTGCCTTAAACATCCACTGCCTCCATCACCTATGCATAGTGGCAGCAGAGTGTACCATCTATAAGATGCACTATAAGATCTATAAGATCACCAAGGTTCCTTCGGTAGAACCTTATAAACTCGGAACCTCTACCGCCTAGGACAAGACCAGTAAATGCATGGGAACACATTCACTGCAAGTTCCCCTCCAATTACACACCATCCTGATTTGGAACTATATCACCATTCCTTCACTGTCCATGGGTCAAAATCCTGTAATCCCCTTCTGAACAGCACCATGATGGTTCCTACAACACATGGACTGCAGTGGTTCAAGAAGGCAGCTCACCACCACCTTCTCATTAGACTAGTAATCCAGTGACGCAGGGCAGGATCTGGGAAGCCAGGTTCAAACCCCACCACAGCCAATGGTGAATTTTGAGTTTAAAAAAATCTGGAATTAAAGACCACACATCAATTGTGATAAAAACCCATCTGGTTCACTAATGTCCTTTCAGGAAATTTGCTATCCTGACCTGGTCTGACCTACATGTGACTCCAGACACACAGCAATGTGGTTGACTCTCAAATGCCCTCTGGAGTAGAGGACATTTAGGGATGAACAATAAATGCAGGTTTAGCCAGCATCGACCGCATCCTGTTAACAAATTTGAAAACACAATGGGTGGGATTCTCCGTCCTGCCCCCCCCCCCCCCCCCCCCCCCCCCCCACCCACCCACCCCCGGCCGGCAGTGGGATTCTCCCTCCCGCCAACCGGCCAATCCCACCTATTGAGAATAGGGCAGCCCCACGCTGGCATAACGGAGAATCCTGAGAGCGAAGAATCCAGCCTATAGTTATTATTAGAGTAGGAGGGACATTAGAGACCTCAAGGGGAGGAGGTCAGCCTTGCCCTTATGTGAGCTGCCCTAGGCCCAGGTAAGGGTTCAATACTCAGGGTTACAGGCCAATTGCAGAACCAGCCAATTTGCAGTGGAGATGGCAGAAGAGCCAAAGTCTTGAGGGACAACGCTTGCTTCTTTCAGGAAGAGGACTTGTGCTTTCTTTAAGCAAACATGAGGAAGGCAACAGGAAACCATCTCATGCATTCTTTTCCAAGTCATATTGCTCATTGAACTTAAAAATATGAGGCTCTTATGAACAACTGAAAAGGAAAGTGCAGGACCCCAAGACAGAGAAATGAGCAGAGGACCTGCCTTTGGGCAGATCACCACTCCACTTAAATATGTTGTCCAATTTCCTTTGTAATTTTTATTTTGTTTTTTTACAAATGTTTTTATTGATTTTCATATGTTTTAATGGTACATATCCGGACAATCACTGAAGGTAAATGCTTTCGTATTTACAGAGTTCCCTCGGAGAGACACACAAAACAGAAAGAGAAAATATACATATTCATCCAATGAACCTTATGACTATTAACATGTCTCCTTCCGCTCCCGTGGCTGCAGACTCTACCTGGCCGTTCAGCCCCCTCCATCGTGGTTGTGGACCTTATTTGGCCATCCACCTGTGAACCCCCCCCCCCCCCACTTCCCTCACCACCACCGTGCGGCGGACCTTATCTGGCCGTTTTACCCTGGTTGGACTCCCGATGTTGGATCTGGCGTGTATCACCCAGCATGCTGGTGTTGCTCCTGTTTCTCCCTCTTGCCCACGGGCCTGTCCTCCACGGCTAAGCCGCCTGTATCCCGTGGTTCCCTGTGTGGGTTATTTGCCTTTCCCCACCATCGCTCCCTTTCCTCCCCAACCCCCGCCTTTCATTTGTGTTTTATGGCTCGCCTGTGGGTGGTGCTGCCGATCACAAGCCAAGCAGGATTCTTCAGCGGGCGATTAGGGAGGCAAATGCTAGGGCATAGCCCCCCCCCCCCCCCCCCCCCCACTCCCATGAAGAGTTCTGGTTCTTCTGAGACCCCGAACATCACCTCTTTTGGCTCCACCCTCACCCCCACAACCTTAGACATTGACTCATAAAAGGTTGTCCAGAACCCGACAAGTCAGGGGCAGGCCTCGGCATTCGGATGTGGTTGGTTGGGCCTCCCTAGCATGGTTCACATTTGTCCTCCACCATTGGGCCCTGGTTAGGTGCGCTCTGTATACCAGTCTTAGCTGCATTAGACTCAGCCCTGCACGTGTGCAGGTGGAGTTTGACATGTTTAGTGCTTCGATCCAGAGGCAACCCACCCCCCACCCACACACACATTCTTCTTCCCATTTTCTCCTATCTCATCATCCGTACAGGACCCCGCAGTTCCCTTTCCCCAAGTCGCCCGTGTTCAACAGTTCCTCTGCAGTTAGTGTCCCGGTGTCCATGGGTACATCGCATTTCCTTTCCTACGGAGAATGTTTTTGATTTGTATGTACCTATTCATTCCCTTTGGGCAGCTGGAACCTCTCCATCAGTTCCTCCAAAGTCGCTTGTCTGTAGTCTGTGTACATGTCGCTAACCGTCAGTGTCCCTTCGTCCTGTCTCCACCTTTTGAAGTGGCATCCATTGTTGCTGGCGTGAACCTGTGGTTGTTACAGAGAGGGGCCATGGTGGATATTTCGGTCAGGCCGAAGTGTTGCCTTAATTAGTATCATGTCCAGAGCATGGCTACCACCACTGCGCTTCTTGAGTACTTGGTTGGAGGGATGGGAATGCTGTCGTGACGAGGGCCTGGAGGGAAGTCCCTATATAGGAACTCTCCTCTATCTTCACCTATTCTGTTCCCGGTTCCCTCACTCTTTCTGCTGTGGCCGCTGTAAGCAATAATTGGAAGGAGGAATGTAGTTTGGAACAAAATAAACAGAGTAAAGTAAACATATAAAATTATAGGTAAAGGAACATGAGGGAATATCAGAGTGCTTGTAAAAGCTTGAAAAATGGCAAGCACACACAAGGTCAAGAAGTTTGATAAAATTTGAGAAAGAATAGCGGGCACAGGAAAAGATCGTTCAGAAAGTTGCAGTTTTTAAAATAGAAAGGAAATAACTATCAATTATTTTAAGACACATAATGGGTTTTTGGATCCTTTGAGAAAAAGAGGAACCAGTAATGAGACATTGCAAACTTGAACAATGAGAATCTTGGGTAAGGTGTTAAACGGCTTAAAGCTAGCAGGCATGGCAGAGGAAGTTTACAAAAACTGTGAATGGCTGAAATAGACAAAGATAGGCACAGCTTAACGTTTTTTTTTAGACTTTGAGCAGAATGCACCATGTGCTTTTGAAATGTATGGCAGTCTTGGGCATGGTGTGAAATCGCTGTTTTAAATGTAACACATCTACTTTGTTTTTTTTTTTAAATTTAGATTAGCCAATTATTTTTTCCAATTAAGGGGCAATTTAGCGTGGCCAATCCACCTACCCTGCACATTTTTGGGTTGTGGGGGCGAAACCCACGCAGACACGGGGAGAATGTGCAAACTCCACACGGACAGTGACCCAGAGCCGGGATCGAACCTGGGACCTCAGCGCCGTGAGGCGGTTGTGCTAACCACTAGGCCACCGTGCTGCCCTTCACATCTACTTTGTTAAACATGAGACAATGTTTTGTAATTGACATGCGCTGGAGAGATGAATTAAAATGTATAAAATTTCGGATCACCAGTGGCAAAAGTTAGAAAGGGCAGAGAGAGAGAGGGGGGGGAAAGAGACAGGCCGAGCCATTCGGTTCGAATTTATTCTTAGATTCGATTCCAATCAGCTCATCGGTCCATGGGAATCGGAAGACACTGGAAGACCAAAGAATAAGAACACCCACAAGCTATCTAGACAGAAGGAAAATCATTAAATAAAGCTCCTTAAGTCTGATAAACTAAAAGAGACTTTTAAATACCAAGTAATTTGTTAAGATTCTGTAAAAGCAAATAAAAATAAGGGTGATTTTAAATTTAAACCTGAAATAGTGGTTTATTTTAAATCTAAATCTGAAATAGTGGTTTATTAGAAATTTAACCTGAAATAGTAGTTTACATAAGACTCACCTATACATCCTCAACAGATCCTGACCCTTAAAGGACATTGAGTGGTAAGTGAGTTAGAATTCTTCCTTGTAGATTTGGGATCCTATTATAACTTGAAATATAGTTTGAAATAGATTAGTTCCCATCTGGTATCAGCAAGGGAGTCTAAGGGATACAGACCTTAGAGTGGCCAACTAGTTAAAAAGTTATCGGATATAGTAATTCAGAAAGGATTAATATCATTAATCTTAACGACAGTTGACCATAAAAACACACCGCCCAGTGGTAAAATCGTAGGTTTGGAAGGGCTTGACCTTCCATACTTCTTTTTTTTCCTTTGTAGGACCCTTTTCTGAATCCTTGGATTGCCATGGGAACGGTATAGAGATGTTTTACCCAAGCGGTGAATCCTGATCAAAGCCTAAACCGCTCGAGTACCTCTATGAGGTATTTACACTCGACTCTGTCAAAGACCTTTTCTGTGTCCGGGGAGATGATCACTTCTGGTGTTCTCTCCCTGGATAGGGTCATTGTCATGTTCGGCATGCGCTTGATGCTCGATGTTAGCTGTCTGTCCTTGACGAAGCCCTCTGCAACCAACTCTGGTTCGCAGCTCTCCAGCCGTCTAGCCAGGATTTTTGACAGAATTTTTGCATCTACAAATTGAGCAGCGAGATGGTCCTTCAGACCCACACTTAGTTGGGTCTTTGTCTTTCTTGGGTATCAGTCCTTTGTAATTTCTGATCACATCTCAAGACACCTCCAACTTCCTGACCTACAAGAACTACTTCGAAGTGCCGTCACTTTGGTATATTTCGGCAAACAAATATTATGTGGAGGATTTTCTCTGTGTTTTCTTTTTTCCTTCCATGATAGAAGGCAAAAGAAATATAACAGCACTATTGAAGTTTGGAAACTGGTATTCTGTGCCATGGAATGGACAATGGAAAAAGATGGGAGATAATTATGTCCGGGGGGGTGAGAGCAATAACTTTAAAAATAAAAGGGAATATGATGTCCTGTAAGTAAAGGCATCATTTCAGGTGTAGATCAAATTAATGCAGATCTGAAGTTGGTGCTAATTCAGCTGACGTGAATTGTAACTGCCAACAGGCCTCAATTCCTTGGGGTAAGAAGGAATAAATTAACTTGGATGAAAAAGAGAGGGCTGTAGGCATGTTTGGAGTCACACCCAACAAAGTATTAAGGACACCTGGAAAGGAAGGGGCACAGAGATTAAAGTGGCCAGCACCAAAATCATTTGCTTTTACCAGTGGTGATATTTGACCCCTCCATCCCAAGGCCAGGGGAAAAATCCACCTCACAAGGCAGTCCAATAATATAAATGAACCATCAGAACAATAAGACAGAAGTTAGATTAATAATGATGCCAAAACACAGCCAACAAGAATACAGCTTTGAATTAAGAAAGTACTAACAAGCAGATTCAATGCAGTCCATTTCACATCGCTCTAAATAATGCATTCGTCTCCAGAGAGCTGTCAATCTGATAAAGTCAGAGTATCTCAGCTCTAAATGAACAGATCATTAGTGCATAACCGGAGATGAGCAAAAGAGTTCTAACTGGCACAACCTCATAGGGACATAACAACAACAACTTGCACTTACAAAGTGCTTTTAATGTAGAAAAATGTCCCAAGGCACTTTACAGAGGTGTAATCAGATGTCTGAAAATTGATGTTGAGATATGGAAGGTTATATTAGGAGGGATGACTGGCCAAATAAGTTGCTTTCAAGGAGATTTAGGGAGGGAATTATAGAGCTGGGGACTAGTTAGCTGAAGCTAAGGCTACCTATGATGGTAGTGAGAGATGCGCTATGAAGGCGGTAGCCCATGAAGGGATTCAAACATAAAATTGATAATTTAAAATGTCTGTACTGGAGGAATAGAAGTTAATTAGTAAGTTAGTTAGATGGGTGAACAGAATTTGATACAGGATAGGATTTGAGTAGCAGAGTTTGGTTGAATTGAACGTTAAGAAGGGTGGAAGATGCAAAGGCAATCACTGGATTAGTCTTTAAGTGACAAAACGGTTTCAGCAGCAGAGCTGAGATAGACAGTGATGGAGAGGTACAGGTAGAGCGATCTTGTGATGGAGAGGGTACGAGGCTCAAAACTGAGCTTCAGGTCAAATAATAACAATGGTTGTGAACAGTTTGTTTCAACCTGTAGCATTTATCTAGGAGGGAGTTGGAATTAGTAGCGAGGGTAAAGCATTTATCGGATGGGCCAAAAGTAATGGTTTTTGGTCTACTTAATGTCTCACTGAAGATAACTGTGGTTCATTCGGAACTGGAAGTCAGTAAGAGAACTGATAAAACAGAGGCAGGGGAGGGAAGAAGAGAGGCCTGGGAAGTCTGAGTTATGTGCAAACAAGATACATATAGAACAAAATGCCATGTCTTTGGAAGATGCATGTAAATGAAGACCAAGGGGAGACACCTGAGGAATTCCAGAGGTAGTAGTGTAAGAGCAGAAAAAGAACCCATTGCTGTAGATGCTTTGATTGTGATTGGATAGGTAAAGTATGCACAGAGCACTCAGCTAGCCGATGCAGGAGAGCTGTCAGAAGATAATGGGCGGCTGAATTGTTAAAAACTGCAGAAATCACGAAGGATATCAAGAGAAAACGCACCATTGCCAGCTATGGGCATGTTATTTGTGACTTCAATTAGAGCCATTTCAATGCTGGGGCAGGGAGGAAACCCAATGAGAGAGATTCAAAAATGATGAGTGCGTATGGGGAAGCAACAACGTGTTCAATAGCTGTGGAGAGGAAAATGAAACCGGAGATAGGGGGTGGAATTTTCTGGTCCACCCATAGCGTATTTTCCAGCGGTGGAGGCAGCACACCATTGGCTGCTAGCGAGATCTTCCGCTGACTTCTAGGGGTTTTGAGTGCCCCCCACCTTTTGCTGATGCGGAACGTGCTGCAGGGGGTGGGGGTGGTTAGTGTGGGGCTGCAGGGAACAGCAGCCGAGGAGGAAGAAATAATTTAAAATGTTAATAGGTGCCAAGCATGAAGTTGGTGAGCAGCCTGTTAGTAGAATTGGGTTTAGGGGTATAGGAGGCAATCTAAAGCTGAATCTAGAGGGCATGGGGAGAGAGAAAAGAAAGAATGATATGGATAAACAGTTAATACAGGAGCTCTTGGTGGAAAATGTTTGGATTCTTTTGAAAGGGGAGGCTGAGATCAGGCAGAGGCAGCTCATCTCAATCTCAGAGACAAAATAATTCATGGCCTCCTTATACATCTTGGGTGAGGATCGAGGTGTCAGCACAGGTTGGTAGTGGAGATAAAAGGCTGGAGGCTATCAAAAATAATAGCTGCAAAAGCTTCAGAAATTGCTAATGAAATTCTCTAGAGTCTTGATGCTCAGGAACTCATTTTCACCAGTCTCCACTGATCCTGATAACAGCTGTGCAGTATAATTTTCAGTCCCA
This sequence comes from Scyliorhinus canicula, assembly GCF_902713615.1. NCBI lineage: Eukaryota > Metazoa > Chordata > Chondrichthyes > Carcharhiniformes > Scyliorhinidae > Scyliorhinus > Scyliorhinus canicula. The sequence goes on along the minus strand of NC_052154.1, from coordinate 4,809,450 downwards.
GTAACCCTCAGTGAATTGCAGGTGTAAAAGCAGGAAACTTCAAAGCTGTAGTGCCACAGGCCCTCGTTATCATAAAACAATCAGAAAATTCACTCCATGCTGTTCATGCTGAATGGTCCAAACTGTGCCATGTTGGTATTAGCTGATCTGATGGCAATTGCCACTCAGCTCTCTACAGTCTATTGATTACCGATAGTAAGTCACACGTTAATTAAAATTCCTATCTTTAATGATCATTAAAATTACAAAACAATCAATGAAATCGAGTACTGCAGGAACAATTATAAACTTTTTCTCATATTTGCACATTTTGTATGTGGGAACGCACGTCAAACTCAATCCTAGTGAAAAAGATTGCACCAGAAACGAGCATTCAGCAAGTCATTTAGAATAATATAATAAAATATTCTTAATCACAATTTAAGAAAAGTATCCCACCAGCATAGCTTTACAGATTTGAATAATTGCCTTAATGTTTCTCGTTATTCACACAACCTTGTCCTATGGCTGGTTCACATGGTAATGTGTCGCCTCTTCGCTGTTTGGGGAAAGCACCAGACGCAGATTTCTTCTTCGGTGTCAAAAGACATCCTGCAAGCAAGTTTTAAAAATGGCAATAATCCCGCAAGTTGGATAAGTATTGCAAAGAAATAGCAAGAAAGAGTTCCTTCAGCAGTTCAGTTTGTTAAAGCCCACCTTTTACAACTGATACTAATTTGAGGCAAATTCAGAACACAGGTTAATAAAATTACGGTGCGACTGGAGCCACATTTCCAATTTTAAAAAACTGAATATCAAATTCTCAAATTGCCGTAGTGGGATTTAAACTCACATTCTCTACATTAGTTCCGCTCTGTGGATTGTTAATTTCATAACACAACCGTTACACTACCATTCCTCTGAGAGACCTTTTCTGGAAAGAAATAACTTGCAATGATTGCATTTTCTCAGATATGTCCTGAAGTGTTTTATATGCAATGAATTTCTTACAGCACAGTTACTTATTCAGAAAGATGTACCAGCATGCAATCATCCTCATCAAGCTGGGCAATATTTAGAGTCCTGGCCCGGGGTAGTTGTGTCACCTGATCAGGGTGGAGCGTTCACTGTTGATTCTGATGCTCTGGCCGCCACGGTTCCTGCTTGTGAAATTATCCCTCTCTTGTGAAACGGTAGAGTCCAGGAACTCCAGGGCTCCATGGACTATGATGTATATAGTGCTGTCCGCCTCCCATTCAGGCGAATAACGACCCCCAAGAGCAGGACCAATGGGACTCAGTTGCCACCTGAGTTACGTCATGTTCAGACCTATTGGCCAAGAACCACTGCAGTTCGAAGAGACACCTCCCCTGAGGTCCAGGGAGAAGACTCACAACGGTGCTGCACTCACAGGAACCGCGGCGGCCGGGGCACCAGAATCGACAGTGAACGCTTCACTCAATCTATGTTTTTTTTAAACAGACAATTTTATTGAGGTATTTTTTGGCATTGTAAACAGTAACAATATGCATTAGTGTGCAGATACCAACTACAAAAAACATAGTGCAAATAACAGTAGCTCTCACAAATAGACCCGCCTATTCTTCCCCCCTACTCTACACTACACGAAAGTCATTCCCCCTAGCCAGCCCGAACTTCTCCTCCGGCGCCCTGATGTTCACGAAGCTCCCTTCCAGGAACAAGTCGCCCATCCTTCCCACCCCCGCCCTCCGCCATGCTCGTAACCCTCCATTCATCTTCCCCGGGACAAATCGGTGGTTGTCACATATTGGGGACCAGACTGACGCTCCCACTTCCCCCGCATGCTTCCTCCATTGGCCCCAAATCCGCAGAGCCGACACCACTATAGGGCTGGTGGAATACCTGGCCGGCAGGAGTGGCAGGGGAGCCGTGACCAGGGCTGCCAAGCTGGTGCCCCTGCACGAAGCAGCCTCTACCCGCTCCCAAACCGACCCTGTACCAACCATCCATTTCCTTATCATGGCTATGTTAGCCGCCCAGTAGTAGTTGCTGAGGTTCGGTAACGCCAGTCCCCCCTCACTGCGGTTCCGTTCCAGCATCCCCCTCTTTACCCGCGGGGACCTCCCCTCCCAAACAAATCCCAGGATGGTTTTATTGATTCTTTTAAAGAAGGACCACGGAATGAAAATAGAGAGACACTGAAAAATATACAGGAATCTCGGGAGGATCGTCATCTTCACCGTCTGAACTCTCCCCGCTAGTGACAGCGGGAGTGCATCCGACCTCCGAAACTCGCTCATTTGCTCCACCAGCCTAGACAAGTTCAACTTATGCATCTTGCCCCAGTCACGTGCCACTTGTATCCCTAAATACCTAAAACTTTCCCCAACCAGCCTAAATGGTAGCTCCCTCAGCCTATTCATCTGACCCCTCGCCTGCACCACAAACATCTCGCCTTTTGCCATGTTCAACTTGTAGCCCGAAAACCAGCCAAATTCCCCGAGGATTTCCATAATCCCGTCCATCCCTGCCGCTGGATCCGACACATACAAAAGCAGATCATCCGCGTAGAGTGAGACCTTGTGTTCTATCCCCCTCCTGACCATTCCCTTCCATCCCCTTGCCGCTCTCAGAGCAATTGCCAGCAGTTCTATGGCCAACGCAAACAGCAGCGGAGAGAGGGGGCATCCCTGTCCCGCGGTGTAGTCTAAAATACTCAGATGTTGTCCTGTTCGTCCTTACACTAGCCTCCGGGGCCTGATATAGCAGTTTAACACAGTCTACAAAGCCTTCTCCACTCAATCTATGTTGTACACAAGGTCAGCCAGTTCGGCACTGACCATTACGACCTTGGAGCTGTGTACTCTAGCTTTGTAAATAAACCTACGTTTCTTTGATACAACTCGGTATGGACTCTCCACGACTTTATTAAAGAAAGCTCCAGACGTACGAGGGCAAAGAGTCATTTTAAATGTCTCCACGTTACACAATTTGTATTTTCCCTAGGACTCTTCTTCCACTACAAGCTGTGTTTACATCACGGTTTGCTTAAGATGTGGTTATTTCTACCATACATCTGAACTGATTTTGAGCCCTGGACACAAAGCTGTAATCAACGTGTGGAGTTTGCACATTCTCCCCGTGTCTGTGTGGGTTTCGCCCCCACAACCCAAAAATGTGCAGAGTAGGTGGATTGGCCATGCTAAATTGCCCCTTAATTGGAAAAAATAATTGGGTACTCTAAATTTATTAAAAAGAAAGCCGTAATCAAGTGCCCAGTGGCAAAAATCTTACTTACTTTCTGCGTGAACATCTTTTGTCAATGGTTTAGGCCAAGTTCTAAAATCTGTTTGTTGTCTGAGGAAATTTGTCACGTGAGATTCAGGTTTTTGGATTGGAGTCAAAAGAATCTCTGAAAATAAGACATTATTAGAAACTTTAGAATGCCCATCAAGATTATCTTAACCACAATAACTGTGACAAAAATTATGCACAGCTGCTAAAAAGAATTTCACAACGTTCTGCATGACAGGCAACTAATTAAGTTTATAGAATGTGTGACAAATTAATTCAAAGGTTTTTCAAAGACTGAAGAAGAAACATAGGGCTGGATTCTCTGTCGGCGGGATCCCCCTCCTCGCCAGCTGTGCACTCACGCCCGCGGGTTTCCCGACGGCGTAGGGGTGCCCACAATGGGAAACCCCATAGCCCGGATGCGGGGCGAAGGATCCTGCTGCCGGCAGGGGGTGCGCTGCACCTGAAAACAGGTGCAATGGGACGGAGAATCCCACCCATAGTTCTTCACCTTGGCCTCAGGGTGTCCCAAAGCACTTCACATACGATTTACTTTTGAAAAAGAATATACATGTAAGTAAGTATGATAACCAATATGTACACAGGAACGTCACATAAACAACAATACGTAAATGGCCAGCTGATCTGCTTTTTATATTGGTTCCAGAGGGAATATTAGGTCGATATCAGAAGCACCACTAAGACGAGGGTTGAAAATGATGGCGGTGACCCTGCCCATGAGCTAGAAAGTCAAGAGCGAGTCCACCTCAGCTGGCCCTGGAAGCCACACCGCTACTTTTGCGGCTCAGGCAATCAACTGCCTGACCAGGAGGAACCTGAGGGCAGCACGGTAGCACAAGTGAATAGCACCGTGGCTTCACAGCACCAGGGTCCCAGGTTCGATTCCCCACTGGGTCACTGTCTGTGCGGAATCTGCACGTTCTCCCCGTGTCTGCGTGGGTTTCCTCCGGCTGCTCCGGTTTCCTCCCACAGTTTCCTGTCTGGCTGATGGCAGCATGCTTGCTGCCAATGATCAGGGTGATAGCATGGAGATGCACTGGGGAAACTTTAACTTCTAATCCTATGTCATCCTTTGTGAGCTGAACCCTTCAGGACCACACTGTCACCGGACACAGATTTTGATGGGATGGGAGGTGCCAGCCACAACTCAAAGGAACTGAGAGCACACAGGAAGAATCTCGGAACTCTGTGAAGGCGGCCCAAGACATTCTGGCAACAACAAAAAGTCCTACAGAGGTGCAGACATGACTGATATGTCCAGTGACTGTGAAGGTGTGCCATCAGTGTGCTGTGACAGTTGCACACAGAACAGGGTGGAGGCCCCAGGCTGAGACATCTGCCTTTATCTTGTGCAGGAATCAAGTTTTCACCCCAGACTGACAGGAACACTGCTCATCATAACAAAGAGACAGAGATAGGATGACATTTTTGGGAGACTATTTATACTAATTAACATTAGGCACAAGTGATGAAACTAGAATTTCTTAACCTTCTTAACCCAGCCGGTGCTCCTCTGACATCCACAGCGGAGGTGGAGGCAGTCTGCTGACTGCTATGGAGTCACTGGAGTCACCTGAGTGTGTGGCCTCAGAGTGTTGAGTTGCTAGTACTCCTTCCTCTGGGAAGCTGGAGTGAGATTGAACTGCCCCGCACACCACTTATGCTGACACTGTTGGAGGCCAACTGCAGCATCAGCAATGGAGTTCAGCCCGTGCAGGCCAGATGACCTGGACCAAGGTCACAATGCAGTTACTATCATGCCAATGTTGAACTTGGTGCGTGGCATGGCGGTGCAATCACCTTGGACTGAAGGTAGAAGGATTCCTCCTTGTGCCTTACAACCGAAGGAGTGCAGCTGTCATCCCATCCTGATATTTTGGTGATTTTCGCTGCAGCTCCAACAATGGATTGAGGGCCGAGTTCAGAGGCTCATCATCTGACTCGGACTCAGCAGGTCCTTTGCCTCCAGCAGTCCTCCGAGTGCCACTGACCTCAGATACCTATCCCCTTTGCCTGCTGTGGAACAGATTGTGTTTTGTGCTCACCAGAAAGTGATCTCGAGCCTGCTCTACATATGTCCCACCAAAGTGTTACTTGCTGCACTGGTGAAGGGTGTGGTGAGCACTGTGACGGGTCTTCAAAGGTTCTGTCCTCAGGGTTTCATCCGAGGTAGTGTCAGCGCTGGATACGGAGTCAAGGTTGTCTAAGGGAAATGTGACAAATGTGTAGATTATTAATACATGGCCCCCACGACACAGTGAACGGTGGACCCACAGTTGAGTTGTCAGAGGGATGATCTGGTGCAGGATCCTCACTCGCTGTTTCCGTAGCATCCGGCCATCTGCTACATGCGGGCTTCAAAGCAAAGTCGGAGCTTAATGTCCAGCACACCATGTGGGGTGGCACAGTGGTTAGCACTGCTGCCTCACAGGGGTCGAGACCAGGGTTTGATACCAACCTACGGTGATGTGTGCAGTATGCGCGTTCTCCCCACATCTGCATAGGTTTCCTCTGGGTGCTCCATTTCCTTCTACAGTCCAAAAGATGTGCAGGTAAGGTGGATTGGCCATGCTAAAGTGCAGGCTAGGTGGGGTTACAGGGATAGGGCAGAGGAGTGGGCCTAGGTAGGTTGCTCTTTTGGAGGGTCGGTGCAAACTCGATGGGCCAAATGGCCTCCTTCTGCAATGTAGGGATTCTATCGTCTGGAACCTTTCCCTTTTATTGTCCTGCATGAAGACAGAAGAACAGAGTGAGAGAAAGGCAGAGGCCGTGCCAAATGAGAAGGATGCCAGGTGTGTGTGTCTGTATACTGAGTAGAGCCATGGATGGGATGACGAGGTGATCTCCAGAGCAGATGAGGCCAGATGGAGGATGCGTGAGAGAGTGAGTGGTGATGTCCCTTGAGCTGGCAGTGTGACAGTGGATTGGATTGGATTGGATTTGTTTATTGTCACGTGTACCGAGGTACAGTGAAAAGTATTTTTCTGCAAGCAGCTCAACAGATCATTCAGTACATGGAAGAAAAGGGAATTAAACAAAATTCAAGAAAATACATAATAGGGCAACACAAGATATACAATGTAACTACATAAGCATTGGCATCGGATGAAGCATACAGGGTGTAGTGTTAATGAGGTCAGTCAATAAGAGGGTAATTTAGGAGTCTGGTGACAGTGGGGAAGAAGCTGTTTTTGAGTCTGTTCGTGCGTGTTCTCAGACTTCTGTATCTCCTGCCCGATGGAAGAAGTTGGAAAAGTGAGTAAGCCGGGTGGGAGGGATCCTTGATTATGCTGCCCGCTTTCCCCCGTCAGCGGGAGGTGTAGATGGAGTCCATGGATGGGAGGCAGGTTCGTGTGATGGACTGGGCGGTATTCACGACTCTCTGAAGTTCCTTGCGGTCCTGGGCCGAGCTGTTGCCATACCAGGCTGTGATGCAGCCCGATAGGATGCTTTCTATAGTACATCTGTAAAAGTTGGTAAGAGTTAATGTGGACATGCCGAATTTCCTTAGTTTCCTGAGGAAGTATAGGCGCTGTTGTGCGTTCTTGGTGATAGCATTGACGTGAGTGGACCAGGACAGATTTTTGGTGATGTGCACCCCTAGGAATTTGAAACTGCTAACCATCTCCACCTCGGCCCCATTGATGCTGACAGGGGTGTGTACAGTACTTTGCTTCCTGAAGTCGATGACCAGCTCTTTAGTTTTGCTGGCATTGAGGGAGAGATTGTTGTCGTTACACCACTCCACTAGGTTCTCTATCTCCCTCCTGTATTCTGACTCGTCGGTATTCGAGATCCGGCCCACTCTGGTCGTATCGTCAGCAAACTTGTAGATGGAGTTGGAACCAAGTTTTGCCACGCAGTCGTGTGTGTACAAGGAGTAGAGTAGGGGGCTAAGTACGCAGCCTTGCGGGGCACCGGTATTGAGGACTATTGTGGAGGAGGTGTTTGTGTTCATTCTTACTGATTGTGGTCTGTTGGTCAGAAAATCAAGGATCCAGTTGCAGAGTGGAGAGCCAAGTCCTAGGGTTTGGAGCTTTGATATGAGCTTGGCTGGGATTATGGAGTTGAAGGCGGAGCTGTAGTCAATAAATAGGAGTCTGATGTAGGAGTTCTTGTTTTTGAGATGCTCTAGGGACGAGTGTAGGGCCAGGGAAATGGTGTCTGATGTGGACCGGTATGCGAATTGAAGTGGGTCAAGGCGTTCCGGGAGTATGGAGGTGATGCGCTTCATGATCAGCCTCTCGAAGCACTTCATTACAACTGACGTCAGGGCCACCGGGCAATAGTCATTGAGGCACGTTGCCTGGTTCTTCTTTGGTACAGGTATGATGGTGGTCTTCTTGAAGCAGGTAGGGACCTCGGAGTGGAGTAGGGATAGGTTAAAGATGTCTGTGAATACCTCTGCCAGCTGGTCTGCGCAGGCTCTGAGGGATCCCGTCCGGGTGGTAGTTATGTTCTCCTTTGTTAGAGATGGCCATTGTTTGACAATTATGTGGTGCAAATGTGGCTTGCCACAAGTCTATACAAGGTCCACGTCATGCTGCACACGGGCATGGACTGCTCCATTATTTGCAAATGTTACTTCAATAAGTCATAAAAAGAAATCCAAAATTATAAGCTATTTTTAAAATACATTTTCTGATGAACCAAAATGATGGCTGTTACAAGTCACACAACCACATGTATGGAACTTTGTCCTGGAAGTTACCAACAAGAGTTACAAGAACGGAATAATTTTGCTTTCAACTTATTATTCCGTTCTTGTAACTCTTATTGGTAACTTCCAGGACAAAGTTCCATACATGTGGTTGTGTGACTTGTAACAGCCATCATTTTGGTTCATCAGAAAATCTATTTTAAAAATAGCTTATAATTTTGGATTTCTTTTTATGACTTATTGATGTAACATTTGCAAATAATGGAGCAGTCCATGCCCGTGTGCAGCATGACGTGGAGATCCGAAACTCATTATGCTTGCAGAGTCATTAACTGGCCCATCTCACACCTAGGACTGTCCAGGTCCATTTCAACAGGGGAGCATTGAGTGGGAAACGGATGATATTTGCATTTTCTTAAGCTTAACTCCTCGAACAGAGTCAGAGTCCGCCGCGATAATGGCTTTCCAATACAGGAACCTCAATTTGGATGGTCACTCTTTGAAAAGCTAATGGCTAGAACATTATCAGTCCTGAAATTGAAGCCAATTCCAGACATTAGATAAACATTCCTTTTGAAATCATTGTGTCGAAAGAAGATCACATGACTCGAGTGACCATTTTGATATCTCTATTGTTTGAGAACTGAGAAACTCTCAGTCTGGTGTTTAACATCCAACCAGTGGACACCAAGAAGTAAGAACAGGCTGAACAGCAGCCTGCTTCTCAAAACCTGTCTGTGTTGGAAAATTTCCTACCATCACCTACAGAACTGACCCAGTGTCTATATACCAACTTCATCTTGTGGTATCTGCACAAATTGTAAAGAGAACTCTACAACTCCGATCTTCAGCCAGCTAAATTTGAGCTCTTACGTGAAAGAACTCTTCACTAGACACAGAATCTGATAATCACGTGAACTAAAATTTGTTTCTGTGGTTCTTTTACTATTACTATCCATCACTGTAAAACTTTCCTTTTTATAGCCCTTAATGTGTGTGTGTAGTGGATTGAGACGTGAACACTCCTCCCCAGGTTTGAATGTGAATAAACTAACCTTCTGAGTTAATCACAACACAAGTTTACTGTGAGTTATTCATGAATTGGATTACCCAAACTGAGGGTTTGGGAAAACACGTCACAGCCTACTGAATTTTAAAAGCACCCTGTGCTTATGGGCAGTTAGTGAGAAAATAAAGAATGTCAATTTTCCTTTCACTCCTGTCCATAACACAGAGTTGTAACAGATTAGTTCTTACCAATGTTCCCTCTAACTTCTGTTTGTAGTGCATGGCTGGTTTACTGAACCGCGCAGTCCCTTTAAGATTGATATCTAACCATGCTTGTACACATCCTAAAAGGAACGGTATTTTTAATGAACATCTGAACTGAATTTGAGCCAAGGACGCAAAGGAGTAATTTTCTACTCAGCAGCAAGAACCATACTTACTTTTCGTGTGCACATCTTTCGCAGGTGGTTTATGCCAGGTTAGAAAATCTGTTTGTTGTTTGTCGAAATCCGCCATGTGAGATGCAGTTCTTTTGATTGGAGTCAAAAGAATCTCTACAGAATAAAGCATGATTAGAAATCTTTACTCTGGCACAAAACACTTACAAATCATGCACAAAAAATTATCATAATCATGTTTTCTCCATCGAGATTATTTTATCTGTAATAATTGGCAGAAAAAGATTCTGCATAACTCTCGAACGATAATTTAATGAAAAGCAACTAATTAAGTTTATAGAACTTGTGAACAAAGAGGTCATTGATAAACGGATTAAAAGGTTTTGCAAAGGTAGAAGAAGACCCAAAGTTCTTCATCTTGGCCTCCGGTTGTCCCAAAGCACTTCATGTACAATTTACTTTTTTAAGACCATAAGACATAGGAGCAGAATTAGGCCACTCGGTCCATTGAGGTCTGCTCCGCCATTCAATCATGGCCGATTTTTTCTCATCCCCATTCTCCTGCCTTCTCCCCATAACCCCTGATCCCCTTATTAATCAGGAACCTATCTAACTTACATGTTAGGTAGAGACTGAAAGTCCTCCTGAATGTTAGGTCGAGACTGAAAGTCCTCCTTTTCTATCACCAGAATGACAGGGAGTGTGATAGCTTGATCTTGGTTTCGGACAAAGCTTGGCACAACATCGAGGGCCGAAGGGCCTGTTCTGTGCTGTTCTATGTTCTATCTCTGTCTTAAAGACCCTCAGTGAATTGGCCTCCACAGCCTTCTGCGGCAAAGAGTTCCACAGATTCACCACCCTCTAGCTGAAGAAATTCCTCCTCATCTCTGTTTTAAAGGATTGTCCCTTTAGTCTAAGATGGTGTCCTCTGCTTCTAGTTTTTCCAACAAGTGGAAACATCCTCTCCACGTCCACTCTATCCAGGCCTCGCAGTATCCTGTACGTTTCAATAAGATCCCCTCTCATCCTTCTAAACTTCAACGAGCACAGACCCAGAGTCCTCAAACGTTCCTCATACAACAAGTTCTTTATTCCAGGGATCATTCTTGTGAACCTCCTCTAGACCCTTTCCAAGGCCAGCACATCCTTCCTTAGATACGGGGCCCAAAACTGCTCACAGTACTCCAAATGGGGTCTGACCAGAGCCTTATACAGCCTCAGAAGTACATCCCTGGTCATGTATTCTAGCCTTCTTGACATGAATGCTAACATTGCATTTGCCTTCTTAACTGCCAACTGAACCTGCACATTAACATTAAGAGAATTGTGAACAAGGACTACCAAGTCCCTTTGTACTTCTGATTTCTGAAGCATTTCCCCATTTAGAAAATAGCCTATGCCTAAATTCCTCCTTCCAAAGTGGAGCCTACCAATCGGCGGGCCGGCTTCTCGGGCTGGGAACCTCTTTTGTTCCACGCTGGCGCCTGTAGCCCTACGCCATGTTGCGTCAGGGCCAGCGCAGAGAAGGGAGGCACCGCGCATGCATGCATTGGCGCCAGTCCCACTGCGCATGCACAAACCTGCGGCGCCCATCTGACGCCGGGGATAGGCAGCTGGAACGGCGTGAGTCACTCCAGTGCTGTGCTGACCACTGTAGGGGTCAGAATCGCTGCTCGAGGCCATGTTGACGCCATCGAGAAATGAGACGACGTTTACAACGTCTTCAACACTTAGCCTCAGGATCAGAGAATCCAGCCCCAGATCTCTGTATCATCTGCAAACTTAGCAACAGTGCCTTTAGTACCTTCTTCCAGATCATTAATGTATATTGTGAAAAGTTGTGGTCCCAGCACAGACCCCTGAGGCACACCACTAGTCACCGGCTGCCATCCGGAAAAAGACTCCTTTATCCCCACTCTCTGCCTTCTGCCAGTCAGCCAATCCTCTATCCATGCCAGGATCTTACCCGTAACACCATGGGTTTTTAACTTATTTAACAGTTTCCTATGCGGCACCTTGTCAAAGGCCTGGGACTCTAAATAAATCACGTCCACTGGTTCTCCTTTGTCTAATTTCCTTGTTACCTCCTCAAAGAAGTCTAACAGATTTGTTAGACACAACCTCCTTTTGACAAAGCCGTGCTGACTCAGTCCTATTTTACCATGCACTTCCAAGTCATCTTTAATAACAGACTCTAAAATCTTACCAATGTTCGAAGTCAGGCTAATCGGCCTATAATTTCCCGTCTTCTGCTGCCTCCTTTCTTAAACAGTGGTATTACATTAGCCACTTTCCAGTCCTCTGAGACCTTCCTGTCTCCAGTGATTCCTGAAAGATCATCGCTAATGCCTCCACAATTTCCTCAGCTATCTCTTTTAGGACCCTAGGATGTAGTCCATCCGGTCCAGGTGACTTATCCACCTTCAGACCTTTCAGTTTCCCCATAACCTTCTCCTTAGTATTTTTTTTTTAAAATAATTTTTATTGAAAGAGTTTTTCCATACAAACATTTGCCCCTACTAATTTTTAAATTATTTACAACACAATCCCTCTAGGCAAATGTCCCTCCCTCGCCCGCCCTCTCGCGCGCACCAGTCCTCCCCCCCCCCCCCCAGGCAACCTTAACAAATAAGGCAGCCTACAGTTTCAGACATGAGCAGCGAGCAGACTTGCCCGCGTTACAGTCGTGCATGTCCCCCCACGACCCTTGCTGCCCCCCCCCTCCCCTCCCCTCCCTCCCTCCCCCCCCCCCCCCCCCCGGGTTGCTGCTGCCACGACCCCGAACGTCTATCTCTGATCTAAAAAGTCAAGGAAAGGTTGCCACCGCCTGGAGAATCCCTGTACCGACCCTCTCAGGGCAAATTTGATCCTTTCTAGCTGAATATAGCTAGCCATATCGTTAATCCAAGTTTCAATGCTTGGAGGCCTCGCGTCCTTCCATTGAATTAATATCCTTCGTCGAGCCACTAGGGACGCAAAGGCCAGTATTCCGGCCTCCCTAGCCTCCTGTACCCCCGGTTCTACCCCGACCCCAAAGATCGCAAGCCCCCATCCTGGTTTGACCCTGGACCCCACCACCTTCGACACCGTCCTTGCCACCCCCTTCCAGAACCCTTCCAGCACCGGACATGCCCAGAACATATGCACATGGTTCGCTGGGCTTCCCAGACATCTGACACACCTGTCCTCACCCCCAAAGAACCGGCTCATCCTTGTCCCCGTCATGTGAGCTCTATGCAGCACCTTAAATTGAATGAGGCTCAGTCTCGCACACGAGGAGGAAGAGTTGACCTTCTCCAGTGCATCCGCCCACGTCCCGATTTCTATCTGCTCTCCCAGCTCTCCTTCCCACTTGGCTTTCAGCTCCTCCCCTGATGCTTCTTCCTCCTCCTGCATTATCTTGTAGATGTCTGATATCTTCCCCCCTCCGACCCAGACCCCCGAGAGCACCCTATCACTCGCCCCCTTACTGGGGAGCAGGGGAAACCCCTCCACCTGCCGCCTAGCAAATGCCTTCACTTGTAAATATCTGAACATGTTTCCCGGGGGGAGCTCAAACTTCTCCTCCAGCCCTCCCAGGCTCGCAAACCTCCCCTCTATAAACAGGTCCTTCAGCTGCCGTATGCCCACCCTGTACCAGCTCTGAAATCCCCCGTCGATGTTCCCCGGGATGAATCTATGGTTCCCTCTTATTGGCGCCGCCAACAGACCTCCCATTTCCCCCCTATGTCGCCTCCACTGCCCCCATATCTTGAGGGTGGCCGCCACCACCGGGCTCGTGGTGTACCTCGTGGGGGGGAGCGGCCATGGTGCCGTTACTAGGGCCCCCAGGCTTGTGTTGCCACAGGACGCCCTCTCCATTCGTTTCCAAGCTGCCCCCTCCCCTTCCATCATCCACTTGCGCACCATTGACACATTTGCCGCCCAGTAGTACCCCGAGAGATTGGGCAGTGCCAGCCCTCCACTGTCCCTACTCCGCTCCAAAAAGACCCTCCGCACCCTTGGGGTGCCATGCGCCCACACGTAGCTCATGATGCTACTCGTCACCTTTTTGAAGAAGGCCCTAGGGAAGAAGATGGGCAAGCACTGAAATAAAAACAAGAACCTTGGGAGGACCGTCATTTTGATTGACTGCACCCTCCCCGCCAGCGACAACGGTACCATGTCCCACCTCTTAAATTCCTCCTCCATCTGTTCCACCAGCCTGGAAAAGTTCAACTTGTGGAGGGTCCCCCAGTTCCTTGCCACCTGCACCCCTAAGTACCTAAAGCTCTTTCCTGCTCGCTTGAAGGGGAGTCTCCCAATACCCTCTCCCTGGTCCCCCGGGTGTATCACAAAAACCTCGCTTTTGCCCAAATTTAGTTTGTACCCCGAAAAGTCCCCAAACTCTGCTAATAGTTCCATTATCTCCGGCATTCCCCCTTCTGGGTCTGCCACGTACAGCAGTAGATCATCCGCATACAGCGATACTCGATGTTCCTCCCCTCCCCTAGTCAGTCCTCTCCACCCCCCTGAACCCCTCAGTGCCATCGCCAACGGTTCAATCGCCAGTGCGAAAAGTAGGGGGGATAGGGGACATCCCTGCCTGGTCCCTCGGTGGAGCCCGAAATACTCCGACCTCCTCCCGTTTGTCACTACACTCGCCGTCGGGGCCGAGTAGAGCAACTTCACCCACTTAATAAACCCTTCCCCAAACCCAAACCGTTCCAACGTCTCCCACAGGTACTCCCACTCCACCCTATCGAATGCCTTCTCCGCGTCCAGCGCTACCACTATCTCAGCCTCCCCCTCCACTGCCGGCATCATAATTACATTCAGCAATCTCCGCACGTTCGTGTTGAGCTGCCGCCCCTTCACGAACCCCGTCTGGTCCTCATGGATTACCCCTGGCACACAATCCTCTATTCTAGCTGCCAGGATCTTTGCCAGCAACTTGGCATCCACGTTCAGAAGCGAGATAGGCCTGTAGGACCCGCACTGCACGGGGTCTTTATCCCGCTTCAATATCAGGGAGATCAGAGCCTGCGACATTGTCGGGGGCAGAACCCCCCCCTCTCGCGCCTCATTAAAGGCTCGTACCAGTACCGGTCCCACCAAGTCCACATTTTTCTTATAGAATTCCACCGGGAACCCATCTGGCCCCGGCGCCTTCCCCGCTTGCATCTGACCTATTCCCTTGACTAGCTCCTCTAGCCCTATTGGCGCCCCCAGCCCTTCTACCAGCCCCTCCTGGACCCTTGGGAACCTCAATTTGTTTAGGAAGTCCTCCATTCCCCCTCTCCTCGTCGGCGGCTCAGACCGATACAACTCCTTGTAAAAATCCCTGAAGACCCCGTTCACTTCTTGCCCCTTCTGCACTACCTTCCCGCCCCTCTCCTTCACTCCCCCAATCTCCCTAGCCGCATCTCGTTTGCGAAGCTGGTGTGCCAGCATCCTGCTCGCCTTTTCCCCATACTCATAGACCGCGCCCTGTGCCCTTCTCCACTGCGTCTCTGCCTTCCTGGTGGTCAGCAGGTCGAACTTGACCTGCAGGCTGCGCCGTTCTCCCAGCAGCCCCTCCTCTGGTGCCTCCGCATATCTCCTATCCACTTCCAATAGCTCCCCCACCAGCCTCTCCCTCTCCTGCCTCTCCTTTCTTTCTCTGTGCGCCCTTATGGAGATCAGCTCTCCCCTGATCACTGCCTTCAGGGCCTCCCAGACCATCCCCACCTGCACCTCACCCGTGTCATTCAAGTCCAGATAGCTCTCAATGCTCTTCCGGACCCTTTTACACACCTCGTCGTCCGCTAACAGCCCCACATCCAGCCGCCACAGCGGGCGCTGGTCCCGCGCCTCCCCCATTTCCACATCCACCCAATGTGGTGCATGATCAGAGATCGCAATGGCCGAGTACTCAGCTTCCCGTACCCTCGGGATCAGCCCCCTGCTCAACACGAAGAAATCGATTCTGGAGTACACTCTATGGACGTGGGAGAAAAAGGAATACTCCCTCGCCCTACCAAACCTCCATGGGTCTACTCCTCCCATCTGCTCCATGTACCCCCTCAGCACTTCTGCCGCTGCCGGCCTCCTATTGGTCCTTGAGCTCGATCTGTCTAGCCCAGGGTCCAGCACTGTGTTAAAGTCCCCCCCCATGATCAAGCCCCCTGCCTCCAGTCCCGGAATGAGGCCCAATAGGCGCCTCATAAAACCCGCGTCATCCCAGTTCGGGGCATATACGTTGACCATCACCACTTTCTCCCCCTGCAGCTTACCCTTCACCATCACATACCTACCCTCCTTATCCGCCACCACCTCCTCCGCCACGAACGACACCCTCTTTCCCACCAGAATCGCCACCCCCCGGTTCTTTGCGTCCAATCCAGAGTGGAACACCTGTCCCACCCACCCCCTTCTCAGGCGAACCTGGTCCACTACCTTCAAATGGGTCCCCTGTAACATTGCTACATCAGCCTTCAGTCCCTTCAGGTGTGAGAATACCCTTGATCTCTTGACCGGCCCATTCAACCCCCTCACGTTCCAAGTGATCAGCCGGGTCACGGGACGACCCGCCCCCTTCCCCTGCCGATTAGCCATGTCCTGTTCCCTGCTCGCCCCGGGTCGACCCTCCCCTTCTGACCCGCTCCCCATGGCGATGTCCCCCTCCCCCCACCTCTCCAGTCCTCCACTTCCCGTTTCTGGTCTTTTCAGCAGCAACCCGGTGTCCCTCCCTAACCCCCCCCCCCCCCCCCCCCCCCCCCCCCCCCAGGCTAGGACCCCTCCTAGCCGCGATGTACCCTCCATCGTACTCCCGTAAGTCAGCTGGTTCACGCTGACCCGGCTGCTCCTGCCACACTCCGACTCCCCCCGGCTCGGGGGGGGGCCTCCCCCCCCTTGCCACTCCTCCCTGGCCCCGCTCCAGCGCGGGAAAGGTCGCCATTGCTAGCCACGCCCCGCACTCCTCCCCTCCCCCCTCCTCTGCCCCGCGCGCGGGAAAACAGAGGAAAGCCCGCGCTTTCGCCCTGCCACACCCCACCCCGCCATCTTCAGTTCCACCCCCGTCTCCGTCCATGCCTGTAAAGAACCCCCCCTAGGAGCCCATATCCCCGATCTGCTCTCCCCCCCGTCCCACCTCCCCAACTTAACATTATAAATAACAGATAAATAACAAATAACAATGTACTTAACAGTCGCCCTCTACCAAACAGCATAAATAACCATAAATAACCATGAATAACCACAATAACAATAACTAAGGGAAGTTGGCAAAGGGGGAAAAAACATCAGAAGAAAAACCACAGCAAGAGTTCAAAATCCAAACAAAGAATTCAGCTGAAAGTACCCGAGCGGCTACGGCCGCCAAGTATCCCCTGGGTCTAATTCGAGTCCAGTTTCTCTTCCTGTACAAAGGCCCACGCCTCCTCTGGGGACTCAAAATAGTGGTGTTGGTTCCTGTAGGTGACCCACAAGCGCGCTGGCTGCAGCATTCCGAACCTGATCCGTTTTGCATGTAGCACCGCCTTCGTCCGGTTGTACCGGGCCCGCCGCTTTGCCACCTCCGCACTCCAGTCCTGGTAGACCCTCACCGTCGAATTCTCCCACTTGCTGCTCCTTTCCCTCTTGGCCCACTCCAGCACTCTCTCACGGTCGCTGAGTCGCTGGAACCGCACCAGCACCGCCCTCGGGGGCTCATTTGCTCTTGGCCTCCTAGCCATGACCCTGTAGGCCTCTTCCAGCTCCAGGGGCGAAGGGACGGCCCCTGCCCCCATCAGGGAGCTCAGCATTTCTGCTACATATCCCGGGAGGTCTGACCCCTCCAGGCCTTCTGCCAGGCCCAAGATCCTCAGGTTCTTCCGCCTCATTCGGGTATCCAGCTCCTCAAAACGGCTCTGCCATTTCAGGTGGAGTGCCTCGTGCACCTCTACCTTTCCCACGAGGACCGTGGCCTCCTCCTCCCTCACAGTCATCTCCTGTTGCAGCTCCCGAATCGACGCCTCTTGGGTCGCCTGGGCTCCCATCAGCCTGGTGGTCGTCGCATTCATTGACTCCAAGAGCTCCATTTTCAGCTCCGTAAAGAAGCGCAGGAGAGCGGCCTGCTGCTCCTCCGCCCATTTCCTCCATTCCTCGGGTGCGCCACCGGCCGCCATTTTGGTCTTCTTCCCCCGCTTTTTTTTGGGAGCTGCTGTTGCTTTCTTTACCACCCCACTCCGGGTACCGACCATAAAGTTGGTCTGGTTCTCTTCAGGGAGCCTTCCCCCACCGGGATTTGTCCTTACAGCGCCGTTGGGGCCCTCCAATCGGCCCGAAAACACCTTTGTAGCAGGAGCAGCCAAACGTGCGACTTAGCTGGTCATAGCCGCAACCGGAAGTCACCTTCTCCTTAGTATTGGTCACTGCACTCGCCTCTGCCCCCCCCCCCCCCCCCCCCCCCCCCCAGTTCTCCTGGAGCTCTGGCATCCCACTGGTTTCTTCCACCGTGAAGACTGATGCAAAGTAACTATTCAGTTCGTGTGCCATTTCTTTGTTTCCTATTATTACTTCTCCAACCACATTTTCCAGTGGTCCAAGTCTATTTTTCCCTCTCTCTTCCTTTTATATGTTGAAAAAAATCTCTATCTTCCTTTATATTACTAGCTATCTTGCACTCATACTTCTCCCCCATCATCACTGTTCTTACATAGGCAGTCAAGATAACCAGCTTGTAAATAGGAATATTCCATAAACAGCTAATGGCTAGCTAGTCTGCTGTGTTGTGGAGAAATTGTTGGACACCACACCAGAGCATTTCCCATTCTTCTCTACAAAGTATCATAGCATATTTTATATCCACCTGAATAGGCAGGCTTTGTTTTAACATCTCATCCAAAAGATAGCACAGTGTGCAATATAGAGCCTCCTTAGTACAGCACTGCAGAGTCAGCCTAGGTTACATACTCAAGCCTGGAAATAGTGTTTGGACCCACAACCTTCTAACCCAAAAACGAGTGCTATAAAACGAGTCAGGCTGACATTTATGAAAGCGGTATTACAATGCATTAGCTCCGGTTGGACTTTATAATACTTCAGTATGGTAAAACTGATTTTTTTTTATGTCCTCAAAAGCACTTTATGTAACCCACATGTCCAAAATTTTCAAAAGCTTCTTGGCCTAGTGATCGTAAATTATACAACAACATCCGATCCACATTTATTCTGGAAAGATTCATCTGGGATATCCCTTTGCTGAGTTAACAGTTTTAAGGTATAACGAGAACATGACTGCCTTCTGAAAAGCTTATTTCACTGCAAATGCGAGCTACTGCATGACTTTGAAAAATACTAAAAGAATGACTACAAATATTTTATATATGAGTAACACTCTTTGTGAAGCCACAAGACAAGAGGGCTAAAATTAGGATCGTTTCTGTTTTTAGGAGTTGGAATCACAATTTATGATTGGTCGGAGATGGTTGGATCGGGCAGGGGTCAGGAGGGAGTGGGGGTAGTGTGGTGGGTCCCCTGGGGGGGGGGGGGGGTCGTGCGTGTGGGATGTGCCCTATACAAGGCTGGGTCTGGAGTTTTCTTGCGGGTTGACCTTCATGGTCTTGTTCATGCATGGTGTTCGCCAGGGAGTGTTTGCTTGCTTCAATTTTGGAGTCTTTCAACGAGCTGTCTGTGGAGGCTCGCATCACTCTCTTTGTGGAGTCTTTCATCACTCTCACTGTGGAGCCTGTCATCGCTCTCTCTGTGGAGTCTTTCTGTGCTCTCTGTGTGGCGTCGTCTTCGTCTTGGGTATTGCTGTCATCCAATGTATCGACGATCTGCCATGGCACCATGGTGTTGGATTCATCTACCACGAGTATAGTCGTGTTGAACTTTGCGACCGTGTTGCTGGTGCTGTGATCAGCATATCCGAATAACTCAGCCATGTCTGAGTAGTATTGTTCGAAAAACAAATCATCTTTTTTTGCTTCAGATTTGGTATCGTTGTCTTCATCATTTTTTGCATATCCGAATAACTCAGCCATGTCTGAGTAGTATTGTTCGAAAAACAAACCATCTTTTTTAGTTTCGGATTTTTTTTTTCTTCTCTTCACTTTGGGTGGTGCAGACTGCTTTTTCCAGGGTGTTGTGAGAGTTATTTTCAACTGCTGGTTTAAGTTCAGGCATTTTTCTGTCTTCTGAGGCAAGAAAATTTGGTTTTACAGCTTTAAATATCTTGTTTTCAATTTTCGGGCATTTCCCTTTTAAGTGGGCGTGGTCCGGATCCTCAGACGTCATGACGCTCGGGACATCATGCGTAGGAATCAATCGCGCATGCGCAAATCGGCCTTCCTTTACTGTGCGGTTTTGTGTCCACTGCGCATGCGCGCCTTGCGCATGCGCATAACGATCCGCAACAAAAACTTTTAAAAACTGCGCATGCACGTCTTGCGCATGCGCAGAACGCAAAACAGGTGATTGTAACTGCGCATGCGCAGCTTTTGTTTCCTGCGCATGCGCAGATTTTCGTCTGTTGTGGCTCCAAGACTGTAAAATGAGCTCCAACGCCATTTTACAGCGGATATCAGCGTTCTTTACCTTTGAAAAGTGTAAGTTAACTTTTCCTTTCGATTTGAACTGGACCTCAGCGTTTTGTCTCTTTGAAAAATTCAAGTTACTTCTTCCTTTTGATCTGTACTTTTCACTCGCGATTTCTAGACTGAACCCTTTCTGTTCTGATAGTGATTGTTTGAGTTTTGCATCACTCAGTCCCTGTGCAGTTTGGTCTCTGAGCATACAGTGCTGTTCAAATTCCATACTGTACTATTCAAATTTTTTTAAGTATTATTTGTAAGTTGTTGCTGTCTTCAGCTTTCGAGTATTTAAATCCATTATATACTTTTCGAGCTGCATGTCCTGCGATGAGCAGTGCTATTTTCATTTTGTCTGAGGCTGCTGCTAAATCATTAGCTATGATATATATATCGAACACTTGTTTAAATCTTTTCCAGACATTACTTTCATTACCGGTTAGGTCCAGCTGAGGTGGGGTTCCAACCCACATCATCGAATAAGCAAGGTCTTCCCAAGTCCAATGCCCGGTAGGAGTTCTTCTTGCCATTTTGGTCTTTCTGTGTCTGCAGCTGAGTTGTCTTGTAGTAAGCGTCTGAAGCCACTGCTGGTACCATGTGTTGTTCCTTGTGTCTTAATAAAGCTCGTAGTCTCAAAGTTGGAGAAGATGCTTTATTGTGAATTTGTTCTGTCTTCAGAGCTTAACTTATAGCTACCTCAAATGCTGCCTGCCTGTCCCCCTTCTGTGAAGTGTGTCCTCACTTCCTGTCCCTCTGTATTTATAGCTCTCCCGTACTTCCTCTAGTGCTTGCTCAGTTGTATTGCACCTACACTGATACACAATCACCACACCTGTATGCCCGCAAAGATATTTCTACCTGTAAGATATATTTAATACAACATTCAGGATGCTTCGATACATAGCTACAAGATGCTGTTTTTTTTAATGTTTGGTCATCTACAAAGCAAACTGCTGAAAGACGTGACCCTGGGTCACAATCAAATGCATGGCTCCCAAGCGTACTAATTCTGCTTCAGTACATAATCCTGATCTTCAGACCAAATGCATTTGTTTTTTAAGTAAATTACAACTGGTGGTAAAATATATTCCTTCTCTACTATTAACTATAACTATGTTTCATAGGGCAGAAGTAATAGCTTCAAAGCACAAGGTTGCTGAAACTTCACAAGCAGTAAAGAGCTCTGGGCTATGTAAACCTTTCCATTTGTATAATGCCAAAAAAAAATGATAATCTACTTTTATTACTAAACTGACTGACTACACAAGGAAAAGAAAACTTCTTGGCATTTAAAGGGGACACCAAAAAATCATAGTTCAAAGAAGGTTACCAAATGCTGCAAAATGGCTCAAAATGTCCCATCAGCCAAATGGGCTGGATCAGACTCAGCTGTAACATCCTCTGTCTGTGTCCCAACTCTTTGTGTAATAACCCTTTTGTGTGTTGAACAGTATGCGATTTTCAAAATAAGCAAAATTTTACATGCAGAAGTAATTTTAAGTACACACTTGGTATTCTAAAACAACATCGCCAAGATCTTGGAAATTACACTCTGATACTGCGCGAGAAGCTACATCAAATTTCTTGCCAAGAAAAGGTCGGTAGGAAGAACGGCAAGAAAAACTAGAAAATAAAGGATGCAATTCTAAAGGGAGTAGAGGAGTAAAGGGAGAGGGACCTGGGTGTACATGTGCATATATCGTTGAAGGTGGTAGGCAATAGTTAACAATGTGGGTTGAGTGAAGATTTGATTGAGGTATTGTAGCCATCTAAAATGGCCACCTGCAAAGGACCATGGGAAGTATGGCCAACCCAGGACTCAGACAGATACACAGTCCATGTGTATCTAAAACAGAGGTAACCAGACCTGATCGAAACCCCCACTCGTTTGCATTTTAATGGCCCATTTTTCCAGGACAGTAGAACTCCAATCAAGCAACCGGTACAGCCACAGACTGATCGGCGCCACTCCCCTTACTCAGAAAGCACAACTGCCAAGGTCAATGATCGCTAAGGACCCACCCAGCCACCAAGGGACCCGCCCCTTTATTGGCCAAAATCAAAGATAGTGATCAGAGCCCTGTCAAACTATTGGGTCCAAGACTAAGGACCGCCCCAAAGAGCGCAAAATCCCAGAGGGATAAAAGAGAGCACAGCCATGTGTTCTGTCTCTTTTGGATCCGGCCTGTGCCAACCCAATTGTAGCAGGAACAGCCAGCCAAGTTCAGATATTGTGTTTGCATGTTGAGATAACTCTTGTGTATGTAAATAAACCATCTTTTGAACTAACTAACTGGTTGTGTAGTAATTTGATCGATATAAGGGAAGGCTTGTGGGTCACTAAGATAAATAGAAATACCCACAGTATTGGTGACGCTGTTGGGACCGAAACAGAGCAACAGTATACAAAATCTTGAGGGTCGGGACAGAGTAGACAGGAGAAAACTAGAAGGACGAAGAACAAAACTGGGGATCTATACAGCACTAACTGAAAACTGGGCATCCATGAGGGGCTGTGGGCCATCAGCAGTAGCAGAATTGTATATGACCACAATCTGTAACCTCATGACATGGCATATGCCACCCACACTCTATCATTACCATAAAGCCAGGGGGAATCAACCCGGTTCAATGAGGAGTATGCCAGGAGCAACACCAGGTATACCTAAAAATGAGGTGTCAACCTGGGGAAGGTACAACACAGGACTACCTGTGTAATGAACTCCAATTGGCTTTATTGGTTGGCCAATTGGAGTATGAGCTCCCTCAATGATAGCTCATTGAGGGGGCCCATATAATCACCTGTGTAGGCTTTGTGAGCCAGTCTTAAGTTGACTAGACTGCTAGCAGCACTGTTTGTAGCTGCTCCTGTAATATCGTTATTGTAAATAAATATTGGTGTGGTGACGGAACTCCTGCCTCCCGTGGATTACTACAATGGCGACGAGGTAAACTAAGAATTTTGCGGAGACCAGCTGCCGCACTCGGAGGGTAAGCTTTGCCATTTTAAAAATGCCGTTTTTTGGGAGGTTAGAGGCATTCGACCCGGCTATTGAGGACTGGTCCCAGTATGTGGAGAGAATGTGTTACTTCTTCCGGGCAAATGATATACTGACGGACGAAAGGAGACAGCTTATCCTGCTGTCGGCGTGCGGACCCTCCGCTTTCGCCATTATACGTAGTCTGATTTATCCCGATGCGCCGGACACGAAAACTTTCCAAGAAGTAACGGAATTGGTGAAAGAGCACTACGACCCAAAACCACCCCTCATTTTGCGTAGGTACAGATTCTACACAGCGAAGCGGGAAGACAGGGAGTCAGTCACGAATTTCTTGACCCGCCTGAGAAGGCTGGCGGAAAAAATGTGAGTTCGGCCCAACGCTAAATGAAATGCTTCGGGACCGGTTAGTGTGTGATATAAACGACCTCACAATACAGAAACGCCTGTTGGCGGAAACGGAGCTAGACTGCAGGCAGGTGTTACAGCTCGCACTGTCCCTAGAAAAGGCAGCAAGTGGGGCGCAGGAACTACAGGGCACGCCAATGGGGGTAGATACCTGTGAGAGGGACTACCACAACGGGTCCTGCTACCAGATAGCCGCTCTCAGGAAAAACCTGAGGAATAGAGGGAAAAAGGAAAACCCCAGAACTGCCCCCAAGTCTGCCAGGACCAACTGGAGACAGAGGGAAGTATTGGCCGAGGCTCCCCCAACAGAGAAGGACCGTTTCTGGCACCAGACAGAGTGGGGTAACAACGACAGAAACCCAAACGGAAAGGATACCCACACCCCAGCCCCGAGCAATTTCTCCAGACCCCGTCATCCAGTCATCAGAGTCGGAGATGGACACACTCGACGAGACCGCCGCGACACCTCTCCCCGAAGAGGAGGAAGAACAACTTCCAAGGAGGTCGTCAAGGAAAAGACGGGCACCTATAAGGTACACCCCGCCCACTTTGGAGAACGACCCGGCGGACGACACAGAGGTGACAGACCCAGACATAAGGAGCAGGAAGAAGCTCAGAGGAATGCCAGCTGGCAGGAATTCCTCGGACCATGGGGGGGGGGGGGGGGGGGAGGGGTGTAATGAACTCCAATTGGCTTTATTATTTGGCCAATTGGAGTATGAGCTCCCTCAATGATAGCTCATTGAGGGGACCCATATAATCACCTGTGTAGGCTTTGTGAGCCAGTCTTAAGTTGACTGGACTGCTAGCAGCACTGTTTGTAGCTGCTCCTGTAATATCGTTATTGTAAATAAATATTGGTGTGGTGATGGAACTCCTGCCTCCCGTGGATTACTACAACTTGCATGCTCAACAACCTAAGAAGTATGCAACAGACAGAGCCAAGTGATCACACAACCAACTGATCAGATCTAAGCTCTGTAGTTCTTCCACATCCAGTGGTGAATGCTGGTGGACAATTAAACAACTCCACAACTATCTCTGCCGTTGATGATTAGGGAGCCCAGCGCATCAATGCAAAAGACAAAACAGGCATTTGCAACCATCTTCAGCCAGAAGTGATGAGTGGATAATCCTCCTCAGCCTCCTCCTGAAGTCCCCAGCATCACAGATGTTTGTCCTCAACCAATTAGATTCACTTTACATGATATCAGAAAACAAATGAAGGCATTGGATACTGCAAAGGCTGTGGGCCCTGACAACACTCTGGCAATTGTACTTAAGACTTATGTTACAGAACAAGCTATAGCACGAGCCAATCTGTTCGAGTGCAGCTACAAACTGGCAATGTAGAAAATTGCCCAGTTACGTGCTTCTCACAAAAAGCAGGAGAACTCCAATGTGGCCAATTATCGTCCCATCAGTCTACTCTCGATCATTAGCAAAGTGGTGGAAGTGATCACTTATGGTGCTATCGAGCGACACTACTCAGAAATAAGCTGTTCACTAACGCTCAGTTTGGGTTCCATCAGGACACTCAGCTGCTGACTTCATTACAGCCTTGGTCCAAACATGTGCAATTGAGCTGAACCTCGAGATGAGGTGAGAGTGACTGTCCTTGACATCAAGACAGCATTTGACCAAGTATGGCATCAAGGAGCCCAAGCAAAACTGCAGTTAATGGGAATTGGGGGAGTACTTCACTGGCGGGACTTATACCCAGCACAAAGGAAGATGATGTGATTGTTGGAGGTCAGTCGCAAGACATCAATGTATGAGTTTGTCAGGATCGTGTCCTAGGCCCAACCACCTTCAGCTATTTCATCAATGAAATGAAATTCGCTTATTGTCGCAAGTAGGCTTCAAATGAAGTGACTGTAAAAAGCCCCTAGTCGCCACATTCCGGAGCCTGTTCGGGGAAGCTGGTACGGGAATTGAACCGTGCTGCTGGCCTGCCTTGGTCTGCTTTAAAAGCCAGCGATTTAGCCCTGTGCTAACCAGCCCCACCATTCCCTTCCCACCATTATAAGATCAGAAGTAGGGATGTTCACTGATGATTGCGCAATGTTCAACAACATTCATGACCCAGATTCTGAAGCGGTCTGTGTCCATTTGCAGCTAGGCCTGGACAGCTTTCAGCCGTACGCTGATGTGGCAAATAACATTGATGCCACACAAGTGCCAGGCAATGACCACCTCCAACAAGAGAGGATCCAACCATTTCATTGACAGGATGCAGAGCTGGGCTGAGAAGTGGCAGATGGAGTCCAACCTAGATAAATGTGAAGTGATTCATTTTGGAAGATCAAATTTGAATGCTAAATACAGGGTAAAAGGCAGGATTCTTAGAAGTGTGGAGGAACAGAGGGATCTTGGGGTCCACATACATAGATCCCTCAAAGTTGCCACCCAGGTTGATAGGGTTGTTAAGAAGGCGTATGGTGTGTTGGCTTTCATTAACAGAGGGATTGAGTTTAAGAGCCGCAAGGTTTTGCTGCAGCTTTATAAAACCCTGGTTAGACCACACTTGGAATATTGTGTCCAGTTCTGGTTGCCTCATTATAGGAAGGATGTGGATGCTTTGGGGAGGGTGCAGAGGAGATTTACCAGGATGCTGCCTGGACTGGAGGGCATGTCTTATTAAGAAAGGTTGAGGGAGCTTGTGCTTTTCTCACTGGAGAGAAGAAGGAAGAGAGGTGACTTGATAGAGGTGTACAAGGTGATAAGAGGCATGGATAGAGTGGATAGCCAGAGACTTTTCCCCAGGGTGGAAATGGCAGTCACAAGGGGAAATAGTTTTAAGGTGATTGGAGGAAGTTATAGGAGAGATGTCAGAGGTCGGTTCTTTACACAGAGTGATGGGTGCGTGGAATGCACTGCCAGCAGAAGTGGTGGAGACAGAGTCATGAGGGACATTTAAGCGACTCTTGGACAGGCACATGGACAGCAGTAAATTGAAGGGGTGTAGGTTAGGTTGATCTTAGATGAGGATAAGTGGTCGGCACAATATCGTGGGCTGAAGGCTGTACTATTCTATGTTCTAAACTTTGCCTCATGCATCTTAAATCTATGAACCCTAGTATTTGACTCTTTCACCCTGGGAGAAAACTTCTGACTATCCACCCTGCCCATGCCCCTCATAATTTTGTAGACTTTTATCAGGTGGCTCCTCAACCTCCCTTGTTCCAGTGAGAACAAACCGAGTTTATCCAACCTCTCCTCATAGCTAACCTCCATGCCAGGCAACATCTTGGTAAACCTCTCCAAAGCCTTCACATGCTTCTGGTAATGTGGCGACCAGAATTGAACTCTAGGGGTGGGATTCACCTTTCCGGGGACTAATTGACACGCTGGCGGGAAAACCGGCGTGAACCACTCCGGCGTCAACAGCCCCCGAAAGTTCGGAATTTTCCGCACTTTCAGGGGCTAGGTGGACGCCTGAGGGGTTGGTGCCGTGGCGGCCGGCACAAAAGGGACTGCACGGGTTAGCGCATTCGCCGAAGGGCCGGCGTGATCTCGCGCATGTGCTGAACTGCTGGCGTGGTTCCATGCATGCGCACACTGGCCAGCGTATTCTGGTGCATGCGCAGGGGGTTGTCTTCTCCACGTCGGCCATGGCGGAGTCCAACAGGGGCCAGCGCGGAAGGAAGGAGTGCCCTCGCGGCACAGGCCCGCCCGCAGATCCCCCTGTGCCCCCCCGAGGACCGCCCCAGCCGACTTACCTGCCAGGTCCCGCCATGTGGGACTATGTCTAATTAATCCACATCGGCAGGACTGGCCAGGAACGGACAACCGCTCGGCCCATCGGGGCCCGGAGAACTTCCGGGGGGGGGGGGGGGCTGCCAACCTGGCCCCGGCCGATGAAGGCCAGCCTGTTGTATACTTGAACAGAAGCTGATGTCATGGGAGTGTCCCTTTAAGAAATGTTTCTCTATCTGCATTTTAAAAGCTGTTTCCAGGTGTTGAGTGCGATGTGCTGGACCACACCTTTGAAAAGGGTTTTCTGGTTTATGGGATCTTGTTATTAAAGTGGAACAGCTGAAGGGGGAAATTTATTAAGGGTTATACATAGAGTACTGTAGTTGTGTGGGGTATTTATATTGGTAGTTGCTAAAAATGCTGACTGTGTATGTTTATAAAAATGTTAACTAAATTTGTAGAATAAACTTTGTTTTTGATTAAAAATGCTTAAAGCCTCTGTTGAATAACATCTAAGGCCTTTATGCTCATTGTAAGCAAAATCAATAAACAGCTGTAGGTCAGGTGAACTCCATGATATACTTTGGAGTTTTCTAAACCCTGGCCCATAACAGAGGTCTGGGATCCTGTTGGTACGCAGTCTCCAGGCTGGAGGGAACACATTCCTTTGCTGACTTCCTCCTCGACATCCATCCATGACCATTTGTTTGCAGCAAGACCTGGGAAACATTCAGGCTTGGGCTGGTAAGTGGCAAATAACAATCATACCACACAGATGCCAGGCAATGACCACCTCCAACATGAGAGAACCTAAACATTTCCACTTGAAATTCAATGGCTGTAGTGTTCAAAAGTTAGGTAGGGTTGATGGGTTTTGGGGATAGGGTGGAGGTGTGGCTTGGGTAGGGTGCTCTTCCAGAGGCCGGTGTAGAGTCGATGGGCCTAATGGCCTCTTTCTGCACTGTAAATTCTATGTTTCTATGATTACTATCGCTGAATCCCCCCACTAAAACATCCAGGGGGTTCCCATTGACCAGAAACTGACTAGTCTAGCCAAATACTGTGGCTAAAAAAAACAAGTCAGTGGCTGGGAATTCTGCAGCTTGTAATTTACCTTCTGGCTCCCAAAGCCTATCCACCATCTACAAGGCTCAAGTCAGGAGTGTTATATAATACTCTCTAGTTGCCTGGATGAGTGCGGCTCCAAGAACCCTCAAGAAGCTCAACACCACCCAGGACAAAACTGCCCATTTGATGGCAGCCCCTTCCACCACCTTCAACATTCACTCCCTCCACCACCAAAATGCAGAAGGTGCAGCAACCACTAAGCTGCCTTCAACTACACTAATGCAGGTGCAAAGAGCTGAATGGTCTTGTTCTGTGCTATAAACATTCTGTGATTGTACTTTGGCTGGGTATGATGTATGACCCAAAAAACTAAATGAATAACTTGGCAATTTGGGAGAGAAACCATAGAGTAAGTTACTGGAATATGTGCACTGTAGTTGCATCATCCCAAGCCTCCAAAGATTCTACCTCAGTGGATCAGTCGTCTCCTACCATTACTCAGAGGTGTTAGGTCAGTGCTTCTAATTGACTGTTTTGGGAGCAGAAGCGATCCTCCTCAGGTCACGGCCGTTAACCAGTAACACTGAGACATTATCTCCATTCTTCATGTGCAATTTCCATCAGATGTCACCGGATAATAATGAACACTGAACCCTGGTCAAATTAAGTAAATAGTTGACTAAAAAAGCATAAAATGTACATTGGTAACAGTGATCTGAACTCTAGTTTTGCTGTTGTATTGTAAAGTCTGTACAGGGTCAATGTAGGCTGCACTGGAGCAACTTCTCTCCAGATTTCTCCAGGCATTATGTTGTACATATTGCTCTCCCACATCTCAATGAGACAGTATGAGTGTATAAATACTTGTATGAATATAATCTATACCCATTCTTAAAATTATAAAATTATGAACTGATTACTTACTTTTGTCATGCATGGTACTGTAACAGGTTAATGACTTCTTTAGTTCCTTTTTGTATCTATCCTCACATTCTTGAATCACTTTGTGTCGATCACATTTGTTGGGGCACACCTGAAGAATTTTGCAGAAATTTCTACTATTCAGGGATGTTGATATAGTTGAACAACCTATTAAAGATTAAGCAAGATAGTGTCATGACACCCTGGGCTAGTGCAATATTTATAAACATCTAGTAGTTAAGTGCTCTCTGCAGAGAAAAAGAGGGAGTGAAAGCACTTAACTGTTTTGATGTGGTCCAAGAGCTGTCAATCATAGCTAGATGTTTATAAACATAACTGTTAGTTTCACATCTGTCTACTTGAAAGGGTATTCATGAGGGTCTGCCTACTCAATCTTGCCCCAGGCCTGAAGTGTGGTGATCCTCGGGTTAAATCACCACCAGTCAGCTCTCCCCCTCAAAGCGGGAACACAGCCTATGGTCATCTGGGACTATGGCGACTTTACACTTGAAATCCACTCAATCGTGAAGGGAAATGAGATTAAACAATCCAGACAGTGGCTGTGCCTGAAAGCTGTCATTCACAGCCTCGTAAATTCAATTTCACATTGATATGAATTAAAGCATTGCAGATCAAGATCTGAGGGGTCTTAAACCCAGCTGATGTGTTTTCTCTTTCTCGGAATTTACAGGTGCTGCTTCCCCTGCCTGAACCAGAAAATTATCCATTCATGCCTCCTCTCTGTTTCCTGTTAGCTAGCTAATCCTTTATCTGTGCTAATATGCTATCCACTATACCGTAAGCTTTTATTTTCTTAATAACCTTTAATGTAGCACAAATGTCTTCTGGAAATCTAAATAAAGTTAATCCATGGTTCTCCTTTACTTACAGCACATGTTACTTCTTTGAAGAACTCCAATCCCAAGATCATTGATCACTGCCCTCTTTGTCCTAACCTTTGCAATTAGGGTACAGACATTCTCCAGATGCTAACTCAGGAAAACTGGCCTCAATATTCCTCAGTGGACAAGAAAACCTAAAAGATCTGATCAGATAACTCAATTTTCTTTACTTTATAACATGGGTTATAAAGTAAAAGGGAATGAGGGCCCTAGAAAAATATTGCAATAATTTTAAGAATTGGCACATATTAGGGTGGGTAAAAGTAAAACTTAACATTTATACCTGAACATCGGAAATCTTGGGCTGCAGTAAATGAAGATGCAGGATTGCTAAGATTGATTTCATTATCAATTAGATTTGAACACAGAATCAGTGGATCTATAAAAAGAAAGACAACAAAGGATTGAAAACATCTACTTTAATAGTTTATTCTTCATTATAAAAGTGATGTTTTCTTTTTTAGTCCTGCTGGATTGAAAAGGTTTACAACCCTCTCGGAGCATAAGAATTTCCTGGCTCCATTTTTCTTTCCTTCTTCTGGATGAAGAACCATCTCCACCCCCATCCCAGTGGTACTGCACGAGATTAGGAAATCAAAAACTCGGCTGGTTAAAACAACAAGTAGCTAAACCATACATTACATACTGAGTTCCAGTCCTTGCTGGATTGGTGTCCTGACAAAACTGAGAGCGAAATCACCTAGCGTTACACCACTGGTATCACCTAATCAGTAGCATGAACCTATCAGTTTGTCCGTTGCACACTGTAGGGATACCAAAGTGAAATTCAGCATCTTTTGTTTCCTAGCTAAAAAGAGTGAGCTCAGACCAACAGTCACATCTGTGATCTGTTCACTACGTTCCAATGTCATACTATGGGTTGCATGTCCTAAAGTGCGTTTATAAATAGTTTAAATTTGGTTTTGCAGATAAATCTACCTATAGCTTCTACTTTGGAACGGTCCAGGTTATTCGCACACACATTTTTAGAACTCACACCAGGTCCTATATGTACAGCCATAGGTTTTAAACTGGGGTGCACAGTAACTTTCCAAGGGATCAGTAACATAATATGAAAATATTTACTGAGCATTTAAGTGAATATGTGGCATGTGGGCGGCAAGATAGCACAGTGGTTAGCACTGTCGCTTCACAGCTCCAGAGTCCCAGGTTTGATTCTGGGCTTGGGTCACTGTCTGTGCAGAGTCTGCACACTCTCCTCTTGTCTGCGTGGGCTTCCTCCCACAGTCCAAAGACATGCAGGTTAGGTAGAATGGCCATGGTAAATTGCCCTTAGTGTACAAAGGAGTTGGGTGGGGTTGCTGGGTTATGGAAATGGGACGGAGAGGTGTGGGCTTAAGTAGGGTGCTCTTTCCAAGGGCCGGTGCAGACTCGATGGGCCAAATGGCCTCCTTTTGCACTGTAAATTCTATGTCTATCTCTAGGTGGGGCAGCATGGCAGCGCAGTGGTTGGCACTGTGGCTTTACAGCGCCAGGGTCCCAGGTTCGAATCCCGGCTCGGGTCACTGTCTGTGTGCACGTTCTACCTGTGCCTGCGTGAGTTTCCTCCGGGTGCTCCAGTTTCCTCTCACAAGTCCCGAAAGACATGCTGCTAGGTAATTTGGGCATTCTGAACTCTCCCGCCGTGTACCCTAACAGGCGCTGGAGTGTGGCGACTGGGACTTTTCACAGTAACTTCATTGCAGTGTTAATGTAAGCCTACTTGTGACAATAAAGATTAAGTAAGAAGTCTTACAACACCAGGTTAAAGTCCAACAGGTTTGTTTCGAATTGCTCGCTTTCGGAGCGCAGATCCTTCCTCAGGCTGTGCTCCGAAAGCTAGTGATTCAAAGCAAACCTGTTGGACTTTAATTTGGTGTTGCAAGATTTCTTACTGTGCCCACACCAGTCCAACGTTGGCATCTCCACAATAAAGATGAAGAGTGAGCCTGATGTAAGCCAGATGCAGAGTGTGGCTCCCACACATGCAGCACAGAATGAGCTGGCTGTCTCACCTAGGAAGGGAGCAGACACACCCATCTCACTGAAAGTACATATCTGTTTTCTTAAAAGTGTTATTAAAACACCCTTTAAATGCAGTACTTTCATATTATGTAGTGTATGCCTACTCACAGCAGGAACATATTGTATAGTTTGATAATCAAAAAACCTCACATCTAAATTATATCATGTATATATAATGATATAGTATTTGTATTTAGATGGGGAAACATGATTACTAATCCACTTGAAAGGCATTCCTTCAACAAAGATAGCTTGAGAACCACAGGTGTAGATGTAAACACATGGCCTCCTCTTAATGTTAGTTTTTATACCAATTAGAATTATTGACATTGCTTTCCATTCAAGAGATTTCGACATGCTATTATCATTGTTTTCAGTCTAAAGGTGTCCATACCTATGTAGTTCTGCTGGCTTCTCTTTCTGCTCATTGGTGCAGGTCTTTTGAATGAGTCATGGCTAGAAAGGAAAAAACAATTCTGAGACGTAGTAATACCTGGGCTGAATGAACAATATTGTAAAGTTCATAGTCTTTTAAAGGTACAAAAAAGTGTTTTTACTGGATCATATAATACATTTCCTGCAAGACTTTGAGTCAATTTACTCCAGTTATAAATTCTTATGACCATACGTAAACTCATCACAATCTGGCAGCAGATTCTACAAATTGATGCAATTAGTTTGGAGATTAAGGTCCTTATTTAAGTTTCAAATACTGCCTATTGTGCCATGGCACAACCACCATGCAAAATTGGACAGATAAGCAACAGATCTGCCAGCTCAAAACTGATGATGTTTGAGGTGCTGCACATTGACCATCAGCAGCACGATAGCATTGTGGATAGCACAATCGCTTCACAGCTCGCAGCTTAGGTGAATTGGACATTCTGAATTCTCCCTCTGTGTACCCGAACAGGCGCTACGATTTGGGGCTTTTCACAGTAACTTCATTACAGTGTTAAGTAAGCCTACTTGTGACAATGAAGCTTATTATTATTATTAATAAGGTTTATAAACATTGTGATTAGTTTCTCAGCTGGGTACTTCAAAGTCACACAAGTGTGAAGGGAGATGAATGAAATAATTCAGACAGCTGGGTGTGTTGGAAACAGTCAATCACAGCCTTGTGAAAGAAACTTCACAGAGAAATTAATGAAAGGCTTGCAGATATAAGACCTGAAAGGGTTCAAATCCAGCTGACTGGTTTTCTCTTCCCAGGAATTGACAGGTACTCTGCCTGAGCCAGCAGGTGTATTGCACAGGTGAGTTTTAAAGCAGTAATTTTTTTTCACCGCTGGTCTGGACTGCTCTCTAGTTAACAGGCAGATGTCTCTGTTATTGGGGGTATCCAAACAGCGGCCTCTTTTCTGGGGCGCTTCTAGGCAGGGATTTCTCTAATTAGGGGGGTCTCTGGTGAGTGTCTCTCGAATTCGGGGGTCCTTGATGGGGGCCTCCCTAATTAGGGCCTCTAATTAGAGGTTCTCTGCTGGGAGGGGTCCCTCTAATTACGTGGTCCCTCTAATTACAGGGTCTCTCTAATTAGGGGGAGTCGGGTCACTTTCATACTATGGGGGGAGGGAATGACCCAGGAAAGCACGAGGGTGGCGCCAAATTGCACCGGACCTCGCTATCAGGCCGCCCGCTCAAAATGGCAGTCCGATAGCAAGGTTACCTTGGAATCCCCGCCATGCATAAATTTGCATGACAAAGGCTTGGAACTCGCTTCCTGATTTGCACTCACATTCTGGTGAGAACATAGCGCCAGATTATTGATTCTGAGGCTAAGTGCAGAGGATCTGTGACGTTTTGCGTGGAAAAAATCGTCGGCTTCTCCTCACCGATCTTGCAACTGGTGAGGGGCCACGTAAAACTCCTGGCCTCCACAAAATAAACGGCCGGAGAATGGCCGGGTCCGTGGCCATGCATGAACACGGCGACAACCTGCAGCGGTCGCGCTGCAAAATATGGTGCCGGCGTGTGTGGACCCGAACTGCCAGATAGCGCCCTCCTGGCCACCTCCCACCAGTCCCCCCCACCCTCACGGAACCACCCACCGGCCAGTAGCATGGTTCCCGCTCGACTGTGGCGGTGCTGGACACAGTCTGCAGCTGCCACACTGAGTTCCAGCACGGCTGAGACCATGTGTGAACCATGCCGTCGTGGACTCGGCCCATCAGGGGCGGAGCATCGGGGGAGGGCCTTCAGGTGACATGCTGAGGCTGTCGCAATAGTGAGCGCCGCGATGACACCGTTTTGGAGGAGGCGGGGCATACAAAACCTGCATTAAACAGGTGCCCCCTCCGATTCTTAATAACTATTAGTGTAACCCTGGTTCCTAATGTAACCACTTTGTTGGATGGTTCCTGGCACAGCGCAGTTGCACAGATGAAGTTAATACGTCTGGGCAATTATGCTGCAAACACTTATTTGGGAACTTCTAAGAGGGATTCCCCAGCACATCTTTGGGGTTCATTGGAGCATAGGAATTAGGAGCAGACCATTCATTCAGCCCTTCGAGCCTGCGCCGCCATGGCTGATCTCTTCCTGGTCTCAAATCCACCACCGTGCCTGTTCCCCATAACCCTTTAACCTGTTTTTTAAAAATCAGAAATATATCTATCCCCTTCTTGAAAGCTTTTAATGATTCAGACTCCACTGCACTATGGAGTAGCGAGTTCTGCAAATTCAACATCCTCTGTGAGAAGTAATTCCTCCTCACCTCAGTTTTGCATCTACTACCTCTCAACCTATATCTGTGACCTCTCATTTGAGAGGTACCTCCCAAATCCGCGCTGCAGAGCCCAGAAGTTGTAGCACTTTGTCTTTTTGTTTGTCCTTTTAAAAACAATTGCCTTTTTTTCCTACTTGCTCGTCAGAAAATATGTCATACCTCTTTTTAAAATCTTGCTCATTGTTGGATTTCTGCCCATTCCTTGATGTACTTGCTCTTGGAAGCTCAGCCTCAGGTACAGTTACTGGCTGGTTACATGAGTTTCCACATTGCACAAACCCAACTTTTGCACCCTTTTGCTGATCGGTTTCTGGAAACCTATCCATGTTCTGAATGTCAGAGAATGCACTTGGGCCACCACCATCTGCCGGGGCAATGGGCAAATCACATTGCTGGCTTTTCATGTCCCTTGCTTTGGCCTCAGAACTCAGTTTGTCAACACCACCAAATTGATGCACGTTGGCATTCTTCCTACTTGTCTCCTGTGGAAAATCATCTTCTACAAATATCTGCCGTCTCACTTTTTCCTAAGAGAAAATAAAGGACAACAATTTGCTTTTCATTTCTTACAATTATTTTTTTGTTTTCAATTAAATAAAGCTGAGGATGAAATTTGGGAACAAGAATGTAATATTTTGATATTGTTACTTTGTACAAATGGTCCGTTCTTCACCCCACACAGCACAATGAGTAAATTCATCACTCAGGCTCCCTGTTTTGTGATGCCTTTGTTGAGGCAGTGGTGGATGCCCCATATTTGGTCTCCATGCTACCATGTAAGACAGTAAACATTTACCATGGCTTTCATCTCCTGATCACTATCTAGTGGGTTCAACTGAAAATCAGGCGAGGGAAGTGTAGTGATATGCATCACTGTATATACACAAGGGGTTAATGTAAATACACTACAACTAAGTAACCATTAGAGGGAGCACCAGAGATGTCATGACATGCAGACACGCAACCAATGGGTCATTAGATCAGGACACCCAGAGGTGGCATTACCACAAGGGGGCATTACACGCCCCATATAAAAAGGACAAGGCACACAGGCTCTGCCTCTTCCACCGGCAGAAACCAAGAGAGCAGGACAGGGCTGATTATCAGCAACATCACACCCTAGCACATGGTCGAGAGCAAGCTTGTATAGTTAGCAGAATAGACTGAGTTACTAGGGGCAGATTAGTAGTATCGAACTCATTTAAGAGCATTGTTAATCGTTCAATAAATACGTTAAACGTATCTCCCGAGTCCAGAGCATCTTTCAGCAGACCCGACATCAAGTGGCAGCTTATGTTACTAGCAATAACATAACAGGAAGGAGCTGGTTTGGGTCATCCTTGATATCCAAATGGCAAAATAGTCCATCAAATATCCACTGCTTTGATTCAAATCTAAACAATGACTACTTGGGTTAACTATTGGAGGACGACCACTTGTAGATCAACAGCATTCCATTTCTTTATGAAAAGCTAACCATGGAGGGGGTGGGGGGAGGTTTGAAATTGGGGTGAGGAAATAAAATTCAGAAATGTTGAACAATGGGATAACATCAGAGCTTGGTTTAAACTGATTTCAAACTCATAATTTCCCACATATATTTAATTAATGAGGGGGAGGTTTCAAGTGAGGGGAGATTTGTAATGTTAAAAGGAAAAAGAAAGGACAACAGAAAATTGGACCACCCCAAGTCACCTTTGTAAGTTTTCAATAGTCATTTGTAGTACAGAACTTGAGTACTGCTGAAAAAGACATGTCAAAGCTTTTCAGCTTGCACTAGACACTTTGCAAGAATAAGGGAAAACAATTTATTTTATGAAAAGAAGCTAATTGGTAAGTGGTCTCTAATTGGAAGAAACGTTGCCATGGAGAATGCATCAGTTGATGGTGACTGAAAGATAACTGCCAAGCACTGTTTGAAATTTAAATCAGGCAGCTTGACTCTGATTGGTCAAGGCATTGTCCTGGGGAATGAATCAGTAAATGGCTGTCACTTATTTGGTTTAGCTGAAATAGGCACAATGTGTGTACATGATCTTTCTTTCTGCAAAGAACGGGGTCCTGTGTATTAGCATGTGTCTTCCAGTACACGCAAATGCACCACATTGTAAGCCCGACTGAAATTCTTAAATTAGTAGGCAGCATAATTCATAACATGCGGAGGATTATTTAGCAACTATTGTCCAATCATGGAATAATATCGAGTGTTGGACGTTGTTTGTGTTTTGGCTGGTTGGGTATGGGCTGTGCCTTGTCCATTACAAACAGCGGCTAGGACATGGTCTTTGTGGCATATGACCAATATTCCTAGCACCATGCACAAATTCATATACCACATTATACATTTGTGTGTTAAGCAGAATGTCCTTTTGGCTTGACGGGAGCATTTGGTTCGTGGCAAACAGCACTCATGTTGCGTCTGCATAGTAGCAGGTAAATGGCTGATGTTGAAATAGGGTACGTCGAAGGCATCCTGCGGTAGAATGGCTATCCTGAATAGATCATTACGCTTTGCATATCACACAAACTCATGAACGGGCCTAATGGGACCTTGGCCCTGTAAAGTGCTCAGTGAACTTCAGATTACCCTGGAACGGCAAGGCATTTCAAAACAATTGGTGAATTTAGCTGTTTCAAGCTGCTAGTATGCAGGCATAAAGCAGGTGTTCTGAAGGGGTGGGGACTAACAATAAGGCAGCTTCTACACAAGTTTTCCTGCCTGCTGCAACACTGCAAAAGAGAAAATTCTACCCAGTGTCCAACATTAGATATAGTTCCACAGTTGGACATTTGCTAAATAATCCTCAACGTGTGAACTGGAAGATGCATATATTAATCAACAGAGCCCTGTGTTTTGTAGACAAAAAGAATATGTACACACATTGCACCTGTTTCAACTAAAAAAGATATGTGGCAGCAATTCACTGAACCGTTCCCAGGGCAATACTTCAAATAATCAAGGTCAAGCTGCCTAAATTACATCTCAAGCAATGCTTGGCAGTTATCTGTCAGTCATCATCAACTGATGCATTCTCCATGGCAACATTTCTACCATTTAGAGTCCACTTGCCAAAAAATGTGTATTCTCTTTGTGGTGTAAATTGTTATTTCCCCCTTATACTGGTATCCTTGCGAAGTGTACTGGTGAGCAAGCTGAGCCTTCCTATGTTCCAAACATTCTGCCTTTGTTCAAACAAAAAAATCAGTCAGTTTGAGATCTCTTTTTCAGCACTAATTCTATATGTTGAGTAAAAACAGAATTGAGTGCAGGTGATTGCCCAGCAGTGTGGCTTCTGAAAGAGCAGATAAGGCAAGAAAATTGGGGGACTTTTACCTATCTATGTTAATTGCATATTAATGGTGTTTAACTTTATGCAAATGGTGGGCATTAACTGGTTCACCTGAATCCCTATAGGCACACACTGAAACTTTAGTTGTTGGGTTAGGAAATGTAAATAACTGCAAATAAATATTAAAAAGTGTAAATATTGTTCCATCCTACACTAGGTTTCTGAGTACATTGATATATAATGCTACATGAAAACAAACCACTATTTAATACAAGATTCAATGTTGTCATAGGAATAAAGATCAACTAAATGAGTGGCGCACCATTAGCCGCTGATCTCTGTATTGCATTTTATTTTCTCCAGCTCTTGAACAGGATGGATTAATTGTAGCAATAACAGAACCCTCCACCCTATATTCATTTGCTACATGATTCAAATGGAATTTTCTTTTCTCTGGGGTTAAATCCTGCTTTTCTGCCTGTCTTGTTCCACCAGTCCATGTATCCGTTATTGTATTATCCATGCAAGATTTATCCAAGGAATGCTGTTCACTACAGTGTTTCAGTGGCACATCTTCCTTCTGTTTCACCATCTGGTCTGTTCCTGTAAGCAATGGCTCACATGTCTGAAGCTTCAGGTTCACATGTGAATTTGGTCCTGTAGCTGTCTGGTGTACATCTGCCACGCCAGTGTTCATAATGTGACTTGTCATCTGTTTTTATTACAGAATATAAAGTAAGTTAGAACAACATAATCAGAAATAATTTTTCAACTATTTTATTAATAGAAAACACGTACCAGGAATCATTGCTCACCATACTGATTTGGAAACATTGCCGTTCTTTCAGTCATTGGGTCAATATCCTGGCACTCTCTCCCCAACAGCACAATGGGTGTACCTACACTTGGGGACCATAGCGGTTCAAGAAAGCAGCTCACCACCACCTTCTCAAGTGCAATTAAGGATGGACAATTAATGTTGGCATAGCCAGCTATGTCCACATCCCATAAATTAATTCTTAAAGGTCAACCATCATAAGAGTTCCATCAGAGGCTGGTTTAGCACAGTGGGATAAACAGCTGGCTTGTAATGCAGAACTAGGCCAGCAGCGTGGGTTCAATTCCCGTACCGGCCTCCCCGAACAGGCACCGGAATGTGGCGACTAGGGGCTTTTCACAGTAACTTCACTGAAGCCTACTTGTGACAATTGTTAGGGGCTGGTTTAGCACAGGGCTAAATCGCTGGCTTTGAAAGAAGACCAATGGAGGCCAGCAGCACAGTTCAATTCCCGTACCAGCCTCCCCGAACAGGCGTCGGAATGTGGCGACTAGGGGCTTTTCACAGTAACTTCATTTGAAGCCTACTTGTGACAATAAGCAATTTTCACTTTATTCAGTGGTGGAGGAGATAATTGCAAAGTTTATTGAGACACGGAGATCTTAAGAGCAGAAGTTTCCACAGGTCAATTTCCATTAATGCTAATCTGAGTCAGTACAGTAGCTGTTGTTCTTTCCAAAAAGGCTTCAGTGTCCCTGGGCTGATAAAGGGATATAAAACAATCAACTAACTCTTAATCCTAGTCACCAGCGAGCGCGCGATCCAATGGCTACGCTGCGGCCAAAAAGCAGC
This sequence comes from Scyliorhinus canicula, assembly GCF_902713615.1. Classification (NCBI taxonomy): domain Eukaryota; kingdom Metazoa; phylum Chordata; class Chondrichthyes; order Carcharhiniformes; family Scyliorhinidae; genus Scyliorhinus; species Scyliorhinus canicula. The sequence continues at coordinate 4,769,906 of NC_052154.1, read as the reverse complement.
TCGCCGCGCTGCAGTGTGGCCATTGAAAGCCGGGAGACCCCACTCCCGGGATCTACCCAGCTCTGAATGCCTCACGAGATTCAACGCAATCTCGCAAGACGTTGCGATGTGAATCCTGCCCACAATGGGCGGGGTCACATTTTAGCAAATCTGCATGTTAGTGAGGTAGTAAACCACGCTCGAATGTGCAGATTTCCAAGGTACCCCACAAACGGGGACCAGATGGAATGGCACTTGTGGGGGTCTCACAGAGGATCGGAGGCCTCCAGCTGCATGGCCTTTGGGCAGATGGTGCCTTGGCACTGCTGGTGCCACCTGGGTACCCTGGTACTGCCAGACTGCCATTGCCAAGGTGCCCAGATGGCACTGCCAGCTGGCATGAGGGGTGGAGGGCAGAAAGAGGAGGTTGGGGATTGTTTCAGGGGCTTCAGAGATCGTACAGCGAGCGGAGCTCCCCACTGGTACAATATGGGGTTATGTGCGGCCTCGGCTGTGCGTTCCCCATTCAAGCCCCTTACTCAACGAGAGTCATGTTGAATAGCCATGTGTTTTTCAGCACTGCGAGTGTCAGGAAACACGCAGCTAAGAGCGTTCGCTAGGGACTTTGCTCCCTTTTGGGAGAATCGTGCCCCTAGTATTAGAAGAGTTCACATTTTCAGAAGTTGGACAAGATGGGAGCCAGTTAGCTGTGATGCTTCTCTTTTACATGTGAAGTGTAGCCACATGGGAAAAGTGACCTTCAACCATAATCTATTATCAGCACCTTCAGGAGAAATGGAAGGAATCTGAATCTGGCGACACCCAGCCTTGATTTTTTTTGCTTTAACAAAGTCAGAATATTTGGAACGCGACACGACAGGGAGTTATTGTGGCAATACAGGCAAGTATGGAGTAGAAGCTAGATACCTACACAGGGAGGAAGGAGGATAAACCCCAAGAATGAATCCAGATTGCCTTCAAGTGGCAAGCTCAGAGCAGCACAGAGCTCAGAGGGTAGCACGGTAGCACAGTGGTCAGTACTGTTGCTTCCCAGAGCCAAGATCCCAGGTTCGATTCCCGGCTTGAGTCATTGTCTGTGCGGAGTCTGCATGTCCTCCCCGTGTCTGCGTGTGTTTCCACCGAGTGCTCCGGTTTCCTCCCACAGTCCCGAAAGACGTGCTGTTAGGTGAATTGGACATTCTGAATTCTCCCTCAGTGTACCCGAACAGCCGCAGGAGTGTGGCGACAAGGAGATTTTCACAGTACTTCATTGCAGTGTTGATGGAAGCCTACTTGTGGCATGAATAAAGAAAAATATCGTTTCTCATTTTCTCAACTGCACAACATGAGTGGTCGCGGATTACTGGATGAGCGGGGAAAAATAAATAAATTACAGTAACTGGGGAAAGACTCAAATTTTAAAAAAATATCTCTCAAAGATTTTTCATAATCCTTTACTTACTAAGCCTAATGGTACAAATGAAAAGGAGAGGCCCTTAAATGACAAGTTCACCTCTCATGCTGTCAGCTTTAATAAGCCAAAAAAAAGGTGACATCATCCCATCACTTTGGACAGACTGGAGTTGAATCCAATCCCCAGAGATGAAAGATTTATGTACTGATCCACTGCACCAACCAGCATCTACAGTTCATTTTTACTATCGCCTTTCTCTGCCTCTGAAATATTGGTCTGTTTTTCTTACCGCCAGACTTAAGTATTCCAATGTTTTATTGCCCATCTTCCCCCCTCCCTAAATGTAAGCTTATCCAAAGCCCTGCTGCCCATGTCCTAATTTGTACGAACTCTCATTCATCTATTCTCCCTGTACTAGTCAACCTATATTGGTTCCTGGCCCACCAATGACTTGAATTTGAAATTCTGAACCTTGTGTTCAATTTCCTCAGGTCTCACCCTTTCCCAATCTGTGCAACCTCCTTTAGCCCCACAGTCCTCCGTACTCCTCCAATTCTGCACTCCCATACCCCATCTTAGATTTCCACTCCCTGTCCTGAAAAGGCCTCAAGTACTAGAATGCCCTCCCCAAACCCTTCTACCTCTTTTAAGACACTCCTTAAAGCCTTTGAATAACCTCATGATTACAAGACCGAAAAGCAGCTCATGTGGCACACATTTTGACTGATTCTCCTCCTTGAAGTGTATTGAAACGTTTTACTGCACTAGAGACGCTGGGCTCAATTCCTTGTCTCCCAGAGCCGGCAGCTAGAACTGCAATCGGGCGGAGAACAGCAAACAAAAAAAATGACGATTTGCATCCGGAGCCAATTCCGTTGTGATGCTCCAGTCCTCCGCTGGCAGTATTCGTGAAGTTTACGCCCCGCGCCTGTGAGCACATGCAAATCCATCACTTGCATGGATTTGAATGTCATTAGCGGGTTGGACACTGTGTGCTCTATCTCTCTCAGGCGGGAGTCTCGCCGGCTCAAATTGGTGCAAGTATTTACAAACAGGGCCTGGGTACCATGACTGTTGAGGAGGAGCGGGAAGGTAAGAAAACACTCAAAAGTCTCAAATATTGTCAGATTTGCTGGAGGGTATCTGCCTGGACTGCTGGGAGTAGCGGGGAATAGCGGGTTCATGCACTGGGCGTCCCCCTCGGAATTGGGGTGGCCTTGCTCAGACTGCCATCGCTGCAGTGTTATTTAAAGGCACCCCTTTGGTGCTACTTGCAGGCTCCTGATTGTGCACACTGCTGGCTGCTCACTGTATCCTGTAATTGCTCTGAGAGCCTCTGGTCATCTGGGAACCCACCCAGCCTGCCCCTCTGGAAACCCTCAGACCGCAGCAGTATCATCAATGGGATGGGCATGGTCCTGATTAATCACCGGCCCAGCCGGTGATTAGCAGACCTCAATCAAAGGGCGGATGCACCATAGAATCATAAAATTTATAGTGCAGGTCATTCCACCCATCGAGTCTGCACCAGCTCTTGGAAAGAGTACCCCACTTTAGCCCACACCTCCACCCTATCCCCGTAAGCCAGTAACCCCACCTAATCTAAGGGCAATTTATCATGGCCAATCCACCTAACCTGCACATCTTTGGACAGTGGGAGGAAACCAGAGCACCCGGAGGAAACCCACGCAGACACGAGAACCATGGGCCTTTGGCACCCCACCTGGCACACAGCCCCTCTCAGAGTGGAAGTCTCACCAGTGACATCATCAGCTAGCCCACCCCTCAGAACCATAAGCTGTCACCAAGCCCTTTCCTATCCACCGCGCCCGTGCTCCCATCCATCCTGCCCCTGGCCAGGAAACCTGAGCAGCTCTGTGTTACACCCAGGACCTACGTCACACTGCAGCTAAGGTCCCAGCAGACGGACACTTTGCTCGCTCACTCCCAAATGTAGAACCTGTCTACGCACAAGCCTCCAAGCACAGAGGCACATGGTGACTTCTGGAACACAACCAGTTGCCACCTTGCTGGTGGGAGAAGACATGCCCCACCCAGTGTGGAGACAAACAGTCAATCCCACGGGGGGAAACACTGAGACAGGTAGCAGCAGCCACCAGTACCCCTGTTGAGAGGGATGGGTAGTGTGGATACAGGATCCCCGCATCACAGGCCATGTGGGGACAGGGATGCAATACGGATGACAACTTATCGAAGCCCCCCCTCAAGTCAGCTATGTTCTACCTGGCTGCTGCTGTCATTGCGGATGCATTGAGGTTGGAGAGGACCCTACACAAGTGGATCCTGCCCAGAAGGGCCAACCAGTGAGGCTCAAGTGCCGGCCTTTCAATAGGCCAATGATGAAGGTACGTATATACAGTCAGTGCCTGTCCTTCGAGGAGCTGCCGGACTGTCTGTACCGACGCCAACTCTGGCTAACGAGGGAGACCATGCAGCATCTGTGCCATATTGTGGCACACCTGGCGCCGCCGGGGTATGAAGGAGGATACCCGCTCCCCGTGGCCATCAAGGTTCAAAAGTGGGTGTCCTTTATCAATAGGAAAGTGTTCCACTCCCCGAATGTGCAGTTGGTGTGCGACCACCAACTGCACATCATGCATGTCTGCGCCCGATACCCTGGCAGAGTGCATGATGCTGACATCCTGGCGCAGTCTGATGTTCCTGTCTCCTTCAAGACACTCCCTCGGGTGAGAGGTTGGCTCTTGGGCAACAAGAATTGCCCGCTGAAGACTTGGCTGAAAACACTAGTGTGGAGGCTCCAGACAGAGACAGAGACCTATTATAATGATTCCCATGCAGCAACCAGCAGCGTCATTGAGCGGTGCATCGGCATCCTCAAAACGCTATTCCAATGCCTGGACCGCTCTGGTGGGGTTCTCCAATATAACCCCAGGAGGGTCTCGAGCATCGTGGTGCCCTGTTGCATCGTGCAGCAGAGGGGTGACAAGCTGATGAGGAGGCCTCATCTGATAAGGAGGATGATGAGTGTCCAGGAGGATCTGGGCATGGAGCCCGAGCTGTTATGGCAGACCACTCAATGGGATCCAGGGCCATCGTACACAGGACAACTTCGTCACCTCCCGATTTACCAACTAGGAGGCCTGGCCACTGGCAGCTCTGCCATCCTCTCCCACCTCTCCAGCACCCCTCCCGTCAAACAGGATCTCCCCTCCCAATGACCGCTCACCCGTTCCCTCGCCCGGTCTTGTACTCCACCTTTCCTCTCCCTCAATCCTTCACCCCACCATCCCTCTCCCTCAGTACTACACTCCACCCTCCCACTAGCCTTTCCACTACCTACCAGTGCACCCTCTCCCCCCTCCGAGAGTCCTACCAGGGTAATGGCCCTGGACTAGCAATATCCGTGGGTCTTGTTCACTGGAAGGCGGTGACGACCTCCTCATCGTTTGACAAAGTCTGACTCCTGCCTTTAGGATCACATTCCACTGTCCGCTTGCATGATCCTATCATATGGGCTGGCCAATCCTTCAGGCGGACCCATGTCTGGGGGGGGGCAGGGATTGCGGGAGATGGTGAACGGTTAGGGCGCACCTCACTGGAGGTGCTGTCATCCAAGGCTGACTCACAAGGCCCCATCCCCTGCCACCTCTCGCTGAGGGTGACACCATATGGGACATTAATGTGTCATGGGGTCCTGCCCTGCCTCATTTTTCAGCACCCCACCAGGTAGATCTTCTACACCAAGGTCCAATCCATCCCTAACACCCATCAGACAGAGGTTAGAGGCAGGTCGGACTGTTGGTGCAAACGTGCTTGTTGGTGAATATATACATTGCTGTGTCCTAACCCCTAACTTATGTGCTCTCCCAATCCTTCTGGGTGTAACCCCAGACAGCACATCAAAAGTGAGGTGGCCCGCTGCATGTCTTGTGCTGACCCATGATGCTCTTGATGGCCGTCCTCTGGATGGGCCCGGCTGATTTTTGGGTATCAGAGGTGACGACGTGTCAGCCTGTTCTGCCTGCTGCACATGAAATGCACCAGTGTCAGGTGTGGAGGATTCGGAAGTGCTGAGGTGCTCCAGCACCTCCCCTGCAGAAGGCACCGGCGCCATCACTTCCTCCTGCCTCGGGGCGCCCGTTGGCCCCTGGGCTACTCCATGGAAGTGAGTCTAGAGTGAGCTCCAGAGGCATATCATCACCTGCAAGTCCTTGAGGCCCACCTTGTCTAAGCCATGGTCTCGATGCCCTCAGCCATGAAGCAGAGACCGGGATATATCTTTCAGCGAGTGGGACATTACTGCCTCGGTTTCTTAGGAATTCTATGGTCAGGTCTCTCACTACCTCGGTCATGTCCCTCGGTGACTGGTCATGGGCAGCACCGTAGCAAGCACAGTTGCTTCACAGCTTCAGAGTCCCAGGTTTGATTCCAGTTTGGGTCGCAGTCTGTGCGGAGTCTGCTCGTTCTCCTTGTGTAAGTGTGGGTTTCCTCCGAGGTGCTCCTGTTTCCCCCCACCTACACAAGAAACGTGTAGGTTAGGTGGATAGGCCATGCTAAATTGCCCTTGGTGTCCAAAAGGTTTGGGTGGGGTTACTGGGATAGAGTGGAGACACGGATTTAAGTGGGGTGCTCTTTCCAAGGGCCGGTGCAGACTTGATAGGCTGAAAGGCCTCCTTCTGCACTGTAAATTCTATGATAAGGTCAGTCAGCGCCCGGCAAATGCTCTCGATGCCCTCAACCATGACCCTTTACAACTGGGCCAAGCTCTGCAGCGCTGCAGCAATGTCCATGTACACCCGGGATATGTCTGACTGTGACTGGGCTCCCCTGTCCTGCGCCTCAGCTAATCGACCGCAGTGTGTCCAAAGCCTTGGATGTCCTGACCAATGGCTCTGACGTCTTGACCCAGGCCTTCCATCCTTTCAGTGTTGGCCTGGGTATTTTCAGCAACATCTCCAGCCCCTGAAGGTGGTCGGACTCCTCCAGCTGTGCCTGCAGGCACTATTTCGCTGACACCCCCTCCTGTAAATCCTGGTGGGATCATAATTGCCAGAAGAGCGACACCGGTGTGGAAAGCAGCCTTCTGACCTCTTGCTCCACTTGATGCGCTGCAGCATGTCTGTAGTGCACAGCAGAAGGTAACCCAGAACCTCTTCACAGCAGGTGACCCAGGAAACTCTTCACTAAAATGTCCCTCCAAGGATCTAGTCTCTGCAATGGTGGAAAATGCAGGTGACAACAGTGACGAAAGGGCGGCGTCTTCCACTGGGGGCAAGGTAACCCGGATGGTCCAGTTTTGTCTGATGGTGATTCTACGAGACAATAGACATGGTGAGATCTTGGGAAGGAGTAGTCTGTGGGAAGATGTGACTCACTTGCTGGAGAGACATCAGCGTGGCATTGGGTTCTCACTTGCTTGGTGCATGCCAACCTCCATGTCAGACACTGCCCTTTCTCAGTCTTGCCACTAGTTATGTGGCCCTCTCCTCTGCAGGGATATGGACCCACATGTCTGGTATACCCGCTCCGGTCTTTCTGCCTCTCGCGCCTGCTATGGGTCACCATATCCTAGTGGGCACAGGAAAAACATGGTGAGACGCTGAGAGGCGTGATTTACAGGGGGTTTGGAGTTGGTGGCAAATGTGAGTGCAAGGCTCCTGGCCAAAGACAATACAAGTGTTGGGGTTTGGTGGATGATGGGTTGTGAGGGAGATGCAGGCAGGTGGGGTGTTGTCGGCCTCTAGGAGGAAGTGGAATGACGTGAGGAGTGAAGAACAGGAGTAATGCCAGGGGCACAGAGGTTATGACTCACCCGAGTTTCCCTAAGGAGGTCATTCAGCTTTTTCCAGCATTGCATTCCAGTCCTCCTCCTGAAGTTGGCAGCACTGACCGCCTCTGCCACCTTCTCCTAGCCGCTGTCTGCAATGGCGAGCTTGAGTCGGCCCCCCACCCTTGGGAAGAGGGTGTCCCTCCTTTCCTCGGCTGCACCCAGCATTCTGTCCACCTCATTCCTGGAATCGCAGGGTAGTCTTCTTTTAGTTGGAATGTGTGTGTGGTGAGTGGAGTGCTTGTAAGCAGCTCCAGCTTGTCAGGCTCATTAGCACGAATTCCGACCCCAGCGAATCAGACGCCAGTGGGGATTAGAATTTCCTGAAATTCATCTGGGCAGAGTGCTGATCCTTTTGCAAGTCCTGAATCACGAATGGAGTCTGCAAAGGGAATGCAAATTGAATACGATTCGGTTCCGGCGGGGAGGGGGAGGGTGAAGCGTCCCAAACAGTAAATTCAGCCCACTATATAAATGCAAATTACTGTTTTTTTAGAAAAGAAAAAAGTCAGTTAACCTCTTCTTGCTGTTTTTCTAATGCTTTTATCCTATTTAGAAATGCTTCTGCAAATTTCCAGTAATTGTTCAGGCTGTTGTCCTTTTCATTACGAAGGCCAGATGAAGTAAACGTGTCTTCTCTTGGTTGCAAATCCTCCGCCAGACCATTCGATAGTTTCTCAGCTTGGAAAGAGACAACAGCAGGTATAAAAGGTAAGCATAAGCATAATAAACCCCAAATATAAAGATATAGATAAACCACAACATGTGTATTATCCTGCAACTAATAAAATGTTTCACAGGTACCAGTAGTTTGTTTTGGTCTAGAGATGCAGGTCATTCTGGCAAGATTGCATCTGCTCCCTTTGCCTAGTTGCCCTGAATTGGTAATGATGGACTTTCTACTCGAGTTACTTGTGATGGTGCTCCACGGTGGTGATCGGGAGGGAATATTAAGATTAGGACCCAGTGACACTAAAGAAACTGCATCTAAGGTAGGATCATATGCTACTTGGAGGGGGATTTTGAGGCGATGGCACTTCTTTAACATTACATTCTTGTTTTTCTCATTAGCAGAGGTTTTGGGGTTGGGACTCCAGTATGACAGTGTCGGACGTGGTACATAATAGTAAGTTCAGTGGTGTAAGGACTGATCAAGCAAACGGTTATGTTGGTGCCGATCTTTTTGAATGCCGCTGTGACTGCACCCACCTAGCAAGTAGAAAGTATTCCATCAATCATGACTTACGTCTTGTAGGCAAGACTGTACGATTGGTTGGGCCTGCCTTGGGTGCCCCTACATGCAGATTTTGCCGGACCTTTTCAGAGCACAATGTTCTTGCTGATAGTCGATGCTCATTTCAAGTGGCTAGATACCCATCGAATGTCGTTCACCACTTCAAAGGCCACCATCGGGAAGCTGCGACTCTCGTACCCGTGGCATCTCAGAGGCATCAGTCACGGACAATTGTACGCCGTTCACCAGCAAGGAGCTTGCACTTTTCATGAAGACAAATGGGGTGAAGCACAACCGGATGACCCCATACCACATTTCCTCAAATGGTCAGGCTGAACAAGTAGTGCAGGCTTTCAAGACGGGTATGAGGAGACAGGCCACAGAATCCGTGGTACGAGGCTGGCACGCATTTTGTTCAGCTACTGGACCACACCACGTTAAGACCGGCGTGGCACCGGCTGAACGCTTGATGGGCTGGAGGCGCAGTACCCGCCTTCGCCCAACATTCCCTGATATTAGTGGGAAAGTTGAAAAGAGTCAAGACCTTCAGAGGTGCTACCAAAGCAGATGGACGCAGGACAGAAGTTTCTGATTGGGGGAAGCAGTGTACGTCCATAACTTCGGATTTGCTGCTGGTGGACTCCAGGGACTGTGGTTAAACAGACTGGCCTAGTATCTTAAATCGATAAAAACACGAGAACGGACAGTGCGGAAGCATCACACCACCTCCGGAGCAGGGAGCCAGCTTTTAAAAAAAAAAAAATAGTTTGGAGTACCCAATTCATTTTTTCCAATTAAGGGGCAATTTAGCATGGCCAATCCACCTACCCTGCACATTTTTTGGGTTGTGGGGGCGAAACACACGCAGACACGGGGAGAACGTGCAAACTCCACACGGGCAGTGACCCAGAGCCAGGATCGAACCTGGGACCGTGAGGCTGGAGTGCTAGCCACTGTACCACCGTGCTGCCCTAGGGAGCCAGCTTTAAGAAAAATCCAATCGGAAGAACCTTCTTCCAGACCCGTTGGCCCGAAGGGTTATGGGGACATCAACCCCTAGGGGCCCCGAACACTGAGATGTGAAGTGGAAAATTCAGGATCCGACATGGAAACTCAGACAGACATTCGGGTTTTCGGATGATGGCCTCGCCAGGTAACAGTCGCCGTTGACGTCCTCAGATGATCGACACTAAAACAATTTTCGCTTAAAAGGTTCCCCCGCCACCGACCCAGCGCCACAACAGCTGGAGGCACAACCATGGGCAAAGCGGAGAAGACAACCACCTCCTTTCCCTTCAGCAGAGGGACTTAGGCACTTTGAGGGGAGGGATGTTATAATCCCGAGATCCACAGGGACGACACGACTGATCTCCCCATGAGTTTGTGGAGTACATGCTCCCCTGCGGAGGCACGGTAATTCCCAGAGATAAAAGCTGGCCCAGGATGGTCCTGCTGGGACTTGGACTGTTGCTTAGTTACTGTGAGTAGGAAATAAACTACTATTGACTCACCTTTTCAGGACTCCTCATTGACTACAACAATTGATAAAGTAAGCAAAAAGGAGAAATGTTAAGTTGGCCTCGACTGCTTTCTGTGGTAGTGTGGTGATCCACTGTGTGCACCTGTATTAGGGGATGTAAGGTAGGACCTGCACTACAGGTTCGCCACGGATAGCTCCGCCCACAAGGAGCCGTATAAATATGCATGACCTCTTCCTGATCAGCCAATTCGCCAGCTGCAGCAGAAGGCCACGCATCTGACTGTAATAAAGCCACAGTTGTACCAATCTGAGTCTTTCGTGCAATTGATCGTGCGGGTATTATTGGGAGGGTATTATTGAAGCCAGCAATAGCCCCTGGAGAGCCCAAGTGGCAGTGGTTAAAACTGGGGAGAAACCCAGAACGGTCGTGGACTACAGCCAGACCATCAATCGGTACACGTAGCTCGACAAGTACCCCCTCCCACGCATGTCTGATATGATCAATCAGATTGCACAGTACCGGGTCTTCTCAACGATTGACCTCAAATCCGCCTACCACCAGGTCCCCATCCGTAAATCGGACCGTCCATACACTGCCTTCGAGGCGTATGGTCGCCTCTATCAATTTCTTAGGGTTCCCTTCGGCGTCTCGGTATTCCAAAGAGAAATGGACCGAATGGTTGACCGGTACAGACTGCGGGCCACATTTCCGTACCTGGACATCGTCACCATCTGCAGCCACGACCAGCAGGACCACAACGCCAACCGTGCCAAATTTTGCCACACCGCCACTCTCCTCAACCTCACCTACAACAAGGAGAAGTGTGTTCAGCACCAACCGCTTAGCCATCCTCGGCTACATAGTCCAAAACAGGGCCCGATCCTAACCGCATGCACCCCCTCATGGAGCTCCCCCTCCCCCGAGGCCCTCAAACGTTGCCTTGGGTTCTTCTCCTACTACGCCCAGTGGGTCCCAAACTACGCGGACAAGGCCCGCCCACTCATACAGTCCACCCAATTTCCCCTCACGGCCGAGGCACACATGCCTTCGCCCGTATTAGAGCAGACATAGCCAAGGCCGGGATGCACGCAGTAGATGAGACACTGCACTTTCAAGTAGAAAGCAACGCTTCAGATGTCGCCCTCGCTGCCACTCTAAACCAGGCAGGCAGACCCGTGGCATTCTTTTCTCGCACTCTTCATGCCTCTGAAATTCGACACTCGTCTGTTGAAAAGGAGGCCCAGGCTACCGTTGAAGCGGTGCGGCATTGGAGGCATTACCTGACCGGCAGGAGATTCACTCTCCTCACCGACCAACGGTCGGTAGCTTTCATGTTCAACAACACGCAGCGGGGCAAGATCAAAAATGATAAAATCTTGCGGTGGGGAATCGAGCTCTCCACCTACAATTACGAGATTTTGTATCGCCCCGGTAAGCTCAACGAGCCCCCAGACGCCCTCTCCCGAGGTACATGTGCCAGTGCACAAGTAAACCAACTCCGTGCCCTGCACGACAGCCTTTGTCACCCGGGGGTCACTCGGTTGTACCACCTCATCAAAGCCCGCAATCTGCCCTACTCCGTCGAGGAAGTATGGACAGTCACCAGAGACTGCCAGGTCTGTGCGGAGTGCAAGCCGCACTTCTACCAGCCGGACCGTGCGCCTGGTGAAAGCGTCCCGCCCCTTTGAACGCCTCAGTGTGGATTTCAAAGGGCCCCTCCCCTCCACCGACCGCAACACCTACATCCTTAGTGTGGTCGATGAATTCTCAAGGTTCCCCTTCGCCATCCCATGCCCGGATATGACGTCTGCCACCGTCATCAAGGCCCTCCATTCCATATTCGCTCTGTTCGGGTTCCCAGACTTCATCCACAGTGACAGGGGATCCTCATTCATGAGCAATGAGCTGCGTCAGTTCCTGCTCAGCAGGGGTATGGCCTCCAGCAGGACGACCAGCTATAATCCCCTGGGAAACGGGCAGGTAGAGAGGGAGAACGGGACGGTTTGGAGGACCGTCCAGCTGGCCCTACGGTCCAGAAACCTTCCAGCCTCTCGCTGGCAGCAGGTCCTCCCGGATGCACTACACTCCATACAGTCTCTACTGTGCACCGTCACAAATAACACACCCCATGAACGTGTTTTTACCTTCCCTAGGAAGTCCACATCCGGGGTGTCGCTCCCGACATGGCTCGCAGCTCCAGGACCGGTTCTTCTACGTAGGCACGTCCGGCTCCACAAGGCGGACCCCTTGGTAGACAGGGTACACCTGTTCCACGCCAACTCCCAGTATGCCTATGTGGAGTTCCCCGACGGCCGCCAGGATACGGTCTCACTCAGGGACCTAGCTCCCTCAGGTTCCACCCCCACACACTTCCCCACCCACGCACCACCCTCCCCTCCCCTGGCACTCCCAACATTAGCCCCACCAGGTCCATCCCTCCGTCCCCTGCCCACACTAGAGGACGAGGAAGATTTCGGCACGCTCCCGGAGTCATCCAACTACTGGCCAGTACCAACACTGCCAGCACCGACGTCGTCGACGCCGGCACCGCCAACGCCGCTCCCACCGGACAGGCTTAACCTCTGACGGGCACCAGGCTACAAGATGGACATATTTTTTTTCCCCCCTCCCCTCTGTAAATTATTTGTAAATCTGTATACAAAGTTCCACGCCACCCCCGCCGGACTCATTTTTAACAGGGGGTGAATGTGGTGATCCACTGTGTGCACCTGTATTAGGGGATGTAAGGTAGGACCTGCACTACAAGTTCGCCGGTAGCCCCTGTCGGATAGCTCCGCCCACAAGGAGCCATATAAATATGCATGACCTCCTCCTGATCAGCCAATTCAGCAGCTGCAGCAGGAGGCCATGCATCTGACTGTAATAAAGCCACAGTTGTACCAATCTGAGTCTTTCGTGCAATTGATCGTGCATCAGGTAGCGAATTCCACAGGCTCACCACTTCTCATTTCAGTCCTAAATATCCTTAGATCATGACGTCTGGTTCTGGGCTCCCCCGCTATTTGAGAACATCGTTCCTGCATCTACCCTGTCTAGTCCTGTTAGAATTTTATAGCTTTCTATGGGAGTCTCCTAATTCTTCTAAACTCAAGCGAATATAATCCAAGCGATTCAATCTCTACTCATACCTCAATCCTGCCATCCCAGAATCAATCTGATGAACCTTCGCTGCATTCCCTCTATAACAAGAGCATCCTTCCTCAGATAAGGAGACCAAAACAATATTACTGCTGCACCCACATGCTTACTTTCAGTGACTGGTGTACAAGGAAACCCAGGTCTCGTTGCACATTTCCCTCGCTCAATCTATAGCCATTCAGTTAATAATCTGCTTCCAGTTTTTGCTACCAAAGTGGATAATCTCACATTTATCCACATCACTGTTTCCCAAGTGCCGTGCAATTGCCCACTTACTCAGCTTGTCCAAATCACACTAAACATCTCTGCATCCCCCTCACAGCTCACCCTTCCACCCAGCTTTGTGTCATCAGCAAATTTGGAGATATTACATTTAGTTCCTTCATCTAAATCATCAATATATATTCCCGTTCTTGCCAAGGTTATTCAAGAAGGCCCACCTTCTCATCCTTGCCCCTCTCTGAGGTGTGGTTATCCTCAGGTTTAATCACCACTAGTCAACTCTCCCCCTCAAAGGGGAAAGAAGCCTATGGTCATCAAGGGCAAGAACGACTTTACTTTATATATTGTGAATAGCTGGTGTTCTAGCATTGATCCCTGTGGTACCCCACTCGCCGCTGCCTGCCACTTGGGAAAAGACCTATTTGTCCACTCTCGGTTTCCTGTTTGTAAACCGGTTTTCTATCCATCTCAATATACTATGCCCAATTCCATGCACTTTTAATTTTACACACTAATATATGTATGGCCAACTGGTCAGCCATTTATTTGTTCCCCATTATAAATTCCCGTTTCTGACTGTAAGGGACCTACATTAGTCTTCACCAATCTTTTTCTCTTCACATACCTTGCACAATATCCAAATGTCTTGATTATTATTACCGAGAAGCACAAAGTGCTGTCTATTAGGCCATAGCACCACCCTGATTTACTTTATATTCTTTTTAATAAAACCAATAATTGATAAACAAAAATGACAGGGGAGACCGGTGAAGCACGGATAAAAAAAAAAGTTACAAGGAAAGTTAACTAATTAAATAAAAATATAATTCGGAGGTGATGATGCACCCTAACCCTCCGTGCTGACCACTGGTCATGGAAGGCCAAAGGCAGGCCACTGGAAACCTCATGCTCCCTCCCAAAGGACACCCTCCACGAATGTAACTGCACTAGAGGTGCAGACAGTCGCATATGATGACCCCCTTGACCGACCGTTGCCTGGACCTGTTATTGACCAACTTGGCCAGGACCAGGAGTAGCGTTTCCACTTGTAGGAAAAACTAGAAGCAGAAGACACAATCTCAGACTAAAGGGACGATCCTTTAAAACAGAGAGGAAGAGGAATTTCTACAGCCAGAGGGTGGTGAATCTGTGGAACTCTTTGCCTCAGAAGGCTGTGGAGGCCAAATCACTGAGTGTCTTTAAGACAGAGATAGATAAGCTTATAAGCCAGAAGCAGGAGCACAGCCTTGTGGTCAGATTTGCCAAAGTGTGGGCGGGCGATAGAGCGGTAGGCATGTTTGATATTTGTGTAGCAGTGGTCCAGGATGTTTGGGCCTCTGGTGGAACAGGTGACGCGTTGGTGATAACTTGGTAGTACGCTCTTGAGCTTGGCCTGATTGAAGTCCCCAGCTACTATAATTGTTGATTCAATGTTATTCCCGGCCTTTTCCACTCAATATCTAAGAAAATCAACGTGCTCCTCAGTTTTTCTTTGTGATACTAGTTGAACATTTCTGGGTCTGCTTCCAGCTGAATACAATGTACTCTCAGCAAGACAGACTTAACTGAGAAGCACCCTACTCTCATTTTTTGAAACTTCCAGTTTCCTTTCTACATCACTTGCTTCTTTAGGTAGTTTGACTAAAAGAGCTAAGAAAATGTTATGGATTACTTTTTTTCCCCCCTAGTCCAACATCTTGATCACCAAGTCTCTCTGTGAGCTATTAGTCTCACTTTAGTTATCGGTGTCCCATTTGCGGATACTTTTTCCATACATATTCACCGGTGTTAAAAGGCTGGTTGTCCCCTATCTAGCACTTCAGAGTGGACAAAAAATTCTTTCCAATTACTTTTCTTTTGCCTTCGTCAGTTTCTCTTTTAATTTGCTTATGGCCACCAACACCTCCTGACCATAAGGGCTTCTACTTTGAGTGTTGTTCCTTGATTATTCCATAGTCCTTGTTCTACAGCCTCTACCAGGACTCCTATTCCTTTTTGGACTATTGTCATATAAACTCTCCTCCTCCGATCAGAGGTTCTGTTGCCAATTCATGATCATTTCCTGGGGTCAAAGTCACTTCCAGATTCACTATGGGAACTCACATTGCATTTCCTAGCTTTCCACAGTTGTACCTCATTTTGCCAGTTTACCTCTTCTCCATATTCTTGAACATTTAACCAATGCTGAATTTGTCGGGTACTTTCCCTGCAATAGTCACATCCCTCCTTTCACTGGACCGCTCTAGTACAGTGTTTTTCAAACATCTTTTTCCTGGGACCCACTTTTACCAACCGGTTGACCATCTCAACCGACGCCTGCCGACCTTTGCGATACATCGTTATTGCTTTCCTTTAATGTGACAGATGAGCCCGCTTGGTCCTCACGATCTCAGTTGCTTTGTCATTTAATGTTACATTTCTGCTAAGGACTTCAGCTTATGGTTTAAGTTTTCACTGCATCCTTTTTTGTCCTCGAACCCGCCGTGCTTAGTCTTCAAATGCCTTTTATGTTTTGAGGGTTTTAAATTTTCATTTTCCAATATTTCCCTGCATGTAACACGCATGGGATTTGCATCGGCACAATTAAAGCCGTATCATACGAAATCATTTTTATACAGCTTTGTTCCCGATTTCAGTTTCTTCTTGATGGGTAATTCACCAGAGGCCCGGGATCTCTGTATCAAGCTCACACCAGCACTGCTTTGTCCTGCTGTGGACTCTCCTGAAAAGCTCTCTCAAGCAGATTCAGTTGTGAGAACCTGGCCTGTTTGTGTCTCTGGCCCTCTCTTCCTTATTACAAAATAATTAATCTTCAGTTCTTCACACAGTCCTGTTGCTTGCTTGCTGGCAGCTACAAAATATAGAGGAATCTGTCCTCTGTAATTTCCCACCCAAAGCATGGACGTACAGGACGTGTGACATCAGTGTACGTGTTGGGTGCGTGGTCTTCTCCCTGCCTCCCTTCTGGCAGGAAGATTCTGTTGTTTGTATAGTAACAGCCAGTCGTGGCTGGCATTCTCAACTTAAAAGCCGGTCACGGCCGGCATTTGTTTTTTTTAAAACTTTGAAACTTCTCCGATACCTCACTTTTCCAAGTTTATGACTTCTTACTGCGGAAATTAAAGCGATTTCAGTAGAATATGCACATCCTTAAATTTACACACAAACTATTCCCATTTCTTTAGAAACTTAAACAAATACAGAAAAAAGTATCATCTTCTTTTTACATTACAAACTATGACTTTAGATGAGATGAAGTAACTTGTCAAACACATGTCACAATATTTCTTACTGGTTCCACTGCATCGCACTACGCAAGCACTTATTTCCTGGTTTCCAGAGAGTGGTGACACAAAGTGATGACGGTGTAGGTTTCTTCCAGTGTTGGCATGTGTCAGCCGCATTGTTGGCACGCGTCAGCTGCATTGACTGGGCTCATTTGATCGGTTTTCCTCGCTGACAAACCTGGCCTGCCTTTCTCTCACTGTCCTGTAGCTGTTCCTGTTGTCAGATGCATCCAGTCCAGTCACAAATTGCTGACCACTACCCGACCCATACTTCATGTCGAGGGAGTGCAGTTGGACGTTGTGCCAGCAGTTGAGCAGCTGGACCACAGAACCGCAGGCCACATACCACCACCTCCCCCCTCCACCAATGACCAGCACACAACCCAGCCTCACGCCACCCTACACCCTCGAATGCCGCAGCCAATCAGGGACTGCCCACAGCCAGCATTTTTTAAAAGCCAGTTGAGGCCGGTGGGCACATCTTCCCGCGATTGGGAACACCGTGACCAAACGCTCCCCAACCCTTCTGACACCATCCACGGGTCACGACCCCGAGTTTGAAAAACCCTGCTCTAGCATGTATGTTACCCAACAACTGACTTTTGAGTTGTCCTTTGTAAAAATAGCCCTGTCCTGGACATCAGTATCACTTTGTCTATTGTCAGCTATCCCGTATCTACAGGATTCTGATCATTAAACTGTCGGACAGATGAAGTGCAGGGTAACTCATCACCACAAGTCCTGAAAGATGTGCTGTTAGGTGAATTGGACATTCTGAATTCTCCCTCAGTGTACCAGAACAGGATCTGGAAGGTGGCGACTAGGGGCTTTTCACAGTAACTTCATTGCAGTGTTAATGTGAGCCTACTTGTGACAATAAAGATTATTATAAAGATTATTATTAATTGGTCAGATTCTGCAAGTTTATAATCAATCCCGATTAACCAAGATGAATAGACCCTAATAGTCTATCATAGAATTTACAGTGCAGAAGGTGGCCATTCGGCCCATCGAGTCTGCACCGGCTCTTGGAAAGATCACCCTACCCGAGGTCAACTCCTCCACCCTATCCCCATAACCCAGTAACCCCACCCAACACTAAGGGAAATTTTTGCACACTAAGGGCAATTTATCATAGACAATTCACCTAACCTGCACATCTTTGGGCTGTGGGAGGAAACCGGAGCACCCGGAGGAAACCCACGCACACACGGGGAGGATGTGCAGACTCCACACAGACAGTGACCCAAGCCGGAATCGAACCTGGGACCCTGGAGCTGTGAAGCAATTGTGCTATCCACAATGCTACCGTGCTGCCCTCAAGTTGCGCAATTACTGACTTCCCTCATACCCTATTACTTTACCTGGTCCTTTCCACTCAGAGAAACACTGAGTGGGCATTGGTGAGATCACTATCCATAGCTTTGGGGCGGGGGGGGGGGGGGGGGGGGAATCTGTCACATTAAAATATTCACCATTAAAACATTTCACACCTAATACAGATGAAGCCTCGGTCATGTTAACCTTCACAGCGGGCCTTGCTGCACCCCCCACCATCCCCCTCGGCATAGTGGTCCAAGTTCAAAAGCCCCTGATCCAGACTCCGTCAGGAGGATGGCTCTGAGGATGCTGTCAGCAGAAAGACAGGAGTCAGACTTTATCAGATCCTGAGGAGCACCAGAGCTTTCCTCACAGTGAGTGATCATCACCCTCCTGCCTTGGATAGTGACCCGCTGACAGTGTCAACACAGGCCCATCACCCTAGTGTGATGTTACATAGACTCTTGGAGGAGAGAGCAGGGTGGTCAGGGAAAGTGCTGTGTGATGGGGTGATGGAGTGTTCAGCTGATGGACACAGTCTCTTCCTAGGCGAATCTGGAGGCAGTAAGGGCCTGCCTGGTCCTCCTTGCATGTCGGACCCTCTCCACAACCCGACCTCCATCCTCCGCTCCTCCTCAGGCTCATCCTCCAGCCTCTCCAGGTTCACCTCCTCCTCAGATGATAATGATGCTCCTCCGCATCAACCAGCATGTCGCCCACTGCTGTGCCAGATTGTGGAGGGCACCACAGAGCGGGAGACCCACTGGCAGTTATAAAACAGGGCATGTAGGATGATCTGGTGGATGGGTGTTCATAATGGAGAAATTCAAAATGTTGGATTGAATGTTGTGTTTTGTATAAAAGATGAAAATGTCCTGAATAAAAATATTAAAAGAAAGTGTGGTGCTCTAGCTGCCACACAATGGTACATTATCGAACTGCGCAAGGACCAGGGGAGAGGATTTAGGGGTTCTCCAATGCGTCTCAGTGATCCACTTCACAGTTTCAGCACCAATCACCATAAGGGGAAGCAGTGGCAAAGTGGTACTGTCACTGGACTAGTCATCCACAGATCCAGGGTAATGCTCTGGGGACACAGGTTTGAATCCCACCACAGCAGATAGAAATTTAGAATTAGAAGTCTATTGATGACCATGAAACCATTGCCGATTGTCATAAAACCCACCAGGTTCACTAATCCTCTTTATGTAAGGAAATCTACCATCATTACCTACATGTGACTCCAGACCCACAGCAATGTGGTTGACTCTCAAATGTCCTCTTAAATGGAGGGCAGTTAAGGAAGAGCTGCATCCGAAACAGCATCCCAAGTGCACAAAACCTCACAGCTTAAATGTGGTGTTTGAAAGCTTTCAGAATGCTTTGCTTAACAAGTTTGTGTATTGGGGCACCAAAAAAAAAACACTTGCTGTGTGGATGTTTTAATAGATGGCATTTCTGCACTAGACCTTTAGCAACATTCCTGTTGACAGTAAACTAAGCCAGAGATGTCCACATCCCATGAATGAATAAACAAAATAACTCTAAATAACACTTAAAAAAACATCATAGAATCCCAACAGTGCAGAAGGAGATCATTCGGCCCATCGGGTCTGCACCAACCTTGGAATGAGCACTGCACCAATGTCCACCCCACCCTATCCCCGTAAACTAACCTGCACATCCCTGGACACTAAGGGGCAATTTAACATGGCCAATCTACCTAACCTGCTCATCTTTTGACTGTGGGAGAAAACCAGAGCACCTGGAGGAAATTCACGCAGACACGGGGAGAACGTGCAGACGCCACACAGTCACCAAGGTCGGAATTGAACCTAGGAACCTAGCACTGAGGTAGCAGTGCTAACGACTGTGCCACCTAATCAATGCCTTGATTACTCTCAAACAGCTAGTCATTGTTAGGAGAGGGTGTTTGTTTGAAACATGAGCCATAAAAATGCCACACAGCCTCTTTAATCAGCACCAGAAGACAATTTAAGTGGCAATCAGCTATACAACAAGCCTCTACATAGCCATTCCAAATGCTGCTTTTATCTCCTTTACCAAGAGGGCATCATCTGCTAAATGCAGGCTCAATTGATGTTTCAGTTTAAAACTCCACCTCTTCAGTGCCTAAAGTATCAGGTGAAATTGTTTCCTCAGAGTTAACCACATACTAGTTTCTCATTATACCAGTGACATGGCATTGAACAAACTACAAATCTAAATAAGTAAAGGTTAAAAAGAACAAGAACACTTTTGTATACTTACTTACGAGCTGGCAACTCTGCAGAACAAAAGTGGCTGCTTTCCTTTGATCCTCATCCTGGGTTTCAGCTACTATTTGGATCATAAGTGAAATCCCATTGCTCTGCAGTAGCTGATACTGATGAGCCTCTGAAAACAAATATTTTGCTTTTACTTTTTATATTTATTTACTAATGACAAATGCAAATCGCCAAAAAACAAAATGTCAAGCAGAATTATAGAAAATGACATTTCCCAAAATTCAATCAGAGAAACTTATCTGCTCCATGATTTCATTATCATATTTTAGACCATGGTTCAAGAAAGTGATTTTGTTACCTGGTGTGGTAATCAACCTTGGACATCTGAAATTCTTTTTAGCCTTGGCCAGGTAATGTTAATTATAGTGCTCCAACTAGTACCCCAGTTGAAATCAATCAACTCTGCACAGATTATGGGATTGAAATTGGGACCTTAGTTCAATGTAGCAATCATAGATCTGATTAGAAGCAAATTACTGCAATGAGACCTCATTAGATATAGATATAGAATTTACAGTGCAGAAGGAGGCCATTCGGCCCATCGAGTCTGCACCGGCTCCTGGAAAGAGCACCCTACCCAAGGTTAACACCTCCACCCTATCCCCATAACCCAGTAACCCCACCCAACACTAAGGGCAATTTTGGATACTAAGGGCAATTTATCATGGCCAATCCACCTAACCTGCATATCTTTGGACTGTGGGAGGAAACCGGAGCACCCGGAGGAAACCCACGGGGAGGATGTGCAGACTCCACACAGACAGTGACCCAAGCCGTAATCGAACCTGGGACCCTGGAGCTGCAAAGCGATTGTGCTATCCACAATGCTACCGTGCTGCCCTCTTAGATATTCTCATTTTCATAATTTCACATGTACTATGCCCAAAAAGTCTCCTTGTCTGCTCGTGCATAACATACATCGAAACAGACATAGAAAATAGAAGCAGGAAGAGGCTATTCGGCCTTACAAGCCTGCCTCATGCTCCATCCTGATCTATTTTCTTGGCAGATTTTGTCAATGATGGTTTGCCATTGTCTTGACATCTCAGGGACAGGGTAAGGAGGCACATCTGAGATCTATCTCAACTGGAACAGGATAAATTCCGTTCCAAATTAAAATTACTCATTGCTCACCTTATGGAAGTAATATCTACAAGCCTGTGCTTTTTCTAGACAAGTGATTTATATGCTCAGTCACACTGTTTTGTTTTATGCGTGAACAGCATTTCTTGACTACTGAAATTCATCAATTTCCGACAGCAGGGAACAAGACCCATAATACAAGTTCCTTAATCATTTTCACTTAAGTCCTATGTAATATATTCACTCTTTCAACTACAAAATGGAATCAGCATTCCAAATGAGCTTTGACAAAGAGTCACCCAGACTCAAAACGTTAGCTCCCTTCTCTCCACAGATGCTGTCAGACCTGCTGAGATTGTCCAGGATTTTCTGTTTTTGTTTCAGATTCCAGCATCAGCAGTAATTTGTTTTTATCAGTAGTCCTTAATGTATTTACAAATTTTTGGCATTACAATAATAAAATATACAATTTTTGAAATTATGCTGTGTAAATATTGATGGACAAGATTTTAACTCATTCAAAAACCAGCCAGTTGCACCACTGGGTTAAAATTGGTTGTCATCGCTTAAAAACACGGAAAATAGGAGCAATGCTCAGCCATTCATTATGATCATGGCTGGTCATCCAACTCAACAGCCTAATCCCCCCCCCCCCCCCCCCCAATGTCCTTTCGATCCAAGATGAAAATATACAATGTGTTAGCTTCAACTGCTTTCTGTGGTAGAGAGTTCCACAGGCCACCTGTTCTCTGGGTGAAGAAATTTCTCCTCATCTCAGTCCTAAATGGTTTACCCCTTAGGCCTAGACTGTGACAGGTTGTGCCAGCATTAATTGCCCATCCCTAATTTCCCTTGTGGGCAGTTAAGAGTCAACCACATTGCTGTGGGTCTGGAGTCACATGTAGGCCAGACCAGGTAAGTGAACATAGAACATACAGTGCAGGAGGCCATTCGGCCTATTGAGTCTACACCAACCCACTTAAGCCCTCACTTCCACCCTATCATAAAGGCTGGTTTAGCTCACTGGGCTAAATCGCTGGCTTTTAAAGAGGACCAAGCAGGCCAGCAGCACGGTTCGATTCCTGTACCAGCCTCCCCGGACAGGTGCCGGAATGTGGCGACTAGGGGCTTTTCGCAGTAACTTCATTGAAGCCTACTCGTGACAATAAGCGATTTTCATTTTTCTTTTTTTTTCATCACCGTAACCCAATAACCCTTCCTAACCTTTGTTTGGTCACTAAGGGCAATTTATCATGGCCAATCCACCTAACCTGCACATTTTTGGACTGTGGGAGGAAAACAGAGCACCCGGAGGAAACCCACGCAGACACGGGGAGAACGCGCAGACTCCGCACAGACAGTGACCCAGTGGGGAATCAAACCTGGGACCCTGGCACTGTGAAGTCACAGTGCTATCCACTTGTGCTACTGTGCTGCTCTTTAAATGGATTTATCGTTACATGGTCAGCTGCCAGAGGCACTGTCAGGCTTTGCAGTGCCAACGTGCCAGGCTGGCATTCTTCCAGTGCCGGGGATGAGGCCCAGGGGTGCACTGCGCATGTACGGTGAGGTGTAGGGGACCTGAGGACCCTCGCATAGCTGAGTTGGGCTTTGGGTGGATTCGGGGGTCATATCTGGAGGTCGAGAGATTGGGATTAAATTTATAAATGATACCCCGATCTCCTTTGCAATCAGGAATTGCAGCAAGCGGATCTCCTCAGTGCAGGAATCGGGATTAAGTGGGGAGTTGCCCGCTGATGCCCCAAATTGAACCAGAGTCCTGATGGCATTGGTGTTTATCGGGACTGAGTGCGCTCGTCAGGGGACTCTCTGTTCCAATTCGGTTAGATTGCGCCCTGACCTTCCGCTGAACTAAATGATGGCTGCTACAAATCACATGATCACATGATTGGCCTTTTGTTCTGAAAGCTATCAACAAGACAAAGTAATTTCCCTCTCTGTCAATGGAACCTCACACCTCATTGGACAGACAGCTTCTAATCAACAAAATCAGAGGAAGTGCAGCTAAACTGGCACCTCAACAGAGAGATATAGAAACTCATTATGCTCTGCAGAGAAGTTAACAGAATCAATTCATGTTGTGACTGTCTAGTTCCATTTCAAAACAGGAATATTGAGGAAAAAATGGGATTTTGGCCAGAATCATAGAAACTGATTGTTGAGCTGCAATGAACTATTAACGGGTCATGGCCCTAGCATCGGGCCTTTTGGGCAGTCTTAACAAGACACCTATGGCCTCATGGGCAGACTGCTGTTTTAACATCAACTAGAAAGGACTCTAGCAGCTGGGCTGAACAAGCATTCTGTTACCATCTTTGAACGCCATGGGCGACATTTTCCAGCCGGTCGCACCAATGGTGACCCCCCCCCGCCACGGATTCCCCGATGGTTGACGGTACAAACAACAGGAAAACTCAGTGACAGCAGCAGAACCGAAAGGTCCCACTGAGGCCGATGGCAGACCACCTCTTCCGCTTCAAAACACATCGCGGGGGGGAGCGATAAGTCCCACCCCATGAAACATATTTGATTTTTTAAATCTCTGATCATGCCTGCCAAGAAGTCTAAACACATAAAGCATGTTGCAGCACCATTCGGTTCCATGTGTTGTCTCCAACTAGAAACTCATTGAGACTGAACTAAGCAATGAAGGAAACAATCTCTGGACTTAAAATTCTCGGACTCTGGAAATCATGTGAACTGATATACGTGGTTCTTATTCTGTTACTATCCATAGTTGGAAAACACTTTTCCTATATGCCCCTTACTGTGTGTGTATGGAGTGGGAAGTTGCAAACATTCCTTCCCCAGTTTTGAATGTGAAATAAATGAACCTTCTGAGTTAATCACAACGCAAGTTTGCTATGAGTTAGCAGTAAATTGGATCACATAACTGAGGGTTGGGTAAAATCTGCCACAGCATACTTCAAAATAATTCAAAACACCTTCTGCTTACAGACAATTGGTGAACGGAATGAAATATAGTTTGCCTGTCTCTCTGCTCTTTGTAACAAAAGAAACACGTTATCAGAATTGGTCAGTTTATACTTGCATTATTATGAAAGGATCCCAATAAGATTGCAAGATGCTTTTGAAACCTGATAATCAGGCAGAAATTTGAGAAAACTTCTCATTTTCAATGTTCTTACATATTTGTGTAGCACAAATCTGAATGAATACCTCAAAGACAGTTGTAAGTTGCTTTTGGTGGGGAAACTGTTTTTGAATGGAGTACGTGTGCTTTAGCAGGGAGTAAACATCATTTAGCTTCCTGCTCATCTGTGTATCGGCCATGTAACGTCTGAGGGGAATTTGGAAAGAAATACCAGATGAGGTTGACCAAATGCAAGTGCTGTTAAGTTACCAGGCAACCCTGTAACACACTGTTCAAAATCACAATATTCCTTCAGCTGAGTAGGAACAAGGATTCTTCTAACTTCTATATTTGAAATTGGTAAAGTGGCATTCAATAAAATGTCACGATATATTGTGTTTTTTAAAAAGGTTACAAGTCATATCCGATAACTAGATTTTTCAATTGCATTCAGGATGGCTTAAACCTGTGGGGCGGGATTCTCCGACCACCTGCCGGCTCGGAGAATCACTGCGGTGGGGCGGCGTGAATCCCACTCCCACCGGCTGCTGAATTCTCCGGCTCCAAAGTTTTGGTGGGGGCGGGATTCGCGGCACGCCGGTCGGCAGCTGCTGGCAGCGGCCCCCCGGCACGCTATGGGCCGAGTGGCCGCCCGTTTTCGGCGGGTCCCACCGGCGTAAATCACAACAGGTCCTTACCGGCGGGACCTGGCTCCATAGGCGGCCTGCAGAGTCCTCGGGGGGCGGGGCCCACCAATCCACGGGCGGGCCTGTGCCGTGGGGCACTCCTTCCCTCCGCACCGGCTGCTGTCAACCTCCGCGATGGCCTGTGCAGAGAAGAAACCCCCCTGCGCATGCACTGGAATGACACCAGCACACGCTGGCGCTCCTGCGCATGCGGCAACACGCGCCGGCCGGCGGAGGCCCTTCGGTGCCCGTTGGCGTGGCGCCAAGCCCTTCCGGGCCGGCTGGCGCAGCGTCAAACACTCCAGCACCGGCCTAGCACCTGAAGGTGCAGAGGATTCCGCACCTTTGGGGCAGCCCGACACCTCGGCGCCGGAGTGGCCCGCCCCGCCGGTTCACAATTCCCCGCCTGTGATTTCTAAATTAGTCTATACATTCGTCTAAGTTTGTGGTGTACGTGGAGTGTTTCCAGAAAAGAAAGAGACAGTAATCCTGGATTGGCTTGTTTCGCTTACTGGTCCCTGGCATATTGGAAAAACTGCCGGTACGCCACATCAGATAGTTTGAGATGCACTGTTCCAGACTACTGTCATTTAAAATACGGGGGTTCCTCGTCAGTCACTGCTGTCTGCCGAGACCCTTAATAACTCCTCCGCGTAATACGTCCCTCTTGGAGACCACAGATCACCCATCAGCTAACGTCCCGTTAGAGATGTCTGACCGGAGGTTTCAGTATTCAGTAATAATTTGATATTTTGATTTGTTGCTAACCCGTAAGGTTTTTCTTCCGGGCTCTATCATTCAATTCCCTCAAACATGTAGCCAATTGTATCATTAGTTTTTTCCCATACTGTCTGAAACATTCTTCTGCAGAGTGTTGTTCAGGTTCTTCATCGGTATGATCGTTGCTTCATCTGAAACTAAAACGAACAGGTCAAAGGCGGAGAGGGTCCTATTTCTTAATTTGTATCTTCCTATCCGTGCTTGGATATTCCAGAAGTACCATCTAGCATAGCCCACGTACTGCCTCACAAATCGATACCATAAGTCTGTCACTTGTCTACAAGATTGCACAGCCTTTTAAAGTCACATTGCTGTCGGCCAAATTATCCTTGCAGTAATTGCACGTTGTCATTAATCTATCCCACTTACACTGACACTTATGTAGCATGGTGGTTAGCACAAATGCTCCACAGCTCCAGGATCCCAGGCTCGACTCCCGGCTGGGTCACCGTCCGTGCTGAGTCCACACGTCCCCCCCCCCGGTGTGCGTAGGTGTCCTCCCACAGTCCAAAGATGTGCGGGGTTACGTGGATTGGCCATGCTAAATTGCCCGTAGTGTCCCAATAGCAAGGCTAAGGGGGAGGGGAAGCCGTTGGCCCACGGGTATAGGGTGGATACGTGGGTCTGAGTGGGGCAATCATTGCTCGGCACAACATCGAGGGCCGAAGGGCCTGCCCTGTGCTGCACTGCTCCATGCTCTTGGATTCAAAATCCCCTCTGTGGTCACAAACCTCAATCATTAAAGTTGCCTGATATTCCACAAAACAATCAGGACAAACCTGAATGCCCCAAATCTCCCTGGGGGCTGCAGCATCCCATCGCTGTCTTTGCAAATGCATTATCCATTCTCCTGAATACTCAGTATTTGACCGTCTCCTGGGTTTCATATGACTACTACGAGTCCAAACAATCGGGCTACAGAATGCCCCACAATCCAGACTTGTGGTTTCCTGATACTCACTGTGAACCATTTTAAACTGAGGGCCATTAATCACCGCCCTTGTGGCCTGTTAAGCCTCCTCCTTCTGTTATTGCACCCCTGAGTGAGATGCGAAGAATCTCAAACTCCTCCCCTTTTGCTCACCCAGTGATCCAATCTGGTCAAAACCTTCCCTTGATACATTCCTGATAGTGCTACTGCATTTACTTTAATTACTTTATTTTGATGACGACCGGATTTGTATGAAAGTAAGATCCAAACATGACATTTGAACTTTATCAGCTGTCCAATCAATGCTGCTAACAGGTTTTAATTCACTGTCTCCTCCCCCATTGGGTCATGTGTTTTAATTGTGATACAATGTCTTTTGCTCCAGACACCATGCTGCTCTAATTCAACTGTATGTGTACCCAGAATCTGAACAATCTTGTCTTTACATTTTACAGCTTCACGGATGATGTTCCCTGAAGTCTTAGTTGGTAGCTTCACCCAAACTTCCTCTAAATTAGCAATTGGTTTTAATATCTTAATTTTTCTGCATCAATTTTTTCATTAAATATTTCCCTGCAATCAGATTCTCATTTCCTGATACTGCAATTAATTCTCTTAATCTAACTTCTGGTCCAATATCTTTATTCTCCAAATCTCCTTCTTCAATGTCTATAACATGGTAAACATCATTATTTCTGCAAGTGACTTTTCGTGCTCGTCGGGCACTAGGACCCTGCGGAGCCATGCAGTACAGCTTACACAAAGCTGTCTGCTTGAACATCTCTTTGTGTGAATTTCGTGCAGAGCACATTGCTCTGCCGGCCATTTATAACTTCGAATTGATTTGAAACTATTGTATTTATTTCCCCCATTTATTTATTTATTTTTTCAGCCAAGACTATGCCGAGTTGCAACTAATCATTTACGAATCCCAATTTATACAGTTTGATTTCAATTTTTGTTTTCTTCCTGAGAATTATGTTTAATTAACATCATTATTACTAAGGTTCTGAAGAACTTTCAAATACTTACTCCGTTTTAACTCTCACTTTAATACCTCCTAAAACACAACATTTCACAAAACTAGGAACAGAGGTTATCACATTCTTATCAAACAGACTCATTCATTCATTGGAGATCTCCATTCAGACAAAGGAATTCACATCCGTATACGTGCATTCATCAACACACAAGTCATTTATAACCCAATTCTGTTTCATTCAAACAACCCATATCTTCGCGAAGCTATAATTGAACGGAATTGAACTGTCCGCAAACATTCCATCAGCGGTCCTTCACTGAACTGTTTCGCGACATCACATCAACCCGGTACGGACCTTAACCAATTTTTTAATCAAATTAGAATAGAACGGAATTGAAGTGTGCGCCAACATTCCATCAGCGGTCTTTTACTGAACTGTTGCGCGATATCACATCAATCCGTTAAAGACCTTAACCGAATTAAAGTATAATTTAATAGAGCCAATTTTTAATTTGCTACTCACATGCAACCGAGTAACCAGGCAACATCTCATCAGACACCAACTGAACTGTTCGCCTCATGCAACTGAGTAACCAGGCAACATCTCATCAGACACCAACTGAACTGTTCGCCTCATTCCAAAACTTAACCATACCTGCAATGACTGAAATAAAATCTTTGAATCCATCAGACTGACCTTTGATTTCGTCGAGGCAATCGGGCCTAATCAAATGCGAGTGATTAGACTGTTAGCAGAATACGAGACAGAGGAAAATCGATATAAAAATACCGTAGGGCCCATAATTCCCCTCTCCCCGTCTGCAAGCATTCCAATTCTGATTTCGCAGATGAAAGGCAAAATTGTCGAGAAATCCGGATTTCGGCACCAAATGTGGATTCCTGGTTAATTTGCTGTCAGTCTAGATTCAATAAAATCTGAGATGGATTTGCAGGTATCATATCATTTAATAATAACTAACTTGCAAGGCTGACTCAATCCATAGGACCTCAGGACACACACACTGTCTTCTGAGAGCCCAGAATAAAGAGAGAGAGTGTACAAAGAAACTTCTGCTGATATATTCAAAATCACAGTAAGATTCACATATAAGCTTCCCATTGGTCATTCTATACACCTCCTGACCTGGCCCTATATCCTAATTGGTCACTTTGCATTGTAACCCCAGCATCTTTGATTCCTTCTGACCACGAGGTTACCATCCCCCGCGAGCCATGAAACTTCTGCTTTCCTTTGTTCTGTCTGTGACCACAGTGCCCTCAGGGTCCTAGTGCCTAATTTTATCACATTCATTTATTCATTTCCTCAAGTTGAACATGGTATATGTTCCTAAAAGATTTTATGCAACTCTTCCTCATCTTTTCTTCGATTTCCTATCAAATCCAGGGCAAATCCTGCCATTCAGAGTCCACATACACAGTATGTGGTTACTTGGGATCAACTGGGTGGTTTCAAATGACTGTGAGACTTACCCCAGTACAGAGTCATAGAGATCTTCAGCACAGAAAAGGCCCTTCAGCCCATTGTGTCTGCGCTAGTTAAAAACAACCACCTAACTATTCTAATCACATTTTACAGCACTTGGCCCATAGCCTTGTATACCTTCACATCGCAAATGCACATCGAAATACTTCCTAAATGTTATGATCTCTGACTTCATCATCCTTTCAGGCAGTGAGTTTCAAACTTCCACCGCCCTCTGAATGAAAAAGCTTTCCCTCACATTCCCTCTAAACCTCCTGCCCCTTACTTTAAATCTAAGCCCACTGATCACTGATCCTTCTACCAAGGGGAAACGTTTCTTCTTGTCCATTCTATTTATACCCCTCATAATGTTATACATCTCAATCGTGTCCACCCTCTCTGTTCCAAGGGAACAACCCGTCTATCCAATCTCTCTTCATAACTAAAACTCTCCAGCCCGGGTAACATTCTGATAAATCTCCTATGCACCCTTTCCAATGCTATCACATCCCTCCTACAATGTGGATTCCAGAACTGCACACAATACTCTTGCTGCGGCCTAACCAATGTTTTATACTGTTTCAGCATAACCTCTCTGCTCTTAAACTCTACAGCTCGGCTAATAACAGCAAGTATAACATGTGCCTTCTTAACCACTTTACCCACTTGCCGTGCTACGTTAAGGGACCAGTGTACATGCATAACCAGGTCTCTCTGATCCTCGGTGCATCCGAGGATCCTGCCACTCATCATGTGTTCCCTTGCCTTGTTTGTCCTGCCTAATTAGCTCAGTTGGCTGGACAGTTAGTTTGTGATGCAGAGCAAAGCCAGCAGTGTGGGTTCAATTCCCGTACTGGCTGAGGTTATTCATGAAGGCCCTGCCTTCTCAACCTTGCCCCTCGCCTGAGGTGTGGTGATCCTCAGGTTAAATCACCACCAGTCAGATCTTCCCCTCAAGGCAAAAGAAGTCTATGTTCATTTGGGACAATGGAAACTTTACTTACTGTCCTGCCCAAATCTATAACCTCACACTTATCGGGATTTAATTCAATGTGCCATTTGTCAGCCCATCTATAACCCCCTATATTCTAAGGCTTTATCTTCTTCACTATTTACCATCCCACCAATTTTCGTATCATCCACAAACTTACTGATCAACCCTCCTACATTCAAGTATAAACCACAAACAGCATGTGCCAACACCTTACAGATAGCAGATGGAAACCATATTCCCAGGTTTCGCCTCTAACTAGTGCTGAGAGCCATCTACTGTTTGCCTGACTGTCTTCAGAACATCAAGGAATGAGGGAAGCAGGTCAGTGTTCCTGTTCATTAATGAAGTTTCCAACTGGTGAAAATTAACAGGAAAACAAGAGATAATTATTTTTCATTTGTCTGATTAAACAAATGAATTCACTGCCCCAATATAATAATAAAGTAGAGGTGGGTGTTAGGTGCCACAAGGATATATCCCTTTCATTTTGAAAATATGATTTTCAAAATTTCAAGTGATGGGGAATTTTGCAATTTTAAATGAGATACAAGCTACATAAAATTGCACGGCCACCTTCCAAGATGAAGGTCAAAACAAACTAGTCACCCGCAGGGGACTGTTAAGAGAGACATTTTTGGGGCAGCACGGTGGCACAGTGGTTAGCATTGCTGCCTACGGCGCTGAGGACCCGGGTTCGAATCCCGGCCCTGGGTCACTGTCCATGTGGAGTTTGCACATTCTCCCCGTGTCTCCGTGGGTTTTGCCCCCACAACCCAAAGATGTGCAGGTTAGGTGGATTGGCCACGCTAAATTGCCCCTTAATTGGAAAATAAAAAATAAAAATAATTGGTTACTCTAAATTTATTTTTAAAAAAGAGAGACATTTTTGACAATTCAAAGACCCATCAAACCCGTTCACTGGCTAAGGAAGGGACATTAAAATGCAAAGTGCTGGATTTGAAGCAATGGCTGCCACAGACAGCGCCCCCCCCCCCCCAAAAAAACACTTGCGAATACACAATGGATGAAGTATAACAGGCCAGGCTGCAGCTACTCAGAGAGATTATAACAAGACCATAAGACATAGGAGCAGAATTAGGCCACACGCCCCATCGAGTCTGCTCCACCATTCAATCATGGCTGATAACTCGATTCTGTCGCTTTTGGAACAAGTTTATTTCCCAGTTCAGAAGCCAGTGTTACCAGAAACCTACCAGCCAACCAAGATTTTGTAATAACTGCAACATCTTCTACATCTGACCACATTCATGAAACCAGCTAATCCAAATCAGCTACCCTGTTTAAAAATATTTGCCTCAAAGACAAAGAGACTCATCTGTATATTCTTTTAACTTCTTTTTACTTCCTTTGTTTCTGATGCCTGTGTGCACGATGTTGCATTATTTCTTTCTCAGGGTTAGTGTGTTACTAAATTTGCTCTTTCTTTAACTCAAGAAAACCTTCTTTGATTAGCTCCTTATTGCACAATGCAAAAATAGTTCAATACATTCTGGTTTTGAAAAGGTATATCCTCATGAATAACAATCTTAAACCTTTGTTGTGACAAACTGAGGAGGTTGAATACAGGGGAGTCAGTTCACTCCTCACCTGGTCATAACATGGGTGAGAGAGCATGAAATGAAATGAAATTAAAATCGCTTATTGTCACAAGTAGGCTTCATGATGAGGTTTAATGACTGAACGTCAAGCCAAACCTTTATCCAGGTTTTCACACAAGTATTCAATTTGGGAGAGGTTCAGGAGATGCACTTTGGGAATGGTATCCCAGCAGGATAAGTATCTTCAGCAGGTCAGAGAAGAAAAATGACAAGGTGGGGGCAAAGTGTAATCATTCAAGGTTTTCTGAGAATGAACTTTATGTATATTAGCAACAAACATGTCATATTCATTTGTAGAGGTTAAATACCCACATGTATTTGCAGTAAAATTGAATAAATTCAATTACTTCTGCTTACTAACAGTAACAATGAATGAAGGTGATGGAATTGAACTCACAATGATGTGTATAACAGACACATTCATATGAAATTGATGATCTCTCTCCAACAAGAGAGAATCTAATCATCTCTCCTTGACATTCAATTGCTGAATTGCCCACTATCAACATCCTGGGCATTACCATTGACCGGAAACGGAGCTGGGCCAATCATATAAACACTGTGGCTACAAGAGCAGGTCAGAGACTGGGAATACTATGAAGGGTAACTTACCTCCTGACTCCCCAAGGTCAGTCCACCATCTACAAGGTCTGGTGTGTGATGGAATACTCTCCACTTGCCTGGATGAGTGCAGCTCCAATAACACTGAAGAAACTTGACACCTTCCAGGACAAAGCAGCCCGCTTGATTGCCACCCTACCCACCAACTAAAACATTCACTCCCTCAAACACCGATGCACAGCAGCTGCAGTGTGTACCATCTGCAAGATGCAGTGCAAAAACTTCGACAACTAAAAGGAGAGGCCCTAAATGAATACTTTTCTTCAGTGTTCACAAACGAGAGGGGCCATTTGTTGAGGAGGATAGTGCGATACAGGCTGGTAGGCTGGAGGAGGTAGATATTCAGAAGGAAGATGTGTTAGAAATTTTGAGAAGCCTGAGGATAGATAAGTCCCCTGGGCTTGATGGGATATATCCTCGGATTCTTTGGGAGGCGAGGGATGAGATTGCAGTCTTTGGCTTTGATCTTTATGTCCTCACTGTCTACAGAAATAGCGCCGAAGACTGGAGAGAGGCGAATGTTGTCCCCTTGTTCAAGAAAGGCAATAGGTATAACCCTGAGAATTATAGGCCGATTAGTCCGACTTTGTTCATCGGTAAATTATTGGAAAGGGTCCTGAGGGATAGGATTTATGATCATTTGGAAAGATACAGCTTAATCCAGGATAGTCAGCACGGATTTGTGAGGGGTAAGTTTTGCCTCACAAGTTTGATTGTATTCTTTGAGAAGGTAACTAAGTACATAGATGAAGGTAGAGCAGTTGATGTCGTATACATGGATTTTAGTAAGGCGTTTGATAAGGTGCCCCATGGTCGGCTCATGCAGAAACTAAGGAGGCATGGCATAGAGGGAAATTTGGCCGATTGGATCAGTAACTGGCTGTCACATAGAAGACAGAGGGTGGTGGTCGATGGTAAATTTTCAACCTGGAGCCCAGTCACCAGCGGTGTACCACAGGGATCAGTGCTGGGTCCTCGGCTATTTGTAATTTTTATCAATGACTTGGATGATGGAGTTGAAGGTTGGGTTAGTAAATTTGCTGATGAGACCAAGATTGGTGGAGTAGTGGATAATGTGGAGGGCTGTTGTAGGCTGCAAAGAGACATTGATAGGATGCAGAGCTGGGCTGAAAAGTGACAGATGGAGTTTAACCCTGATAAGTGTGAGGTGATTTATTTTGGTAGGACAATGCGGATTACATGGTTAATGGCAGCGTTCTGAAGAATGTGGAGCAGAGAGATCTCGGAGTTCATGTCCATAGATCTCTGAACGTGGCCACCCAAGTGGATAGAGCCGTGAAGAAAGCCTATAGTGTGTAACAGGGGGATTGAGTTTAAGAGCCGTGAGGTTATGCTGCAACTGTACAGGACCTTGGTTAGATCGCATTTGGAGTATTGTGTGCAGTTCTGGTCACCTCATTATAGGAAGGATGTGGAAGCATTGGAAAGGGTGCAAAGGAGGTTTACCAGGATGCTGCCTTGATTGGTGGGTGGGTCTAATGAGGAAAGGTTGAGGGAGCTAGGACTTTTCTCATTAGAGCGAAGGAGGATAAGTGGTGACTTAATTGAGGTGTATAAGAAATTAAATGAAATGAAATGAAAAAAATGAAATGATAATCGCTTATTGTCACAAGTAGGCTTCAAATGAAGTTACTGTGAAAAGCCCCTAGTCGCCACATTCTGGCGCCTGTTCGGGGAGGCTGGTACGGGATGAGAGGGATAGATATAGTGGACGTTCAGCGACTTTTTCCTCTGGTGGATGTAGCTGTTACAAGGGGGCATAACTATAAAGTTCATGGTGGAAGATATAGGAGGGATGTCAGAAGTAGGTTCTTTACTCAGAGAGTGGTTGGGGCATGGAACGCACTCCCAGCTATGGTAGTGGAGTCGGACACTTTAGGAACTTTCAAGGGGTTATTGGAGTGCGCTAGAATGATTGGGAGTAGGTTGATTTGATCTTAGTTTCAGACTAGTTCGGCACAACATCGTGGGCCGAAGGGCCTGTGCTGTGCTGTACA
The DNA here is from genome assembly GCF_902713615.1 of Scyliorhinus canicula. Taxonomy (NCBI): domain Eukaryota; kingdom Metazoa; phylum Chordata; class Chondrichthyes; order Carcharhiniformes; family Scyliorhinidae; genus Scyliorhinus; species Scyliorhinus canicula. The sequence continues at coordinate 4,735,401 of NC_052154.1, read as the reverse complement.
CTTCTATGTTCTATAACACCTTCCAAATCCACAACCTCTACCAACCAGCAGGGCAATGGCAGAAGATGCATGAAACATCACCTTACGCAAGTTCCCCTCCAAGCCACACACCATCCTGACATGGAACTATATCACCATTCACTGTTGCTGGGTCCCACCGTAACAGCATTCACCTACACCACATAGACTGCAGCAGTTCAAGAAGGTGTCTAACCACCATTGATGCTCTATTAATAATTTGGTGAACCACAAGCCTTCCCTTATATCGATCAAATGACCACACACCAGTTAGTGTGTCCAAAAGATGGTTTATTTACATACACAAGAGTTACCTCGACATGCAAACACAATATCTACTACGAGTTAAACTACATCTATCAGCTACGATAACCTATACTTAACTTCAGGGCGACCGACACTGTGCAAATGGATAAGGCCTTTATCTGGATTTCTGTCTCTGCTGGGCTCATCCGTCAGGTAGCGATCGTTGGTCTTGAACTTGACTGGCTGTTCCTGCTGCAATTGGGTTGGCATAGGTCGGATCCAAAAGAGACAGAACACATGGCTGCACCGTCTTTTATCCCTCTGGGATTTCGCGCTCTTTGTGGCGGTCCTTAACCTTGGACCAAATAGTTCGACAGGGCTCTGATCACTCTCTTCGATTTCGGCCAATAAAGGGACGGGTGCCTTGGTGGCTGGGCGGGCCCTTAGCGGCCATTGACCTTGGCAGTTGTAAGGGGAGTGGCGCCGATCAGTCTGTGGCTGTACCGGTTGCTTGAGTGGAGTTCTATTGTCCTGGGAAAATGGTCCATTAAAATGCAAACGAGCGGGGGTTTTGAACAGGTCTGGTTACCTGTGTTTCAGATACACATGGACTGTGTATCTGTCTGAGTCCTGGGTTGGCCATAATTCCCATGGTCCTTTGTAGGTAGCCATCTAAGATAGCTTCAACATCTTCTCAAGTACAATTAGGAATAGGCAACAAATGCTGGCTTAGCCAGTGACGTCCACATCACATGAATGAATAAATAATATTAATATTTTATTTTAAATATGGTTTGTGTTGTTAACCTGATAAGCTAATGGGTACACATGCTTGCTGATACAATATCAGCTCAGGCACACCAGAGGGTTCCAGTTTTGATTCCTAATTTGTCGACTAAGTCCAATGGTGCAGCTATTGGGCAGCTAAATTGGATCTGGTATTCCTTCTGAGCTAGGGCTCCCATTCGAGAGCGCTATCCAGAGACTTGTGCTGAAGACTCCACATCTGTAGAGATCGCAGGAGGAGAACAAATAAGATTGAGCTGTGATGCCTCGCATGTGTACTGGCAGCTCATAATTGGCCACTTCAAATAACAGCCACATGGGTGAGTGTTATAACTGGCAAGGGTCTTACAGTGTAGGGATTATTCACTACCCCGTGGGGCTTGCTGAATATAAGCTCCCCCGATAAGGGGGCGGAGGACCCTTAACAAGGTGCACTTGAGTTTGTACAAACAGTCGGTCAGTAAGGCACTAACCAGAGAAGACCCAGTAGGCAACTACCGGAGCTATACGTAATAGATAAGTGTGAAATAAAGTGAGTTTTGCATTTCTCTACCAACTCGGTGTGGACTCTTCATTGCCCTTGAAAAGACTGGCAATGAGGATAAAGACTGGTTCGCTATCAACACTGTTGAGGCACCTCCCCATCTTTCTCGGACTCATGTTGGGGTTTTCCTTCCATTATGCCTCTTTTCGGAGAGTTGTACGTGTTTGAATCATAGAATTTGCAGTGCAGAAGGAGGTCATTCGGCCCATCAAGTCTGCTCAGGCCCTAGGACAGAGCACCCTACTTAGGCCCACACTCCACCCTCCCCTCCGATCCCTCTCCCCAGACGGTATGTCCCTCCCATCCACCCCTCCCCGTGCCATTGTGGGCTCCACCCCTCCTCGACCTTCTCCATCCGCCCCACCCCCCAAATCATTCCCCCTCCTCTCCCCCGAACTAGTGTTGTATCTCTCCTCCCCCTTCTTCCAGGCCCTCTCTCCCTGTTAGGGGCTACGCCATGATCCTTCCCCCCTTACCTCCAGAGCTAACATGCTCGTTAACGTTTTGGGTCCCACCCCCCACCCGGATGAATCTCTCCATTCACTGCCCATTGTGTTTCTCTATCACCTCCCTCCCCCAAATCTCCTTTCCCATTTTGGTACCCTTCTGCCCTCTCCCTCACCTCCTGGGAATTGCATTTGTGCGAAACCGAGGCAACTTCATCAAGCGTGATTTTTCTTTTGCATCTATTATTGCTGTTGCTTTCCCAATGCTTTCTTATGGACAAGCTCATCTGTTTCACCCAGTGTGGTAAAATAGTGTTCCCTGTTTTGGTAGGTCACTCACAGTTTGGCCGGGTACAGCATCCAAACCGCACCTTGCTTTTAAACAAAGCTATTTTGTTCCCTTGAATTCAGTCCGGTGCTTAGCTAGATCCGCCCCAATGTCTTGGTACACGCGGATCGTGTGCCCTTCCTATTTGTAAGAACAGGCGTGTCTTGCCCAGTTCAGGATTTTCTCCTTGCCCTGGAACCGGTGTAGGTTGACGATGATGGCCCGCGGTGGTTCTCCGATTTTGGACTCTACTGGAGTGACCTGTGGGCCCTGCCTACTTCTGGGGGCTTGGGGAAGCTTTCGTCCCCGACCAGCTTACCCAACATTTGTGCCACGTATTCTGTGGGGTTTCTGCCCTAGGTGCCCTCCAGCAGACCCATTTTGGAGGTTCTGACAACGTGACCGGTTCTCTTGGTCCTCCACATTCCGCCTGAGTGTTCCCTGTGCCGCCACCAAACGTGCCACCTACGCTTCTAATGAGATGATCCGGTCACCTTTGTCAGTAGCCACCTTCTCGAGCTCCCGCACCCTCGCCTCCAATCACTGATCCGCCCTCTCCATCACCTCCTTGATGTGGGCCAAGGCATATGTGACCGCCGACATCACTGTTGCCATAATCTCCATCTTTATGGCATCTCTATGTTTAAGGAGCTCCTGTGTTAGGAGTTCTATCCATTGGCCTATTAGCGGGTAGGCGGCATTAGTGTCGGAAATCTGACTCGCTCTGCCATGTCCTGTTCCACCTTGCTCCACATGTCCTCCGCCCTGAACTTTCTCTTCTGGATCTTGCTGATCACATTGTCCTTTCGGCCCCTTTATGGATTTGAGGACATATTTCTGCGTCTGTGATGGCTTTGGAGATGAAGGGTGGAGAGGTTGGATCAGCAGCCGATCTTTGGGCTGGAAGTGCCTAATTCCAAGTTTCCCAGAGGAGAGCCACCTTTCCTCCGACCGCTTAGCCCATCCCCGCCACTGAAGGTCCTTCCAGGCAATTTGTACCAGGTTACTTGGTGTTTGCTGTTTGTTCGAAACTTCACCGACAGTGCACAGCGGATCTCCAGCGTTACCCCCTGCCAAGCAGGGCCAGTCTCTTACCAGGTGCAGGCCCAGGGTCGTACTATGAGAAACCATCTTGACCATATTAGGTCCAAGAGACCGCTTCTTCGAAAAGCTCCTCATCCTCAGAAACCTCTTCTAAAACTGCATCTACGGCAGGACCTCGTCTTCAGAAACCTATTCTAGAACCACATCTGCAGCCAGCTCAGGCTTCTGTAGGACGTCAAGGGAGTCGGATGTCAAGGTGGCTGAGGCCGTTTACTCGGAGGTGTTAACATAGGCGAGTGTTTCGGGAGCCTTGGACCCACAGCCTCATGAACAGGAGCTGCCACAGCAGTCATGTCGGAGCTGGTGTTCGCCCTCCAGATACACGTTGCCTGACACCCAGTCAAATGTCAAGAGAATCCGGCGCCCTCCTTCGCCAAAGTCTTCGGAGGATTCTTCGGACTTTGGGGGGGGGGGGGGGGATGTCATTACCCACAAGAAGGATCTTCCGGGGTAAGGATGATTCCCTACCCCGTGGAGCTTGCTGAATATGAACCCCCCCTGATAAGGGTGCAGACGACCCTGAACGTGGTGCACTTGACTTTGTATAAATACATTCATCCCCCCCCCCCCCCCCCTGGCCTGGGCTTGCGAAATCCTACCAATTGTCCTGGCTTGAGACAATTCACACCTCTTTAACCTAGGGTTACCCCTATCTCTGGATCTGTAAAGATTTAATCACCTGCTAATGCTTGCATTCTAAGCATTGCCTGGCATCTTTGATTTTGTCTATATATATGTTTCTGGAACATACCACTTCATTCACCTGAGGAAGGAGCAGTGCTACGAAAGCTAGTGTTTGAAACAAATCTGTTGGGCTTTAACCTGATGTTGTAAGACTTCTTACTGTGCTCACCCCAGTCCAACGCCGGCATCTCCACATCTTGTATAAATAGAGTCGACTAGTAAGGCGCCGACTAGAGAAAGCCCCATCGGGAATTACTGGAGCTGTATATAATTGATAATTGTGAAATAAAGTAAGTTTTGTTTTTCTCTACCAACTTGGTGTGGACTCTGTTATCCCTTACAAAAGTGAGATTGTAGGGGGTTTCCGAAGAGTCTTACTCTGAAAAAATAGAGTTTTTGGGAAAAAAACATTCATTTCTCAGGAACGTACAAACTCCCAATCTTTGAAATACTGGATAATTTGCATATCTTTATTTTAAATCTTATGACAAGCATGGAGAATCATCAGTCTTTAGCTCCATTGTACTTTAATCCTTGCTGCTGAAATGCGCTGAGCTCATTACTAGATGAAAGAGGTTTCCAAATATGAAGATATAAATGCTTTATTTGCACAATATCTGTCACTTACCACATCCATCAGTGCAGTGCCCAATAGCAAGAATAATGCCCAATTTACTGCTTATGTCAAGGCCATTCTGCATCAACAGTGCTAGAAGCTTGGGTACGATGAAGTATTCCGACAAGCAGGAAGCCGCAGGAGCTGTCAGAAAATAAGAATGTCAGATATAATTTTTCCCTTTAAGAAACATTTCTTTTTGATATTAAAAGGACAGAATGCGAGTTTAGAAACATAATAAAATGTTCACTATGGAATAAAACTTTTGCATGGGGCTACACCCCCCTCTCGCCCACTGACATGTTTGAAGGCAAAAGAATGTAAAAAATCCAGTGGGTGCCGTTCCCACCACCTACCCCGTCGCAATATTACCAGCGGTGGGGGCAACAGGCCACGAGGCCCTTAAATTGCCTCATCCTGCAATTTAGCCAGTGGCAAGAGAGGTCCGTACTGTATGTCCAGCCTCCAGAAAGAGGCCCTCCTTAATCCTTGGAGACCAAAGACACTGGAAAATCTAAGCTGCACTCTTCAAGGCCAACATATCCTTCCTACGGTGAGCTGTCCAGAACTACTCACAGTACGCCAGGTGTGATCTAATCAGTGCTTCGTACAGCTCCAGCGTAACTTCTACCCCATTGTATTTCAGCAATAGGATTCCATTAGCCTTTTTGATTATTTTCTGTGCAACAACAAGTCCCTTTAACCTCCACAATTACTAGCTTTTCATCATTTACAAAGAATCCTGTTCTATCCTTTTTAAGTGTAAAGTCATCGCCAGTTTTGCTGTCGTAGAAGTCCACAAATCCTGCTCCGGTGTCAACACTTAGGGCTGGATTCTCCAATTTTGAGGCTATGTCCGGAGCATGTGTCCAGTCATATGATCAAAAAGTCGGCGGCGCCCCTGGACCGATGCTCCGCCCAGTGGAGGGCCAGCAGCCACGCCACGTAAAGTCCCCGGCTCTACCTGCAAATACGGATGTAGAATTGCCAGGTACGTGCCCGAGCATGCGCACGGCGGCGATCGCGCCATACAACATGGCGCCCACGTGGACCCGGCCTGTCAAATAGTGGCCCCTGTAAACCCCCTCGCCACTCCCACCCGAAGCCCCACCGGTCAGCGTAACACCCCCTCCCCCTTCCACTGTTGCGGCTGCCGCCACGCGAGGTCCCCGAAATGTGTGGCACACACGCCCAATGCCGTCGGGAAGTCGGCCCATCGGGGGCGGAGCACGGGAGAGGGCCTCAGCTGACGTCCTGAGGCAGTCCCAATGGCGTGCGCCGTACTCCGCCCCCGATTTTGGCGTAAAAACAGATTCTCTAGCCAATCGCCGAACGCGATATCGGCGTCGGCATTCAGAGATTCCAGCCCTTAGTCTCAGGAATCCAGCCAATTGATTTTACACCCAATTCCATTATCATCATTATATCAATTCACTTAACCTTTTAATATTTCTTTAGACTGTTCTTTCTCTGCACTGCTTACAGTGCCACCTATCTTTGTATCATCAGCAAATTTGAAGTTGTGGCTTTCTATACCACCACCTAGATCATTAATAAGTACAATGAATAGTGCGGCACCAAACAGATCCTTGCAGGACACCACTACTTACATCCTGTCAATTTGAGAACCTCCCTATCTCCTTACCCTCTATCTGAAAATGAAATGAAATGAAAATCGCTTATTGTCACGAGTAGGCTTCAATGAAGTTACTGTGAAAAGCCCCTAGTCGCCACATTCCGGCGCCTGTCCGGGGAGGCTGGTACGGGAATCGAACCGTGCTGCTGGCCTGCTTGGTCTGCTTTAAAAGCCAGCGATTTAGCTCAGTGAGCTAAATCTGCTGACACAGTCAACATATTAATCAGGATAATAATTTGCCTTTAATCCCTTGGCCTTCAATTTTAGTTAATGTCTCATGAGGGACTTTACCAAAAGTCTCCCGGAAGTCCATATAATTAAAATCACTTATTGTTACAAGTAGGCTTCAATGAAGTTACTGTGAAAAGCCCCCAGTCGCCACATTCCGTCGCCTGTTCAGGGAGGCCGGTACGGGAATTGAACCCGCGCTGCTGGCCTTGTTCTGCATTATAAGCCAGCTGTTTAGCCCACTGTGCTAAACCAGCCCCTGGCTTATAAATAATATCCACAGACATTGCCCTGTCCACCTCTTCAATCACCTCTTCAAAAAATTCAATTAGGTTCATTAAGTGGCTCTATTTGACCAAATCAAACATTCCAAGGCAAGGGTCAGCTGGTCTTGAAACGTTAGCTCCTTTCTCTCCCTACAGATGCTGCCAGACCTGCTGAGATTTTCCAGCTTTTTCTTTTTGGTTTCAAAGTTCCTATACTCTCTTTCATATACACCTACTTCATCCAACCAGAGTCAGTGGATACCTGCTGATTTTCCACATTGCACCCCACTCCCCTTAAGACCCCTGAATGCCTTGAGACCGTAGGAGATACAAACTACTGATTTACTCACAATTTTCTGAAATACAGGCATCCAGCGTTTTTATCACAGCTATTGCCAGATATGTGTTGGAATGATGATTTATGGATTCGTCCACCAATCTCACAAGAGCCTGAGCAAGAGCATCCAGGCCACCAACTTTGCAAAAGTAGTCCTGCACGTATGCTGAAGACAAAAATAAGAGAAATAATAAGTGCAATTATAATTTAATAATTTAGCTTCTGGAAGGGAACATTAAACTCATTAAGGTGGGCAGCATGGTAGCACAAGTGGCTGCACAGCACCAGGGTCCCAGGTTTGATTCCCGGCTTGGGTCACTGTCTGTGCAGAGTCTGCAGATTCTCCCCGTGTCTGTGTGGATTTCCTCCCGATGCTCCGGTTTCCTCCCACAGTCCAAAGACGTGCAGGTTAGGTGGATTGGCCATGATAAATTGCCCTCAGTGACCAAAAAGGTTAAGAGGGGTTATTGAATTATGGGGATAGGGTGGAAGTGAGGGCTTAGGTTGGTCGGTGTAGACTCGATGGGCAGAGTGGCCTCTTTCTGCATTGTATGTTCTATGTTCTAAGATCAATGAAGGTTGTTTTGGGGGAATAAACCATTTTCTATTTTTCATACCCAGTGTCAGGAACAAAGCAGTCATAAGTGCCCTGTGGCAAATGTCTGATGTAGATTCAAAACTGTTTACTTCAACCAGAAAACTCTCTCAGGCCAGACACAGCGCCAATTAGATGCAGAGTAAAGCTCTGTGTACAACCTGTCAAGCACTTGCAGACCATATTTGGCACTGATTAGTAACAAGGAAAATCCTTTCTACTTGATTAACATTCTTTCAGCGGAGTCCATGGGGATTGTGTGAAGATTTTAATATAAATTGCAACTCTTTTTATCAGCATTTCAGTCATGACTTGCTGTTTTCTACACTGGAACTTTCTTTCCATTCATGGGATATGAGCATTGCTAAAAATTCCAAAATTTATTACCCATAGAATCACCACAGTGTAGAAGGTGGCAATTCAGCCCTTCGAGTCTGCACCAACCCCCCAAAAGAATACCCTGCCTAGGCCCACACCCCAACTCCATAACCCCACCTAACCTTTTGGACACTAAGGGCCAATTTAGCATGGCTAATCCACCTAACCTGCACCATCTTTATACTGTGAGAGGAAACTGGAGCACCCGGAAGAAACCCAGGCAGAAAGTCACCAAAGGTCAGAGTCAAACCAGGTCCGTGGCTCTAAGAGGCAGCAGTGCTAACCACTGTGCCACCCTATCCCGAATGGATTTTGACACAGTGAAGAAATGGTGATATAATTCCATTGTCAGGATAGTGTGTGACTTGAAAGGCAACTCACAGTCCCATGTGTCTGCTTACCTCCTGTCCTCGTAAGTTTAGGCTGTGGAGGTTGCAAGTCAAAGGGAGCTGCATTTATATGCTGCCATTCTGAGCCAGTTTTCGGGAGGGGGGATGTCATGTTTTAGTTTGTGGATGGGGTGCCGATCAATAGGGATGCTTTGTTCTGGATGAGTGTTCTTGGAGCTGCACTCATCCAGCCAAGTGGCGATTATTCCATTAAACTCCTGACTTGTGCTATGTAAATGACAGGCAGCCGTTGGAATGTAAGGAGGTGAATTACGCACTGCACAATTCCCAGCCTCTGACATGCTCGTGTAACCACAGTATTTAGATAGCAGGCCCAGTTAAGTTTCTGGTCACTGATGACTCCCAGCATGCTGTTGGTGGAGGACTCAGCAATGGTGATATTGTGAAATGCCAAAGGGAGATGGTTATATACCCTCTTGTGGAGATAGTCATTACCTGGCACTTGTGTAGTGCGAATGTAACTTGTTACTTACCAGCCCAAGCCTGAATGCTGTTCAGGTCTTGCTGCATGGGGCACAGACTGCTTCAGTATCTGAGAAGTCGGAAATGGTACTGAGCACTGTTCATCATCAGTGAGCATTCCCATTTCTGACCTTATGATGGAGGGAAAGTCATTGATTAAGGTGAGGAAGATGTCTGGGCTTAGAACATTAATGTCAGGAACAATGGAAAAATGTCATGTGACTGAGGTGGTTAGTCAACATCCAAAACCATCTTTTTTTGGATAGTAACAGCATTGCAGCAGAAGTCTCTTCTTGTGACATCACAAAATCCTACTCAGTGATTTTACTGTTGAGCATCTACCCATTATCCATTGAGACCGCTTGTGTGGTCTAGAGACAGGGCCTCATGGCATTAAATGAGGAAACCTTTTATTAGCAATATCTGCCCTGGAAAGCAAACCAGCATCTCTGATAGGTCCCCTTTAAACTCAGCCTCAAATGTACAGCCTTCACGGCACCAGCATAATATTTCAATTCCAGTTATCTTTACAAGCTGTTTGAACAAGGCTGGCAAGCAGTGGTGGATTATGAGCAGTTCTATTTCAATGTTTCAAGATTGCCCAAATTCATTTTCACCACCTCTCCTGTGATATTTCAAATTGCTGGGGTGTTGAGGAGAGAGGCTGAAGAGTGAATGAGTGCAGATTTGGGAAGGGGCTGCGGAGTGAGTGGGAGAGGGATTTGGAAAGTGTGATTATTGAGGGAGCGAGTGGGGAGGGGGTTGGGAAGAGGGGCTGGTGATTGCATGAGTGATGGGGGTTTGGGAAGAGGGATTGGTGAGTGAGGGTACATGATGTAAGTTAGAAAGAGGGGCTGTTGAGTGAGTGGGGAAAGTGGTTGAGAAGGTGGGCAGTGGATTTAGGAAAATAAATTGGTGGCTGTGTGTATGAGGGGAGTTGGGAAGAGGGGCTGCTGGCTAAATGTGTGAGGTGACGGGGGTTGGGAAGAGAGAATAGTATTTGCATGAAAATAGATGTGGAGTGGGGAGCCGTGCGTGTGTGTGTTGAGGATTAGGGGTGGGGGATTTACAGAGCATTCTGACACCAGGGTATATGGAGAGCTTGGCTGAAACATAGAACATAGAACAGTACAGCACAGAACAGGCCCTTCGGCCCTCGATGTTGTGCCGAGCAATGATCACCCTACTCAAACCCACGTATCCACCCTATACCCGTAACCCAACAACCCCCCCTTAACCTTACTTTTAAGGACACTACGGGAAATTTAACATGGCCAATCCACCTAACCCGCACATCTTTGGACTGTGGGAGGAAACCGGAGCACCCGGAGGAAACCCACGCACACACGGGGAGGATGTGCAGACTCCACACAGACAGTGACCCAGCCGGGAATCGAACCTGGGACCCTGGAGCTGTGAAGCATTTATGCTAACCACCATGCTACCGTGCTGCCCCTACATGAATATGTAACATTTTTAAAAAGTAATAATAATAATAATAATTGCTTATTGTCACAAGTAGGCTTCAATGAAGTTACTATGAAAAGCCCCTAGGCCCTGTGAAAAGTACTATCAAAACACATATTTTCATATTTATCTGATGAACATGTGGCTGACTGGTGTAGGGGGGAGGGCAGCAGATTTCTGAGGCATCGGGACCAGTTCTGGGCAGGTGGGACCTCCACAAGGTGGACCGTGACTCCCTTGCAGGGAGATTTGCTTCTGCTGTTGGTGAGGATTTAAACTAGCTTATCAGGAGGGTGAGATCCTGAGAGGGAGCCCAGAGGAATATAAATTAACAGGTGGAGTTGGAGTAAGGGAGAAAGTAATGAAGTCTAAATCAGGATCATACTGGATGTATATGAATGCATGGAATACAGTAAATAAGATAATGAATTAAAGGCACAGATTGCAATTGGAATTATGATGTTGGGGCAATAACAAAGCTTAAGGAAGGGCAGGACTGGGTGTTAAATATTCCTGGATATGAGGTGTTCAGAAAAGATAAGGAAGGAGAGGAGGGGTGGTGGTATTGGAAAAATAGAGTGCTGGAGAAAGAAGATGTCCCAGAGGGTTTGACTGGAGCTAAGGAACAAGAAGGGTCCAATGGCATTCCGAACTGCTATCGATAAACGACCAATTAATAGAAAGGATGTAGAAGAACAAATCAGCAAAAAAATTACAAACAGGTGCAATCATTATAGAGTAGTTACCCAGATATAGACTGGGAGAGAGATAGTGGGGCCAGAGAGCGGCAAGCATTTCTAGGTTGTGCTCAAGAGAATTTTCCAAAGCAGTTTTTTCATTAATTCATTTATGGGATGTGGGCGTCGCTGGTCAGGCCAGCATTTATTGCCCATCCCTAGTTGCCCTTCAGAAGGTGGTGGTTAGATGCCTTCTTGAACCACTGCAGTCCTTGGGGTGTAGGTACACCCACTGTGCTGTTAGGGAGGGAGTTCCAGTATATTTCCCAAGCGACAATGAAGGAACGGTGATATATTTCCAAGTCACGGTGGTGAGTGACTTGGAGAGGAACCTCCAGGTGGTGGGGTTCCCAGGTATCTGCTGCTCTTGTTCTTCCAGATAGTAGCGGGCGTGGGTTTGGAAGGTGTTGTATAAGGAATCTTGGTCAGTTACTGTAGTGCATCTTGTAGATGGTACACACGGCTGCCACCCTTCGTCGGTGGTGGAGGGTTTAATGTTTGTGGGAGAGCAAATAAGCGGCCTACTTTGTCCTGGAAGCTGCCAAGCTCCTTGAGTGTCGTTGGAGCTGCACTCATCCAGGCAAATGGAGAGTATTCCAGTACACTCCTAACTCTTACCTTATAGAGGGTCATGAGATGAGTTATTCACCGTAGGATTCCTAGCCTTTGACCTGCCCTGGTAGCCACAGAATTAATGTGGCTAGGCCAGCTCAGTTTCGGATCAATGGTAACCCCAAGGATGTTGATTGTGGGGGATTCAGCAATGGTAATGCTATTGAACGTCAAAGGGTGGTGGTTAGATCCTCTCTTGTAGGAGATGGTCATTGCCTGGCACTTGGGTAGCACAAATGTAACTTGCGACTTGTCAGCCCAAGCCTGAATATTGTCCAGGTCGTGCTGCATTTGGCCATGGACTGCTTCATTATCTGAGGAGTCGCGAATGGTGAGGAACATAGGACAGTGAGCCAACCAGAGTAAGAATAATTAACTAGGGGAGAGCCAACTTCAATGGCCAAGAACAGAGTTGGGCTGGATAAACTGGAATTAAAGGATGGCAGCAGAAACTGTTGCTGAACAACAGGTTACCTTCAAAGAAGAAATGGTTTGGGCACAATCAAGTTAATAGGAGAGGTAGGGCATACAAATTCAGAGCTCCCTGGATGAAAAAGCAGATAGAAACTGAGATAAAGAAGAAAAAATGTGCTTATGACAGGTTTCCGGTAGACATTGCAATTGTGAACCAGGCTGAATATGAAAGGTTCAGAAAGGAGGTGAAAAAGCGATTTAAGAGAAGCAAAGAGGAGTTATGAAAAAATACTGGCATCCAACTTAAAGGGAAGTCCCAAAGTCCTCTATCGGCACATACATAGTAAACAGATGGTAGGAGGCAAAGTAAGGCAGATTAGGGGCCAAAAAGGGGATAAATGCACTAAGGTAAGGGGCGTGGTTAGGATGTTAAATTTTGCATTTGTCTTTACCAAGGAAACAGATGCTTCCCAGGCCATGGTAATGGAGGAGGAAGCTCTGTCTCTAGAAGGGTACAAAACTGATACGGAAGAGGTCTTGATGAACTGTCAGTACTTAAAGCTGCTACGGCACTGGGATTCGATGAAATGTACCCAAGGATATTGAAGGAAGTGAGAGTGGAAATTTCAGGGGCACTGCCCATAACTTCCCTAAACTCGGGGTAGGTGCCAGAGGACTGGAGAATTGCAAACATTACACTTTTGATGAAAAAAAGGTGTACGGATAAGCCCAGCAATTGGAAATCAGCCAGTTTAACTTGGGTGCTGGAGATGCTTCTAGAAACAATTATTCAGGATAGAATTAATGATCACATGGAAAAATGTGGCTTGATTGGGAGAATCATCATGGGTCCTTAAGAGAAAATTGCATTGAACTAACTTGCTGGAATTTTTCAGAGGAGATAACAGAGAGGGTTGTAGCCATCTAAATGGCCACCTGCAAAGGACCATGGGAATTATGGCCAACCCAGGACTCAGACAGATACACAGTCCATGTGTATCTGAAACACAGGTAACCAGACCTGTTCGAAACCCCCGCTCGTTTGCATTTTAATGGCCCATTTTCCCAGGACAATAGAACTCCACTCAAGCAACCGGTACAGCCACAGACTGATCGGAGCCACTCCCCTTACTCAGAAAGCACAACTGCCAAGGTCAATGATCGCTAAGGACCCGCCCAGCCACCAAGGCACCCGCCCCTTTATTGGCCGAAATCGAAGAGAGTGATCAGAGCCTTGTCGAACTATTGGGTCCAAGGTTAAGGACCACCCCAAAGAGCGCGAAATCCCAGAGGGATAAAAGACGGTGCAGCCATGTGTTCTGTCTCTTTTAGATCTGGCCTGTGCCAACCCAATTGCAGCAGGAACAGCCAGCTAAATTCAAGACCAGCGATCGCTACCTGACAGATGAGCCCAGCTGAGACAGAACCACTTTCTTCGAACCAGCCAAGTGAAATCCAGATAAAGGCCTTATGCATTTGCACAGTGCCGGTCGCCCTGAAGTTAAGTATAGGTTATTGTAACTGATAGGTGTAGTTTAACTTGTAGTATTGTGTTTGCATGTTGAGATAGCTCTTGTGTATGTAAAGAAACCATCTTTTGAACTAACTAACTGGCTGTGTGGTCATTTGATTGATATAAGGGAAGGCTTGTGGTTCACTAAGATAAATTTAAATACCCACAGTATTGGCGACGCTGTTGGAACCGAAACAGAGCAACAGGGTTGATGAGAGAAATGCCATTGATATGGGCCAGAATTCTCCAGCTGTTGGGATTTTCTTTTCCCACTGGCAGCGCACCCCCACCCGCAGGTTTCCTGGCTTCAATGGGAAACCCCATTTACAAGTGGCAGGAGTAAAGAATCCCGTTGCCAGCGAATGGCGGCGCCGGGAAAGGTACAGCTGGGGAACCAGAGAAGCCTGCCCATGAAGTCGTTAAGGTGTAAAAAGTTGGGCGGCACAGTGGCGCAGTGGTTAGCACTGGTGTCTCACGTAGCCATGGACCCGGGTTCAATCCTGGCCCCGGGTCACTGTGTGGAGTTTGAACATTCTCCCCATGTCTGCGTGGGTCTCACCCCCATAACCCAGGATATGTGTATTGGCCATACTAAACTGCCCCTTAATTGGATAAATTGTGAAAAGTTTTAGCTCGTGGAATAAAAAGGACAGCACAATCATGGATGATCAATAGGAAACAGCAACTAATGGTTAATGGATATTTTTCGAGCTGGAGAAAAGTTTGTAATGGTGTTCCCTAGGAGTTGGCATTGGAACCCTTGCTTGTCCTGATATATATAAATGATCTAGATCTTGGTATACAGGGGGCTATTGTAAAGTTTGCGGATGATGCAAAACTTGGAACATTGTAAATTCTGAGGGAGACTTCAAAGGGACATATACAAGTTGGTGTAATGATAGTTTAGTAGACCACAAAGGAGTCCACACCGAGTTGTTAAAAATAAATCAAGTTTTATTACAATAACTATTATTAACACAGCACAAAAGATCCCAGCCGGTATCCAAACTGGCCGACTTTATACAAAGGTTACATATACATGGTTTAGGGTTCCCCAACCCCTTTGACAGGAGAGCTCATATTTTGCTAGGCTCTCGAGAAGTTTATTTATTGCCACCTTGTAAGTCTCATGGGTTATGACAGACAGATAGATGGCAGATGAAGCTCAATGCAGAGAAGAGCGAGGAATTCATTTTGAACATGGAAAGACAACTCAAAACAAGGGTTGCAACTCTTATCGGGTGTGCAGGAGGGACCCGGCTATATAAGTGCGTAAGTCATTAAAGGTGGCAGAACAGGTGGAGAGAACAGTTAATCAAGGGCACGATCTACTGGCCACGACGTGCTTGAACATGAGCTTAACACGGCCGGTAGCTGCTGGGACTTCACGGCAGCTAGTATGCCTCGCGAAATCTATCCAGACCTCGCGAGGTATTACGATGAGGATCCCACCTACAATGGGCGTGACCAAGCACTTAAGTCTGTTTTAAACATATTTAGACCTCCTCACCCAGGATATACCACCTCCCAGCTTCGAATGGCATCCTCAGGGAGTCCCCAGTTCGGTACCGTTCCACACTGGTCCACACAAATGTGGACCAGGTAGAATAACACCCTGGAGAGTCTCCTGGGCCATCAGCTGCCCCCTGGTGTCAGGGACCATCTGTAGAATCTCTGTGGAACTCTTTGCCGCAGAAGGCCGTGGAGGCCAAATCACTAAGTCTCTTTAAGACAGAGATACATAGGTTCTTGATTAATAAGGGGATTAGGGTTATGGGGAGAAGACAGGAGAATGGAGATGAGAAAATATCAACCATGATTGAATGGCGGAGCAGATTCGATGGCCGAGTGGCCTAATTCTGCTCCTATGTCTTACGGTCTTATGGGACTGGGCAGCATGCCTCCCATGGCCCTCCCACTGGAAAGTGGACACCTTTCACTGACACCTTGGCACTGCCAAGGTGCATGGATGGCACTGCAAAGCTGGCAGGAGCATTGCCAGGGTACCAGTGTGCGTGGATGCCCAAGTACCAGGGTGGCACTGCCAAGGGTCAGGGCCTGGGGGAGCCATGTCTACAAAAGGAGGGTGGAGGGGTGTATGAATGGTGGAGGGGGTGTATGGTGAGTTTGAAGGGGTCTCTGGAAGGTTAGGAGAGTGAAGGGTCGAGGTCCTGGAAGGGGGAGGCGAAAGGGGGCATGGGAGGGCCCGAAAAGGGAGGGTCCTCAGTGATCCCATAGCGGGGTTTCATCATTTGGAGGGTGGTGGGGTAATGCCCACGTGTGTGGGGGGTAACACTGTCCATGGGTGGGGGGTGTGGAGGACCCACAAGCCCTCTTAGAGATCGGGCACCCTTTCAAAATGGTGGTCCAATGTCTGAGTAGCCAGTCTGGCCAGCGAGTTCATCTCCCAGAGATAAAAATAATTCTAAGTGTTGCCTTGACCTGGGGGGAAAACTCCCCAGGGTCCAAAAAGGTGACCAAGTGTGGTTAGATAGCGGTGGGGAACTCGCCCGCCACAAATGACATTCCGAAACCTTTCTGTTAGATCGCGCATAAAGTTAATAGAAGAATGGTTCCAGGGATGAGAAACTTCAGTTATGAAGATAGATTGGAGAGGTTGGGACTTTTTTTCTTGCAAAGAAGGCTAAGAGGAGATTTAGTCAAAATCATGAGGGGTGTAGACAGAATTGATAGGGAGTTTCTGTTCCCTCTCATAAAAGGACCGTGAACGAGAGGGCACAGATTTTGAATGATTTTCAAAAGAAGCAAATGTGATGTGAGAAAAATACCTTTTCACACAATGAATGGCTCAGGTCTGGAATTCACTCCTGGAAGTGTGGTGGAGGCAGCGTTAATCAAGACATTTAAGAGGGCATATTAGATGATTATCTGAAAGGTGATGGGAAATAGACAGGAGAATGCCACCAAGTCTCATTTGGAGAGCCAGTACATATATGATGGGTTGAACAACCTTCCACACCGTAACAATTTTATGATCGTTATATGTTGATCTACAATATACCAACTTTAGTATTTATCACTCAATGCTACCAATCTGCTTTATTTCTCTTTTGTTTTTGGGGTGTCTGGGTCATTTTAATTTTCAAGTGTGAGGTCATGTTTGAAAATAGCTGGGGCAGCACGGTGGCGCAGTGGTTAGCATTGCTGCCTACGGCGCTGAGGACCCGGGTTCGAATCCCGGCCCTGGGTCACTGTCCGTGTGGAGTTTGTACATTCTCCCCGTGTCTGCGTGGGTTCCACCCCCACAACCCAAAGATGTGCAGGATAGGTAGATTGGCCACTCTAAATTGCCCCTTAATTGGAAAAAATAATTGGGTACTCTAAATTTATTAAAAAAAAAATTTAAAAAAAAAAAAAAAATGTTTGAAAATAGCTTGGGAAGCACCAAACTAAATCCTGTCCACCACCACAGGAATATGTTCATGACTATGTAACTTCAGAGGGAAAGTTGGAAGTATATTTTCCAATATCTGATACTCAGATTCCACTAAGATATACTGGGCGGGATTTACTGACCACCCTGCCACCTCGTTTTTGGCGGCAGAGGCGGGCCCGCCAGCAGGATCTACTGATCCCGCCGTTGTCAGTGGGATATCACAGTGGCTGTACCCCTCATGGCCGGGAAACCTGTACCCCGACGCGGGACCGGAATTTCCTGGCGGCGTGAACAGCCGGTAAATCCCGCCCATAGTAAGATGCCTCCTTCTCAGGATTACCAGCGGATCACTTTTCCAAAAGCCTCTGAAAAATGTCCTTAATTTACATGTTCTGGGGTGTTAGGCAGAGCGGAGTGGAGCAGAAATTCAGTATCTCCATTCATTTGCGCTCCTCATGCATTTTCTGAAGTATCCGCTCAGGGACACCCGTGAAAGCAAAACATAGACAGTGGGTCTGAGAAGCTGTGATCAGCTATTCCAGATTTGAAAAGAGGTGCCCAGCAACCACTTCAGACCTGCAGCAATAAGGATTTTGACAGAAGCCAGAAGGCCTGTTGAGAATTCGCATTGTTGCAGGCCTTTCAGACAGCAGCACACATTCCATCATTCTACGTGGGCCATCCATCCATTCATTGGGCGTTTCTGGTTGAAAATCTGGCTACACAAATGACCTGATCTGAGAAATGTATGATGCTGAATTCTAACTGAGTGGGGGAGGGGGATGGTGGGAGTGGAACAGAGGAAACATGGCCTCTCTAACTCTCTACATACGATATCACATCATACATATGCAAATAACCATCTCATATAGTCAAATACTTACAGTTGTTAGCAACAGCAAGACCAATAAATGCGCAAATGGGCCGGATTATTTCTTGTCTGATGCATTTCTGCAGACAGTCTTTTGCAAATGGAAAGGCTGCCGTACACAGTCTCTGGTTCTCTTCTGTAACAGTTGCACACAATCAATCCAGATGACCCCATAAAAGCACGAGTCAATTCAACAATATTCAATTTCCTTTCACCAAGCCAATTTTCTCCCTTCCCCCGCTCCTAAAGATGATGATCAAGCAATGGTAGTTTCACCAGTATTGAGTGCCCTCTGGTGCTTTTTCTATGTAGCTAGTCTTTGTCAACCTATACACTGAGTGATGGCAGGCTATTCAATTATAACGGACATCTTGGCTGATCTGTCCTCAACCAATGAACAGATACATGTTTTCTCGATAACAATTGGCAGTGGGAACTTGGATTGATTTTTATTACCTTACTGAGGGTTTTACAGCTAATCACAGAGTTTCACTGCGATTCTTCAGAGCGACTAACTCAAATTATCTTTTTATTTTAATCTTTCCTGCCATGACCTGCTTAAACAAGAGCAGGCAATCATTTTGCATATTTATGTGTGAGCACAATTGACAGTGCTTTACTCCAAGCCCTCTTGAGAACATTTCCCCTGCTTAAAACAACAACATGAAATAGCTAATAGCAGTGAACAGTTACTATGTAAAAAGATCATTCTAACTGTTTCAATAAAATCAAACCATGCTGCTGTGGGCTCACTGAGTGAATGGACCAGGAGCCATATCTATACTGTGCAGACAAACAAAGCTTTATGTTTTAAGCCCGATCTACATCGAGTTAACACATCACTATTATTGCAATGATTGTCCACAGCATCCCTGAGCTACAGAAAGGACAAAACGAAACCATGGTTCTTGCTGATGAACTTTATCCATAACTGCCAACTGAAAATTGTCAGCTCAGATTTGGCTCTGGTTTTCCTCAGTCAAATAACTTACTAATAATCACTGCCTTGACACACATACAGGAATGGCCACACTCAGGCAATATGCTTGAGGGTTGCATGCGAACCAGAAATGAACATAGAACCTTACAGCGCAGTACGGGCCCTTGGGCCCTCGATGTTGCGCCGACCTGTGAAACCATCTGAAGCCTATCTGACCTACACTATTACATTTTCATCCATATGTCTATCCAGTGACCACTTAAATGCCCTTAAAGTTGGCGAGTCTACTCCTGTTGCAGGCAGGGCGTTCCACACCCCTACTACTCTCTGAGTAAAGAAACTGCCTCTGACGTCTGTCCTATATCTACCACCCCTCAATTTAAAGCTATGTCCCCCTCGTGTTGGTCATCACTATCCGAGGAAAGAGACTCTCACTGTCCACCCTATCTAACCCTCTGACTATTTTATATGTCTCTATTAAGTCACCTCTCAGCCTTCTCCTCTCTAACGAAAACAACCTCAAGTCCCTGAGCCTTTCCTCGTAAGACCTTCCCTCCATACCAGGCAACATCCTAGTAAATCTCCTCTGAACCCTTTCCAAAGCTTCTACATCCTTCCTATAATGTGGTGACCAGAACTGCACGCAGTACTCCAGGAGCGGCCGCACCAGAGTTATGTACAGCTGCAGCATGACCTTGTGGCTCCGAAACTCAATCCCCCTACTGATAAAGGCTAGCACACCATATGCCTTCTTAACAGCCCTATTAACCTGGCTGGCAACTTTCAGGGATTTATGTACCTGGATGCCAAGATCGCTCTGTTCATCTACACTACCAAGAATCTTGCCATTAGCCCAGTACTCTGCATTCCTGTTACTCCTTCCAAAGTGAACCACCTCACACTTTTCCGCATTAAACTCCATCTGCCACCTCTCAGCCCAGCTCTGCAGCTTATCTATGTTCCTCTGTATCCTATAACATCCTTCAGCACTATCCACAACTCCACCGACCTTCGTGTCATCTGCAAATTTACTAACCCATCCTTCTACACCCTCTTCCAGGTCATTTATAAAAATGACAAACAGTAGTGGCCCCAAAACAGATCCTTGCGGTACACCACTAGTAACTGAACTCCAGGATGAACATTTGCCATCAACCACCACCCTCTGTCTTCTTTCAGCTAGCCAATTACTGATCCAAACCGCTAAACCACCTTCAATCCCATACTTCCTTATTTTCTGCAATAGCCTACCATGTGGAACCTTATCAAACGCCTTACTGAAATCCATATACACCACATCAACCGCTTTACCCTCATCCACCTGTTTGGTCACCTTCTCAAAAAACTCAATAAGGTTTGTGAGGCATGACCTACCCTTCACAAAACCGTGTTGACTATCGCTAATCAACTTGTTCTTTTCAAGATGATTATAAACCCTATCTCTTATAACCTTTGCCAACATTTTACCCACAACCGAAGTAAGGCTCACAGGTCTATAATTACCAGGGTTGTCTCTACTCCACTTCTTGAACAAGGGGACAACATTTGCTATCCTCCAGTCTTCCGGCACTATTCCTGTCGACAAAGACAACATAAAGATCAAGGACAAAGGCTCTGCAATCTCCTCCCTGGCTTCCCAGAGAATCCTAGGATAAATCCCATCTGGCCCAGGGGACTTATCTATTTTTACACTTTCCAAAATTGCTAACACCTCCTCCTTGTGAACCTCAATTCCATCTAGCCTGGTCGACTGAACCTGAGTATTCTCCTCGACAATATTGTCTTTCTCCAGTGTAAACACTGACGAAAAATATCCATTTAACGCTTCCCCTATCTCCTCTGATTCCACACACAACTTTCCACTACTATCCTTGATTGGCCCTAATCTTACTCTAGTCATTCTTTTGTTCCTGATATATCGATAGAAAGCCTTAGGGTTTTCCTTGATCCTATCGCCAACGGCTTTTCGTGTCCTCTCCTCGCTCTTCTTAACTCTCCCTTTAGGTCCTTCCTGGCTAACTTGTAACTCTCAAGTGCCCTAACTGAGCCTTCATGTCTCATCCTAACATAAGCCTTCTTCTTCCTCTTGACAAGTGCTTCAACTTCCTTAGTAAACCACGGTTCCCTTGCTCGACAACTTCCTCCCTGCCTGACAGGTACATACTTATCAAGGACACGCAGTAGCTGTTCCTTGAAAAAGCTCCACATTTCGATTGTACCCATCCCCTGCAGTTTCCTTCCCCATTCCTATACATCCTAAATCTTGCCGAATAGCATCATAATTGCCTTTCCCCCAGCTATAATTTTTGCCTTGCGGTATATACCTATCCCTGCCCATTGCTAAAGTAAACATAACCGAATTGTGATCACTATCACCAAAGTGCTCACCTACATCTAAATCTAACACCTGGCCGGGTTCATTACCCAGTACCAAATCCAATGTGGCCTCGCCCCTTGTTGGCCTGTCTACATACTGTGTCAGAAAACCCTCCTGCACACACTGCACAAAAACTGACCCATCTATAGTACTCGAACTATAGTGTTTCCAGTCAATATTTGGAAAGTTAAAGTCCCCCATAACAACTACCCTGTTACTCTCGCTCCTGTCGAAAATCATCTTTGCAATCCTTTCCTCTACATCTCTGGAACTATTCGGAGGTCTATAGACAACTCCCAACAGGGTGACCTGTCCTCTCCTGTTCCTAACCTCAGCCCATACTACCTCAGTAGACGAGTCCTCAGACGTCCTTTCTACCGCTGTAATACTTTCCTTGATTAACAATGCCACACCCCACCCCCCCTCCTCTTTTACCATCTTCTCTGTTCTTACAGAAACATCTAAATCCTGGAACCTGCAACAACCATTCCTGTCCCTGCTCTACCCATGTCTCCTGAAATCGCCACAACATCGAGATCCCAGGTGCCAACCCATGCTGCAAGCTCACCCACCTTATTCCGGATGCTCCTGGCGTTGAAGTAGACACACTTCAAATCAGCGTCTTGCTTGCCGGTGCCCTCTTTCGAACTTTTAACCCTGTCCCTGACCTCACTACTCTCAAAATCCTGTACACTGGGACTACAATTTAGGTTCCCATCCCCCTGCTGAATTAGTTTAAACCCCCTCGAAGAGCACTAGCAAATCTCCCCCCCAGGATGTTGGTACCCTTCTGGTTCAGGTGAAGACCATCCTGTTTGTAGAGGTCCCACCTACCCCAGAATGAGCCCCAATTATCCAGGAAACCAAAACCCTCCCTCCTGCACCATCCCTGTAGCCACGTGTTCAACTCCTCTCTCTCCTTATTTCTCACTTCGCTAGCACGTGGCACGGGTAACAACCCAGAGATAACAACTCTGTTTGTCCTAGCTCTCAGCTTCCACCCTAGCTCCCTGAATTTCTGTCTCAAATCCCCATCTCTCTTCCTACCTATGTCGTTGGTACCTATGTGGACCACGACTTGGGGCTGCTCCCCCTCCCCCTTAAGGATCCCAAAAACACGATCAGAGACATTAGGAACCCTGGCACCTGGGAGGCAACACACCAACCGTGAGTCTCTTTTGTTCCCACAGAACCTCCTGTCTGTTCCTCTAACTATGGAGTCCCCAATGACAAGTGCTCTGTTCCTCTTCTCCCTTCCCTTCTGAGCAACAGGGACAGACTCTGTGCCAGAGACCTGTGCCCCATTGCTTACCCCTGGTAAGTCGTCCCCCGCAACAGTATCCAAAACGGTATACTTGTTATAGAGGGGAACGACCACAGGGGACCCCTGCACTGCCTGCCGGTTCCCTCTCCCTCCCCTGACGGTAACCCATCTACCTTCTTCTTTTACCTGAGGTGTGACTACCTCCCTATAACTCCTCTCAATAACCCCCTCCAAATGTATGAAGAATTATAGAATGCACAGCAATCTTCATGAACAGGTAGTAATATCACAATTAAAATAGTTTCTCTTTAATCATTATATAAAAATCCTGAAGAAAATGCTGCAATATTACAAAGTCACAAGAACATCCGAAAGAGACAAAAAATAAATACCATTTTGTGGATTGTTGGCACAAGCACAGAGAGTGCTACCAATGGATGACCACAGCTCGTAACACTGACCAATATTTTCATGCATGGACTGTTGGTCTGACATTGGGAAACTAGTTCTGGTGAAAAGTAAAAAGAAAATCAAAAATGTAAACCTACATTTGTTATGATCCCAGTTGATGTTGCTATTGGACAGGAAGATCCCAGAATGGAACCCTGGCTCAAAAGACTGTAATTTTTACTTTTTTTAGAAAACGTGAAGCAACAGAGTCTCAGGACTACCAATTAGCTCTTAACAACAAAGAAAAAACATTCATTCAACATGCAAAGTTTGACTGTAATAGAATACTTCTTCACTCCTCCCTCATTTTCACAAATGTATACATATTTCAAGAATAACACAGATTACACAATATATCTTACGCTATTGTGTTCTCAATAAACGTGTAACCTGTGGTCAAACAACACTCCATTCTGAAACCCAGTGGCAGATACCACGCAATCGATCTTCTGTGGATTTCTCCTCAAATTCCCCCCAGACGATTATTGTGAGTATTTCCAAACTCTCCTCACAGACACACTTTAAAATACTCTTTCAAACAAGCTTTCCCTCAGCTGTTTTCATCAAGAAGTCACCTCCAGGGTTTCCAAGTCCCCTTTCATTATTACTTTGTCTTGAATATGCACAACGTTTCACATAAACTCTCAGAGATCCAGTCACTAATAGCTTCGTAATTACTTCAACTATCTCTTCACAGGCTACAGTAAGATATCACAAATCTTACAGTTACCACAGATATCTCTGGTTTCTCTCTCGCCAACTCCTTCTCATCTTCTCAGTACCCTGTTCCATTTTCCTGACTTATCACTTCTTAGAAACTCCTTTTCATTCTCTAGTTTCCTTAATTAACTCTTCTTTAGATTTCTAGTACTTGCTTCCTTGCCCCTTACTCCATTGTATGGTTTTCCTGCTTCTAACAAAGCTATGAACTGTTCACTCTAAGTTCCCAGCTCCAACTGCCTTTTGAGTTCAGTTAAAACCATTCAAAAATGCTTTTCTTAAAGGTGGCCCTGCTAAGCAACAGCTCATTCTTTCTCCAAGCTCGTGTTTACTTTTCCTGTCATAAACTATCTCACAGCACAATACACAGTTTGAAATTAAACAAATCCCCTCGGACATGCAAACAGGTTTGTTTAATATGAGTCTAACCAGTCTTCCACAGAAATACTAAATTTTTTGAAAATAATTTTTATTCAAGTTTTCACAAATTTTTACCAACAAGAACAGTAAGAAATAGGAACAATAACCCCCCCTATACACAGATAATAAGTTAACAGAAATAATTAACATGAAAGCGAATATACACGTCCAATAAAGAAAAACAAACAAACCCCCCCCCCCCCCCCGGGTTGCTGCTGTTGCTGACCATCACCTAACGCTACGCCAGGAAGCTAGAAACGGTTGCCACCGCCGGAAGAACCCTTGCACCGACCCCCTTAAGTCAAATTTGACCCTCTCCAGTTTGATAAACCCAGCCATGTCGTTGACCCAAGATTCCACGCCCAGGGGCCTCGCATCCTTCCACTGTAGAAGAATCCTACGCCGGGCTACCAGGGACACAAAGGCCAGAATACCGGCCTCTTTCGCCTCCTGCACACCCGGCTCCACTGCTACCCCAAATATTGCGAGCCCCCAGCCCGGCTCCACCCTGGAACCAACCACCCATGACAGCATCTCCGTGACGCCCCTCCAGAAGCCCTCCAGCGCAGGGCCGCCCAGAACATGTGGCTGTGGTTTGCTGGGCTCCCTGAACACCTGACACACCTGTCCTCTCCCCCAAAGAACTGGCTCAGCCTTGCCCCAGTCATGTGCGCCCAAGCAGCACATTGAATTGAATTAAGCTGAGCCTTGTGCAAGAGGAGGAGGAATTCACCCTCCCCAGGGCATACGCCTACGTCCCCTCGTCGATCTCCTCTCCTAGCTCCTCCTCCCACTTACCTTTCAGCTCTTCCACCGAGGTCTCCTCCTCCTCCTGCATCACTTGATAGGTTGCCGAGATCCTCCCCATTCCAACCCACGTCCCCTAGAGCACCCTGTCCTGAACCCCTCTTGACGGCAACAGTGGGAACTCCGCCACCTGCCGCCTGACAAACGCCCTTACCTGCATGTATCTGAAGGTGTTCCCCTGGGAGGAGGCAAAACCTCCCCTCCAGCTCCTCCAGGGTCGCAAACTTCCCATCTACAAATAGGTCCCCCAGCCGCCTAATACCTGCCCTGTGCCAGCTCAGAAACCCTCCGTCCATTCTCCCTGGGACAAATTGGTGGTTCTCCCGTATCGGGGACAACACTGAAGCCTTCACCTCCCCCCTATGCCGCATCCATTGCCCCCACATTTTAAGGGTGGCCGCCACCACCAGACTCGTAGTATACCTCGTTGGGGGAAGCGGTAGCGGCGCCATCACCAAGGCCTCCAGACTCGTGCCCACACAGGACGCCATCTCCAACCTCTTCCATACTGCCCCCCACCCCTATCCCTGCCCCGCTCCAGGAACACCCTTCTCACCCTCGGGGTCTTCTGCGCCCACACAAACCCCATAACGCTCCTATTGATCCGCCTGAAAAAAGCCTTAGGAATCAGGATAGGGAGGCACTGGAACAAGAACAAAAACCTCGGGAGCACCGTTATTTTGACTGACTGGACCCTGCCCGCTAGGGAGAGTGGCAACACATCCCACCTCCTAAACTCCTCCTCCATCTTCTCCACCGGCTTCGTAAAGTTGAGCCTGTGCAGGGCCCCCCAGCTCCTAGCTACCTGTACCCCCAGTACCTGAAACTTCTCTCCGCCCTTTTTAGCGGGAGCTCACCAATCCCCCTCTCCTGGTCCCCTGGGTGCACTACGAACAGCTCACTCTTCCCCACATTGAGCTTATACCCGGAAAAATCCCCAAACTCCCTAAGGATCCTCATCACCTCCGGCATTCCCCCCACCGGGTCAGCCACGTACAAAAGTAGGTCATCCGCATATAACGACAGCCGATGCTCCTCCCCACCCCGCACTATCCCCCTCCAGTTCCTCGACTCCCTCAGCGCCATGGCCAGGGGTTCAATCGCCAGCGCAAAAAGCAGGGGAGACAGGGGGCACCCCTGCCTCGTCCCCCGGTGCAGTCGGAAACACTATGACTTCCTTCCGTTCGTAGCCACACACGCCATCGGGGCCTCGTATAGCAGCCTCACTCACCTAACGAACCCCTCTCCAAACCCGAACCTTCTCAACACCTCCCATAGATATCCCCATTCCACCCTATCAAAGGCCCTCTCCGCATCCATCGCCACCACTATCTAGAATTTAGAATTTAGAACAGTACAGCACAGAACAGGCCCTTCGGCCCTCGATGTTGTGCCGATCAATGATCACCCTACTCAAACTCACGTATCCACCCTATACCCATAACCCAACAACTCCCCCTTAACCTTACTTTTTAGAACCACTACGGGCAATTAGCATGACCAATCCACCTAACCGCACATCTTTGGACTGTGGGAGGAACCGGAGCACTCGGAGGAAACCCACGCACACACGGGGAGGACGTGCAGACTCCGCACAGACAGTGACCCAGCCGGGAACCGAACCTGGGACCCTGGAGCTGTGAAGCATTGATGCTAACCACTATGCTACCATGCTCCGCCTCCCCTTCCACTGCCGGCATCATTATAACATTTAGGAGCCTCCGTACATTAGCGTTCAACTGCCTCCCTTTCACAAAACCCTTTTGATCCTCATGTATGATCTGTGGCACGGTGTCCTCAATCCTCATGGCCAATATCTTTGTCAGCAACTTGGCAACTACATTTAGGAGCGCAACTACACTGTAGGGGATCCTTATCCCGCTTCAGGATCGG
The DNA here is from genome assembly GCF_902713615.1 of Scyliorhinus canicula. NCBI lineage: Eukaryota > Metazoa > Chordata > Chondrichthyes > Carcharhiniformes > Scyliorhinidae > Scyliorhinus > Scyliorhinus canicula. The sequence continues at coordinate 4,708,435 of NC_052154.1, read as the reverse complement.
GGAGATCAGCGCCCTAGACATTGTCGGAAGCAGAGCCCCCCCTTCCCTTGCCTCGTTGAAGGTCCTAACTAGCAGCGGGCCCAGCAGGTCTGAATACTTCTTGCAGAATTCAACCAGGAACCCGTCTGGTCCCGGTGCCTTCCCCGTCTGCATGTTCCCTATCGCTTTGACCAGCTCCTCCAATCCCACTGGCGCCTCCAACCCCGCCATCTGCTCCTCCTCCACTCTCGTAAACCTCAGTTTGTCTAAGAAACGATCCATCCCTCCTTCCTCCACTGGGGGCTCTGACCAGTACAGTTCCTCGTAGAAGCTCCTAAAGACCCCGTTGATGCCCGCTGCCCCTCGAACCATGCTCCCTCTTCCGTCCCTAACTCCCCCAATCTCCCTAGCTGCCTCCCGCTTCCGAAGCTGATGCGCCAGCATCCGGCTCGTCTTTACACCATATTCATATACCACCCCCTGCGCCCTCCTCCACTGCGCCTCCGCTTTCCTGGTGGTCTATAAATCAAACTCAGCCTGGAGGTTACGTAGCTGCCTCAGCAATCCCTTCTCCGGGGCCTCCGCGTACCTTCTGTCTGCCCTCAACGTCTCCCCCACCAGCCTCTCCCTCTCTCTCCTCTCCCCCCTCTCCTCGTGTGCCCTAATGGAGATCAGCTCCCCTCTAACCACCGCCTTCAGCGCCTCCCAAACCACCCCAACTTGCACCTCCCCATTGTCAATAGTCTCCAGGTACCTCTCTATACACCTCCGGACCCGCCCATTCGCTTCCTAGTCAGCCAGCAACCCCGCCTCTAAACGCCACATCAGACGTTGGTCCCTCTCCTTCCCCAACTCAAGGTCCACCCAACGTGGAGCGTGATCTGAGATGGCTATCGCCGAGTATTCCGCGTCCTCCACCCTCGGAATCAGCGCCCTGCCCAAGACGAAAAAGTCAATCCGGGAGTAGGCCTTGTGGACAGGGGAGAAGAACGAGAATTCCCTAACCTCCAGGCCTCATAAATCTCCAGGGGTCCACCCTCCCATCTGGTCCATGAACCCCCTCAACACCTTGGCAGCCATCGGCCTCCTACCAGTCCTGGACCTGGAGCGATCAAGTGCCGGGTTCAGCACTGTGTTGAAATCCCCTCCCATTATTAGACCCCCTGTCTCGATATCTGGAATCCGGCCCAACATACGCAGCATGAAGCCCGCATCGTCCCAATTCGGGGTGTACACATTGACCGATCAGCCATATCCCTTCCTAGACCCGCCACGTGCCCGCGTCCCCCGCACGGCCGGTTCCCCACAGCGGCAGATCGCCGCCTCTACCCCCTCTATCGACTCCAGCTCCCACCTGGCCCTGTCAGCAGCAACCCGGTCCCCCCCTTCTCCCCCCCACCTCCCTCCTAGCCAGGTCCCCCCCTAGCTGCGTTGCTCCCCCATTGTGCTCCCGTGAGTCAGCTGACTCTTGCTGACCCCGGCCACTCCCGCCGCACCAACGACCACCCCCCCCAGTGCAACACTGCCCCTCCCCTCCCTGCCCCCGAACAGGTTCGCTTTCTTCCCCTTCCGGTCCCAGCGTGGGAAAAAGCCCGCGCTTCCAACTTCAGCCTCGCCCCCTTCAGCCCTTAGCGCGGGAAAAAGCCTGCGCTTCCAACTTCAGCCCCGCCCCCTTCAGCCCTTAGCACGGGAAAAAGCCCGCGCTACCCACTTGGCCGGTCCCGCCTCCTCTGGCGCAGTTCCCTTTCCAGGCCCAAACTCCCTAGCCCCATCGCAGACCACCCTCCCCCTCCATGAGGCCCTATCAGCCCCTACTGACCTTCAATGCCCCAAGCTGACCGCCTACCCCCCTTCACGAGCCCATCTGGCGGGCCTGAACGATACCCCATCATCCCCCCAAAGAACAAAGTAAAACCCCCCCTCGAAGCACAACACAACCATCCCCGACCCTCCCCCCAACCCTCAGTCTGAGTCCAGTTTTTCGGCCTGAACAAAGGCCCAGGCCTCCTCCGGGGACTCAAAATAGTGATGATGGTCTACGTGAGTGACCCATAGGCACGCCGGCTATAGCATGCCAAACTTCACCCCTCTCCTGTGCAGCACTGCTTTTGTCCGATTATAAACGGCCCTCTTCCTCGCCACCTCCGCACTCCAATCCTGGTAAATTCGGACCTCCGCATTCTCCTATCTGCTGCTCCGCTCCTTCTCGGCCCACCTAAGCACAAACTCTCGATCAGCAAACCGGTGGAACCGCACCAGCACCGCCCTTGGTGGCTCACTGGGCTTGGGCTTCCTCGCCAGCACTCGGTGGGCCCCCTCCAGCTCCAGGGGCCCTTGGAAGGACCCCACTCCCATCAGCGAATTCAGCATGGTGACCACATAGGCCCCCATGTCCGATCCCTCCAGCCCCTCCAGGGAGGCCCAGAATCCGCAGATTCTCCCGCCTCGATCGGTTCTCCATCTCCTCGAACCTCGCCTGCAACTTCTTTTGGAGCACCTCGTGCGCCTCCACCTTCACTGCCAGGCTTAGGATCTCATCCTCATTCTCCGAGATCTTTTGTCGGACCTCCCGGATCGCCACCCCTTGGGCCGTCTGGGTCTCCAGGAGTTTATCTAATGAGGCCTTTAGTGGTTCCAGCAGCTCTGCCTTAAGCTCCCTAAAGCAGCGTTGGAGCAGCTCCTGTGTCCACTGCGTCCACGCTGCCTGGTCCCCGCTCGCTGCCATCTTTGTCTTCCTCTCTTGCACCTTTCTCTGCTTCAATGCCGCTTTTTTAATTGTCCCGCTCCTGGTCCAATCCATACACCAGCAGGGAAGTGTTGCTGTTCCCTTTCCACACCGGGAAAAGTCAAACAAGCGCCGTAATGGGCCCTAAAAAGAGCCCAAAAATCGTGAGCTAGCAGGAGCTGCTAAATTAAACTTACTTAAATCTATACCTTATTTTTAATATCCAACAATATATCACTTAAACTACCTCTACGTCCGGACACATTGAAGAAACTGTTACAGCCTTGCCTCTCTCTTTAAGTGACACTGTGGTAATATTTACCTTCACCAATTGGGCCAACCACTGGTTATACAACCCACCTGAGTTTCACTGCCATAGAAATGAAAATTGGACATATTCTATAACTAGTACACAATGTGCCCTGTTGCTCTAATTGGATATAAATTTGCAGGCAGTGGTAATGCAGTTTTTTGATGCGTGTGTGAGGATTTAGAAAACCCATCTGGTGAACGTTGGTGTAATATTTGAATGTGACGAAAACTACAACTGAATCTTACCAGGTCCTAGCCCAGCATCTACACAGAAAAACCTACTTGTGGGGCATTACTGACCAGCAATATTTTTCCCTTTCCAGCCTGATTTATCCCCGCAGATTGCCAATAACAATCCAACTAACACTCTGCCGAGACCAACACAGGCAGCGAATGAATTTGGAACGTGTTTTAGTTACATACGGCTTTAAAAACAGGAAAAGTCACCATAGTCCCAGATGACCATAGGCTGCTTTCCCCTTAGGGGGAAGCTGACTGGTGGTGATGTAACCTGAGGATCATCAGGTTAAAGGAGTACGGTTGATTAACCTCAGCCAGTACAGGAATTGAACCTACACTCCTGGCCTTGTTCTGCATCACAAACTAGCTGTCAAGCCCACTGACATAACCCAGTCCAGCTTTAAAAATACTACGCAATCAGGATCTATCTATCAACAAATTTATGCTGTAGCCCACTTATGAGCTTCACCTATGTGGCATTTGAACATTACCAAAATAGAAATAGCGGCTCAGACTTCACTTAGAGCAATGCTATACAAGAGCTGGAATTCTCCGTCCTGTGGGACTTCTATGTTCCCGCCAGCAGAGCACCTCCGCCCACGGGTTTCCTGGCAGCATGGGGTGGCTTCAACAAGAGGTGGGAGTAGAGAATCCCGCCG